>NC_136494.1:106628864-106886364 GCF_053919585.1 Euprymna scolopes | reverse complement strand
TTAAACTTTTGCTCGATACAGGTGACGACTTTTAAGAGTCCCTTTTAGTGACTACCTGGTTTGAGGATATTATACAACTAAACGGCAAATCTGCGCCAAAAATCCGGTATTATTTTACTTTAAGGCCCGTCTCATGTTCGTATATAACGAAATATTTTATTGTAGATTTCAGTGTACTAAAAACGAATCTGCAAACCGTTTCCGTCGCAAAAAGAAAGTTTTCATTATATGAAGAAATTACTTTTTCGAAAAGTGGGTTATCACTTTTCAATGTAAATTTAACTTAGAATGAGCACCCACTTTCTGGCCACCTGAGAGAGGGGCATGTTTCTGTGTGTGGGGTGTTTTGGCGGCCGCCCCTCCTACCAATTTAAACAGGTAATTTTAAAGGATTTTCCAAGGGTAGAAAGAAAGCCCCCCCAAAAAAAAAATAAAATCGTGGCCACAAAGTGGGTGATCATTTTACGTTAAATTATTATGGAAAAGTGATCCTTCACTTTTCTAAACTAACATTTCTTTATATCTTGGAAACTACTCGTTTGTCTTAATCATAAACGTTATTTTCGTTTTCAGCGACCCCGAAAACCTTCAGAGTGGTAATTTTAAAGGAATTTTCGAGGGTGGAGTAATTCTTCATATTTACCTTCTTTTTTTTCCAATAACATAAGAAATTAAGAATTAGACAAATTTATTTTAGATAGGCTTCGCCAGGAAAGCTTTTAAAAATAAAAAAATAAGATAAACAAATGGTGCTAGTGCACTTACCGATCCGCGCTATTTTAAGTCTGCTGGTCGCTATGGAACTCAACGGCCACCCAAAAAAGTATTTTGACGAACGTGAGACGGGCCTTAATGGAAAATTTTATCAAAATTCCGAGATGCTTTTTTTTTTCTAATAACATAAGAAATTAAGAATTAGACAAATTTATTTTAGATAGGCTTCGCCAGGAAAGCTTTTACAAATAAAAAATTAAGATAAACAAATGGTGCTAGTGCACTTACCGATCCGCGCTATTTTTTAAATCGTATTTCCAAGTTTAATTAAAGTTTTATATGTTTTTTATTCAATTGTAAGGTTAAAGTACAATATATATATATATATATATATATATATATATATATAATTTAAAAAATAGGGAATTTTTTTTTACCCATCTATTAAATAGATAGCTAAATGTTGTAATTCGAAAGTCGTCAACGTGTGGTGCACGTTGATAGGCTCATTTCTACCGGAAATGAAATGGCGGACAGTCTCGCAGTTACGAAAAATCCTTTTATTTTGTTTAATATATTTTTTTATAATTTGCGATCTTAATTTATTTTAATAACATGCAAACATTCCTTGACTTTACAGATAAATTTTCTGAAAATTTCAATTAAATTGGTAACGTAGAAATATGGTTTTATTCACTTTGAACGAACCAAGAATTACATTTATATATATATACTAGCTGTACCATGCCACGCGTTGCTGTGGCTCAAATTGGCGCAATGGAAAAAGTTCCAAAATGAGAAAAAGCATGTTTCTTATAGGTTTAAATTTCCATTTTGCATGGGTACACAGTTTTTGTTGTTCCATTTTCTTAGCTGATATAGAGATTTTCCGGTTTGGTGACTCTTGAATATGTAACATAAATTGTCCATGTGAAAAAACAGTCAGTGTATAACTGTAAGGCCCACAATTGTAAAGATTGTTCCCTGTGCTTTGTTGATGGTTATTGCAAATGACAATAAAATTGGAAAGTGCAATTTGCTAAAGTGTAATGATGTATCCGGTGGAATCATAGGAATGCATGGAATGAAGATATATTCATCTGTGAAAGGTCCTGTTAAGATTGCTGTTTCTATGATATTGTTTGTTATTTTTTTTTACTGCAAGCTATGTGCCATTGCAAAGCTTGGATTGGTTTATATTTCACAACATGATAATTAGTACACCAAATTTCAGTTACAATACATGCGGTGGCATCCCTGGCAAATATAACTGTTGGATAATTAACCACTTTATCTGCTTTCACAACAGTGTCGATTGATTTGTATTTGACTACCTCACTTGGAATTTTACATTTAATTATAGCGTTAAGTTCATGGGCATCTTTGTATTGACCTGCAAGAATAGCTCATTCACTCAGTCAAATGGAATTCTTATATTTTGAATATCTGCAAAAACCTTTTAAACTAACTATTCTTTTGATGAAATAAAATTACAGAAATTACAGAAGTTAAAAGTCAAAGAATTTTACCCTTAACTCTGATCAGCTGGCACTTTTTCGTACCCAATTTCCCACAAGTGATGCAAAAGTTTTTGTGCGGATCGAACAGTCTGCAACTGTACATGCATATTTTGAGTTAAGTTTAATGTCTTCACATGGAACAAAAAAGTAGAGTATTTGAGGCAAGCATTTATTTCATCTGCTGGTGTTGATTGAAGAATAACAGGTAACATTTGTCTGAAATCTCCTGCAAGCAATATTACTGCATTCCCAAATGGTCTGACATTGCCACGCAAATCTTGCAAGGATCGACCAAGAGCCTCAAGTGATTTTTTGCGTACCATTGTGCATTCATCCTAAACAATAAGTTTGCATTTCTGCAATATTTTTCCCCATATTGGATGTTTTGGAGATGTCGAAGATGAGATTTTTGAAAAGTTGAATGTTTTAAAGTAGAATAAATAATTCTTCTACTTGGCAGCAAGGTCGCAGGTATTCCTCATGCAGCAAGGGCTAAGGCTATGTCATTTTGTTACCAAATGGCTGCCAAAATCAATTTAATTAGAAAGGTTTTACCAGTTACTTCTGGTGCTGGTCAAGGTAGCAGTAATTTCCAAATAACTTCTATTCTCACAGTCAGTAAATTAGGTGACTAAAATAGGATTTATCCATGTTTTGACAATGCCTTATTCACTGTAATTAATTTAGGAGACTAAAATAGGATGAGGGATTAGAGATGGACAGATAGAGAGGAAGATATATAGATAGAAAAGAGACAGTGAGAGGAAAATAGAGAAAGAGAAGGAGATAGAGAGATAAAGGGATTGATAGATAAACAGAGAGAGAGGTGGAGTGTTAGAAACAGAGAGGGATGAAACAGAGGAAAGGAGAGAGATAGAGGGAGTTAGAGAGAGAAAGGGGCTCAAAGAGAGATGGAGAGGGTGATATAGAGAGAAAGATAGATTGAGAGAGGGAAAGGGAGAGATGGATAGAGAGAGATATTGAGAGAGGGGGAGAGAAACAGAAGGTGAACTACACTTCACCGTTTTTTCCTCGTTCAGTAGAGAAGAAATCTTTCGAGACTGAGGCAATTTTAATGTTTTTTTATTATCCAGAGTACCCCTTTTTTGGGGGGGGGGCTAGATTTTCCTCGCATTAGAAACCGACCGGGTTATCTGTAATTTCACTTAACAAATTAATAAAAGAAAAACATATTGTAAAATTTGAATTTAACAGGAAAATACTATTTTAAAAAATAGCACGGTAGCATAAGTGCATAAGTGCCACTTTAGGTACTCCTTGGGCGTTGAGTTCCATGGCGACCAGCATAATTATTTAATGGTCGCTCCCTTAGCCCCCCCTCCTAGTCAAGGCTAATGCATGCGCATGTAACATTTTTTTTATTTACTGACGTTGGCTTAGTAACTAAACGATGTATTGATAATTTCGTAACCCTTAAACGCATGCCGGAAGATTTAAATTGGTTCATTATTGTTGTAATGAAAAAAAAAGTTTCATTCAACACAAAACCAAAAACGCATATTAATGATAAATGATTTATTATTCTATTCATTGAAATTTACTAATTTTTAAATTAAAAATTTTTAAAAAAGTTAATAAAAAAATAGTTGCTTATGTGCGCATAAACAGCTTGTTTTTTTTTTTTTAGATTAGGTCCACCTTATAATCACCCCCTCCCCAACCTCCTCATATTAAGAACAGCTTCCGGAATAAACACCACTTTTGGAGTGGGGGGCTATTTGCAAAATTTAACTGATATTTGTTGTCAGCATACCCACCCGAAAATACTATTAAAAAAAAAAAGGAGGGGTTCAGTGCCCGTGGCAAAGAAGTAGATTTATTTATCAATAAAAGTTGCGGAGAAGTAAATTTATTTATCAATAAAAGTCGTCATTTAAAAAAGAAAATTGTGGAGGTGGACCTAAATGTTTTGTTTTCGCACTATTCAACAATTTGTTCATCTGTGCATGTAAATTAAAAAATATTTGTAAAAGTGAGAAGTTATTAGTAAATGATTTAGTTTTTTTTTTAATTTATTTATTTATTTTTTTTTTACATTAGATCCACCTCCACAAATGTTAAGAACGGCTTTCAGAATAAACACCCCCAACCTCTCCATGTTAACAACGGATTTCGGAATAAACACCATTGGGGGGGGATATTTAAAAAAAAAAGTCGATAAAAGTCGTCATTTAAAAAGAAATTTAAAATCAAATGTTTGTAAAAGTGAGAAATTATTAATAAATAGTAACATTTTTCGGTGCTAATGCAGAGAGTGATCTGCGCTATTTTTTACATCGTGTTTTTTTAATCAATTGCAAGGTTAAAGTACAGAATAGGTACAAAACACCCTCCCCCCCATGTTAAGAATGGCTTTTTAAATAATAACGTTATTATTTCAGCATGGATCACTCTCTGCATGAGTACCCATTTTTCTTTTAATATTCATAAAAAGTAAAACTTTTTTCAAAATAAATAAATAAATAAATGTTTGTAAATGTGACAGATAATCGTTTAGTTACGGCAACGTCAGTAAATAAAATATGTTACGCGCGGGGTGAGGTGGGAGACTAAGGGAGCGACTATTATTTTTTTTCTACTGGTCGCCATGGAACTCAACGCCCAAGGAGTACCAAAATTTAACTTTTTTTGTCAAATAAATAAATTTCAAGCAATTTTTGCAATAAATAATAGATAGCAACTTCGTTAATTTTACGACTCGCCCCAGAAATACCCTAACTTCCCCATGTTAAGAACGGCTTTCGAGGTTTATGGAAGGGCGGTTTTTTTTTGGTTTTTTTTAACATGGGGGGGTTAGGGTGTTTATAATACGTTGAGGCATGTCGTAAAAATGAAACAGTTTAGAAAAAGGGTAATCTCCAAAAATACCGTTAGGGCTTACAACATGGCCGCCAGAAGAGTTAACAAAAAACTGCGAATAAAATATATAAAACTCGTAATTTCTGTTTTTAAAGTGGGTTGTCAATTTTCTTTATGAAATATACTTCCAAAATAAACTATTACAGTAGTTTAAAACATAATAGAAGTATTATTTTTTATTTTTTAAAAACAATGTTTACAAAATGTCTACGCACGTTGTAAAAAAAAAAGAAAAAAGAAAATCTTTTCAGTTTTTTTTCGTAAGTGTTTGTCGTCGTCGTCGTCGTCGTCGTCGTCGTCGTCGTCGTCGTTGTTGTTGTTGTTGTTGTTGTTGTTGTTTGAATATAAAAAAAAAACAATAAAAGCCAAACATTCTTCTATCTACACGGAATTATTTTTCCAGCTCGAAACTTAATGAAATTACCAAATGACATTTGGTGAACGTTATTTTTTTTTTCATGCATACCATCTAGGGGCAACTAACTCTAAAAAAAAAAAGTTTTAAGAAAAGGTCGCTGTTGGAAATATTAATTCCAAAATAAATTAAATTAAATATATTATCAATGTAAGTGTTGTTTAAAATTTATTCAATAACAATTTAAAATAGAATACTTAAAATAATTCTCTCGTTAAAAACATTAACTAAGGTATCGCTATTTACTAAAATCGATTTTTCTTAATGTCATATGCAAATAAGGTGATCTCTTAATTGTATATTTTTACATATATCATACTATATATAGAAATAAATGAAAGATTAAAGTAAGACACGGTTTGTATATATTAATCAAATTGTAAACAAACAAACAGACAGGAATACGAATTTATATATATATATATATATATATATATATATATATATATATATATATATATGAAGAGAGAAGGGGAGAGAGACTAGAGCTATGTAAAATAGTTTTGCAATCTATCTATATAATTATAAAACTCAAATGACCTTGTATGAGTGATGTAACCCACTTTCCGGTTTACGACATCCGGTTTCGCATGCGCGCATAAACATTAACCCATAACGACGTAAACAAATAAACACAAATCGCTTCTTTTGCAGATTTTGACCTGCACACTGAAATATTAACGTTATTATTTCGAAATTATTATTTAACATGGGAAGAGTGGGGGTGTTTTGCAACTATTCTTTATTACAACTATACTGTCGCTATTTTCTTACAACTAAACAACTTTGACCCGTTGACAAATATAAGAACAATTGCAGTAAATTAAGACTACTACTACTACTACTACTACTACTACTCTCTATCCGTCCCTTTTCCTTCCTTCCTTCATTTTTATTTTCTGTTTACATTTCTAGATACAAAATAGTTGTGTGAGAACGGTGAATTTGTTGACACATTTACTAATCTGTTTCAATATTAGTTTTATTTTATTTTATTTATTTAGGTCTTATTTTTTTGCTTCAGGTTTTATTAATTACTTTTTTTTTAGATTTTAAGTTTCTATAACTTCGTTGAAGGATTCTAATATGCGTTTTTCATTCTTATATTTCTCATCGGTAGATTCATGTGCGTTTTTGCTGCTAAATGACTTTCGTCGTTGTTCGATTCGTAGGAAAATCCTGTTTAATTTTCGATTTTTGAGCAATTATTCGGAAAAATAGGTAACTTTACACGAATAGGGAGGATTTTTTTTCATGTTTGAGTGATCCGTCCATGATTTTTCATTTTAATATACTTTCATATAGATGTTTCTGTTATGTCAAAAAAAATATTTTCTTTACGTCACAAGTGTCACGGTCATACATGAATTCCATAGCTAATATAATATACTGACCCAACGGGTCATTGGTAGTCTAGTATTATTTATAGCTAGCATTCGCGAATTCAGGTCAGCAACAGTCTGGTGTACGATCATTTTAAAGACTACTTGGAATTATTTATCTTTTATTTTTCATGTATATGCCCATTCCGACATGTCTCTTCGTCAAGGCCTATCGCCAAGGTCACACAAGAATCAACACTTTACACTCCTTTTGCGAGAGTTCCAAATTTTACCAATGTTTATATATATATATATATATATATATATATATATATATATATATATTATTCCTTAATTGGAATTCATTTTTAAGATGAGCATTATATATTAATTTATTTTTATTTCGGACTATTATTCTCATCTTTATTAGTTGTTGTTTTTTATCTTTTTTTGGTTTTGTTTATTCACAACGTTTCGGCCAACTATTCCTCTGGCCTTCGTTAGGTGGTAACCGCGATGGATAGGAACTTCGAATCTCCTAACTGCATTCTCAGCCATCACTGCCATCCGTAGTTGTTGTCGTCTCACCACATTTTGGCCAATTAACCTCTCACCTGACTAATAAAGATGAGAATAATAGTCCGAAATAAAAATAAATTAATATATAATGCTCATCTCAAAAATGAATTCCAATTAAGGAATAATACATATACACATATATATATATATATATATATATATATATATATATATATATATATATATATATATATATATACCAATCGGTACGGACCCGACTATAGAAGATCAGATAAATAAACGTGGATTCATAAGATCAAAGAATCCAACCTTGATCGCCCTTCAGGGCCCGTGGCGCAGTTGATAGAGACGTTGAATCTCTACAGTTCCAGATGAACATTGTCTGAAGATAGCAGTTTCAATCCTACCCAAGCGTGCCAGAGGTTAATTGGCCAAAATGTGGTGAGACGACAACAACTACGGATGGCAGTGATGGCTGAGAATGCAGTTAGGAGATTCGAAGTTCCTATCCGTCGCGGTTACCACCTGACGAAGGCCAGAGGAATAGTTGGCCGAAACGTTGTGAATAAACAAAACCAATAAAAGATCAAAAACAACAACTAATAAAGATGAGAATAATAGTCCGAAATAAAAATAAATTATTTTACCAATGTTATTTGGGTTTTTATACAATGGCTTTACATTTATTACTTTGTAATACATGTTGCGTGTTTTTTGCATTTCATTAACGTATAACTTCTTATTAGTTCTTAATTGCAATGATTACACCAAAGTTCATATTCTCTCCTAAGCAGACATGTATGAGTCAGTCTTGTATGACTGATACGGATGCCTGATAATACGGTGTCTTGCTTGTCAGTGATCATGTTTCTGATCCTACTATGAGTTTGTGTTCATACAAATTGTTCCATTTTTTTACAAATAGGCTACCATATATAAAGGCCCGGGGACCACACGAGGATAAGGATTAATGTGTGTATTGTAGTCATTTGGATAGTAGCTTAGTAATCGTTTGTGGTGGAAATTTGCTATAATTAGATTATTTACGAGGACGGTTCAACAGGAACTTGTTTACGTTGGACTTGAAGACGATAATGTTGTAGTCAGATGAAAAGCAGATCAGCGGAACAGAGTTGCACAGGTGGGCAGTTCTAGGAAAGAAACTGTGTTCATGGAATCCACAGTTAGGTTTAGGCACCGATAGAGAGTGGGGGATTTATTGATAGTGATTTTGACTAGACGAGTGTTTTTGTGAAAGAGTGGCGAGGGGAGGGGAACTATAGGTTCGACTTTAGTCGAACGCTTGCCATGAAAATAACGATAGGGCAGAGACAGACTTGCAGCGTTTCTTCTGTGGAAAAAAAGGTTGCAGAGAAGAGGAAAGGGCATCGCATATTAAATTATGAAGTCTATTTTGAACTCTGTCAAGGCAGGATTGCATGCCATTTTGATTTAACATATCCTTTGATTTTCCTTTTGAAATCTGTATGCAGCAGTTTTATATATTCATGTTAATATCTTTTTAGAGTTAACTTATATGCATTTTCGTTCCTCTTAATACCAATATGGATGGTATCCAAATCAAGATGAATCCCTTATGTTCTTTAACTAAATGATGATATTCTTCGGATATATCGAAGATGATCTTCTAATGTAACGTGACCGTTTTTTTTGTTTTTTTTTTAACTGTGTTGTTACCCTTCAACCTTCTCGAACCCACACGCCGTCTAAAACAAACAAATAAATGAAAAGGAAAGAAATAAAAATCCGACTCGGCACCTTTTTTAAGTGCAAAGGAAATGCATTTATTTGTGGTTCTTCCAAAACAACGCATTTCATTATCTTAAAAAACTTGTTTCGCACACACATGTGCTTTTCAAAAGTTTTTCTTCTCGCCACCTCGCGCTGGCGCGCGACAACTCTTTCTCGCCCTCGTATTTACACGTCCATCTTTCCCGACATGCAACTTGCTTCTCCTGTAGACCACTGGTATATTTTTATCTCCTTTTCTTGTGGCACAAGCTCGCGTACACTTGCTAATTTGCATGCGTGCTGTAACGACTGCTGCTGCTGCTGCTGCTGCTGCTAATATTTTCGCTAGCTAGTTATCCTTCAGCTGCTGCTGATTTTCTCACACGCGTCCATACACGCTCTGTTACGCTAAGAGAATATGAGAAAATTATGAATTTGTAAATGTTGTCGTCGTCGTCGTCGTCGTTGTTGGCGGCAGCGGCGGTGGCAAAGTCCGTCTCGGCAGACGATGGTGTAGCGGTGATAAACTTATATGGGAAGATGGCTGTTGCTCGTATAGCAGTTGCTTCCTCTTCACAAAGCCATAGGATCCAAGCGAAAGACAGTCGATACAGATTGGCTCTAACAATATAAAGTCAAGCCGCCTTAGGGACTTTGTCTCCGAATTTTCTGTTGGGGGTTACGGTCTTAGCCTTTCCCCTGATGTGGTAATTCTACAAGGTAGCAGGAGGGTTAATCAGAGTTGGCTTCTTCTAGGTGAGCTACCATTCAAAGTTCATGAGCCCCACCTGCCCGAAGTGAATGGTTTTAAGGCGCCAGTGATCGCCTTTGCCTTTTCTCCCACTTAGTATAAACAAATTCGTCGGGTTTAGTACCTAAACCACACGAGAAGGTCATGAGCTGTCAGATACTATTTGAAACACACTATGAGAGCATATTTTTCTTTTCTTTTTTTATGTTTTGATAATTCCCCGCTTAAGATAAATTGCTATACTTAGTGATAAGTTCTCTAAATTTATATTGGAACTAGCAGAATCGCACGGCGATGCCCGGTTATAAAATACGCTTAAATATGATATTTCAATTTACGCAAATTTTGCATTTATTATTACAGAGCCAATTATTTCGTATTATATTGTACCCAATATATAATGATAATTTCAAAAATAAAAACAATATATATATATATATATATATATATATATAAATTTGAGTGCCATCAGCTAGAATCGAAACCGAAACTAAAACACAACATAACAAAACATAGTTTCAATCATGAAACTATGTCTACAAGTTAAGCAAAGACTGAAGTTTATTTATACTGAATATGATTGGACTGTGGAAAAGTGTGACTTTTTTTTTTAAATACATGATGGTTTCCATGATAACAATGTTTTTGTTAAGCAAGATGCAAGTAAGAGTGGTTGGACGGTCCACATAATTAGGTAAATTCGCAGATTCGCTTTGAGATATTAAAGTTTTTTTGTTTTTCATGTTTTATGCTTGTTTGTTTGTTTTCTTGTTACAGTGTGAGGGTTGTTTTTAAGCTTGATTAACATTCATGGTGATATATTTGAGTATATCTGTCGCAATATGTTATCACAGTTATTATTTATTTGTGCAAAAAATGTTTGCATGTGAATATTTTTATATGTTGGATTATTGGGGTCATTTTGAATTTTAAAACAGAGCTGATCCGTCGTTTTGATATTCCAACACGGTCACCCATCTAAGTAATAACCAGACTCAAAGTTGCTTAAACTGTGATCCGTCAGAAATAGTCTCTTTCAACATGATATTGCTGTAGTCAGAACGTACCAATTAAGTATGCACCATCTCAAAATCATAAGCGTTTTGTTGTTGCTGTTGTTGTTGTTGTTGTTGTTGTTGTTAATTATAAAAATAAATTAAAATGGCCGACCATTCATGAATTGTAAATTCGTTGTCATTTGATTAAAAAATTTTTTTTTATTTCATTGTTCTTTTCGCGACAAACAAAAACAAATCCTTTGTTAATCATCAGTAAGTCTAGAAAAATAACGCAAACTATTCAAAGCTCAGACAACACAATTTTAATGACGTGAGAGTCGTTCCATATGAATTAATCATTTTAGAATTGTCCTATTTAGAACGACCAGTATCTTAAAACTGAAGATGCATCATAGTCACAGGAAATACAGTATTTATCAGTTTTACATATAGATGGCACCATTAATAAAATAAATCTATATGAGTTTTTCTGAAGTACTAACCTTCAAATGGCACATGTCAAAATTTGAGTCCTATCAGATTATTAGTTTACAAATTGCAAAGCTGAGTAAATCAACATTTTTCCAGGGGTTTTTTCTATATACTAGCAGGACCTGTGGAAATTCCACAGCGGCATCTTCTATATGTAATATATTGTTGCTGGGCATTCTGTGGACGCTCAGCGTGAACTGAGACCCTGTGATATTATTGTAGCCCTTTGATTAAAACTGTAAAAGTATTTATCTAAGTAATATGTTAATGTAGTGTCAAATTATATCTGATTATTACGGTTTATCTCTAATATCCTAATAGAAGTCTGACATATTACCATTGTATGGACACTCGGCGCGAATGGAAATCCCACGATATCATTATGCCATCTTTAGACTAAACAGATACTACTTTTGGATCCTAGCCAGAAAACTAAGAAGGTATATTTTAGTTTCATGTACATACCAAAAGCGACATCATTTTTTTATTATTAATTTTTTTTCTTTTTACATTGTACCTTCGATGAACGGGAGATCCTATTTATTAAAAAAGAGGATAGAAGGCGATAACATACTACGAACATAAAATTAGCGTATTTATATACTAATAATTTAATGCCCGTAGTATGTTTTTTTATTTATTTATTCAATCTTCACCCCAAACAAGGCAAGTGCCACTTTGAAGTAGTGGGGGATACTATCGAGGACGTAATTTTCGGGGGCATTATGAAGGGAGCTGAGTAGAAAGATGTGTGTTCACATTACGCTTGAACTTCTTGGCTTGACAATTACTCCTGATCTTAAATGGAACACGTACATCAAATCTGTTGCCAGGGCCGCTGGACAAATGGTGGGATCTTTCTATCGATCCAATAGATATCTCACTGCTGATGCAATTCTCTATCTATATAAGAGCCAGGTACGTCCAATGATGGAATACTGTTGCCACATCTGGGCAGGAGCAGCTAGAAAGAACTTGTCCTGCCTTGATAGAGTTCAAAATAGACTTCGTAGCCTCGTAGATATCCTTTTCTCTTCCCTGCAACCTCTATATCACAGAAGAGATGTTGCGAGCTTGTCTCTGATGTATCATTATTTTCATGGAAAGTGTTCGACTGAGCTTCAGTCTATGGTCCCCCCTCGTCAAACTTTCACAAGAAACACTCGTCTAGCTGAAAACACTATCAATAATTCCCCCCACTCTTTATCTGTGCCTAAACCTAAACGTAGATTCCATGAACAAAGCTTCTTTCTTAGAACTGTACGCCTGTGGAATTGTCTTCCGTTTTCCTGCTTTCCAGCTGACTACAATATGGTTGTCTTCAAGTCTAACGTAAACAAGTTCTTGATGAGCCGTTCCATATAAGTTAACAAATTTACCGAATTTTCATTACTAATGATTACTATATTTTCCAATTTCTACTGTACACTCTTTAACCCTTATCCTTGAGTGGGCTCTTGGCCTGGATAATGTGGTGATGCCTGTGTAAAAAAAAAAAAAAAAAAAAAAACTTCTGCATATCAGTACAGTTGAGAAAGCCGAATCCCGGAAGGGAGTTCCAAAGTCTAGCAGTTCTGGGGAAGAAACTATTGAAGTAAAAGGCTTTCTTACACCTAGGGATCTCTACTGTAAAGGGGTGGGACTTAGTTGTTTGTCGGGTTTGTCGGGGGTAGTCACGTCGAGGATGTACAATTCTATTCTCTTTTTTAGTAGATAGGATCTCCCGATCGAATAATTTATAATCTGGAAACCGTGACATACGTATGTATGTACATTAAAGGCACTACAATATTAATATATAGAATCTTTAATCACACAGATACATTACAACAGAAAATAACAATAAAGATGAGAGTAGTAGTCCGAATAATAAAAATAATATAAATTATCAGTCCTCATCTAAAAAAAAAATGAAAAAATAAATTCTTTGTTCTGTCAGCCTTGGGTGTACGGGTAGTTTTAGCTCAAGTTAACCTTGTATGCACCAGTTATGCACGTAGCGCTTGATGTAAGATTAGAATTAGTCAGTTAGACCATCTCTAATTACGACGATGACGCTGAAGCGCCATTGATAATGTTATATTGGGAGTTTATTAGTGATGGGAAGATTCCAATATTTTTCCCGATTCCGATACAATTACCGACTCCGTACTAAATTCTCGATTCTGATACAATTGCCGATTCCGATGCTTTATAAATCTCTTAATATTTAACTATATTATTGTTATTTTCCCGACCACCGTAAAAAAAAAAACACATGTTAAATGTGCATATATTTTCTCAAACGTAAAACTCACACTTGTGGGGGTGATCTATAGAGTTTTACTGGTAGCTTAAAATCAATAAATATTTATTATTTCATTATTACTACCAGCAGTGCGAGATATTATTTTAAATAAAAACGAATAAATAAAAGTAATAAAATGGATCATTTTGGGATTCGGAAAAAAATTTCCGATTCCGATACCCAAATAAGTTCCAATTTTACCGATTTTCAGTTCTGATTCCAATTAATCGTCCCAACACTAGAATTTATGCCAGGCTTTGATTAGCTGGGTTTCTTTTTAGAAGCATCTACAGATATCTATATGAGACCTTGTGTTGCAATATTAGAAGCTTGTGTCTTAAAACTAATGTTAAAAACTGTAGTTTTCCTCAATAAAGCTAGAGTAAGCACAGGACATAATCACATTGACACACGAGTTCACGTTAAATCAACAAAGTTAAGCATTCTTCAACCTTGCCTGTAACAAATGGGTGACCACTTGGGAATACTATGCGCTGTATGTATTCAAGTAAGTGGGTATGGTATGTATAATACCCCAGGGATATGAACATCCCTGTCTTTGCGCAGTCCTAGGTCACCGTTAGTCAAAGTGTAGCACCTGTTAGCTTCCATCTTATATTCTGGATGGTTGCCACACATAGAGGTAGATGGAGTTCCTCGGCCGTTGTGAAGGCGATACATCTAGGAAAGGGGGCTCTGCTGAAAAAGAAACGGATAAGAGAGCTCGTTAGCTCTGTATGACAATCTTCCAGGGATCGTGTCACAAACAAAACACCTGGTTCCAATTTGTCATGGGCCAGCACGGATGTAGTAAAGATCAGAAAACTGTCATGAGAACGTGAATGCGTAATCGGTTCTAACTGAAAATATCGAAGCATAATAATAAAAATGCATAATGTTAGAATAGTGGAAAATTCCATTTAAAATACGTTGCAGAATGTGAGGTCGTGGGCGGAAGTACGTGAAAGAGAAGCGAGATTGATTCAGCTTATTTGACTGACGTCAAAATGACTAAACATCTTTTTCGAAGTCCGTTACATCTACGAATGTGGGTTGGGGAAATTGTAACTCATCTAGATGTACATTTCTCTACATAGCTAATACAATATCTACTATATTATATAAAAGGAATGTTGTTTATGTGTGCCTCTGTGTGTGAATTTGCTTTCTATGAAATTTCGTACGAAGGCACTTTATGTGCCTGGCAGTGTTCTTGGATAGATTTTTTATCAGAATGTCTTCGATAAGTATCGATAATCGATAATCGAAATAATCTGATGAAAGAAGGAAAATCCGATTTTGACCAAAGTTAACACCTTACACAGGCTAACATCACAACTGCATTTGAGAAGGTTTATTACCACACAAGGAGAAAGGCCTGTAGGTTCTTTGATATGACAGAAGCACGTTCGAAATGAATGTTTCTTTTTAAAGTACAATTGAAACATGATACCTTACTTTTGCATTTTAAATTTAAATTCAAGCCATTATTACTGCACAAGCATTAAGGCCAGGCATATAAAATCAACAGTAGGTTCTTTGATATGACAGGGATGCGTTCGAAATTAATCTTTCTGCTTAAAGCACAATTCAAACATGGTACTTGATTTTTGCATTGTAAACTTTAATTTAAGCCATTATATATTAAAAATAATTCTCTAAAATGCAATGTATATTACAGTGTGTTGTAAACTATTTAACTGCGGGGAGGCATGTGAAGCTTTCTCCGTGTACATCGCGATGGCTCCCTGACTAGAGCAAGCAATCAATCGATTTGATTGCAAAAATGGGCATTTTACCGATTTCGATGACAATAAAAATATGGGAGAGCGAAACATTCGTTGATAATCATTCAATCCCAGGAAACGTCGGATCCCCCAGCTAGTGATAAAATAAACCCCAGGAGCAATTAATGGCGTTATTTATTATTGTTCGCATTTTTATTATTCCTCTCTTATAGCTGAAGAAAAACGAGCTGAGATGCGTAAACATTCATGTGGCAATTGACGATGTCCCAACAGAACAAGACTTCAGACAAGACAATGGCCAGAGATATTTTGTCCCGGTTTTTGATGAAAGAACAATCCACACTTCTGAACGACGACTGGTATGTCTGTCCACTAGTCTGTCGCGTTCCCCCCCCCTTTTTTATTTGAAATAGCATTTTTATCACTAAACTCGTTTATTAATTGTTTTTTAGATGCGTCTAATCATCTTTATAAGTAGTTTTCTTAGTCGATTTGTCATGCTTAAGTTTGAAATCCTATTTCCATCATCAAACGCACAAACTGAACGGACGCATTTTTGGATGATGTAGCTTAATGCTATATCACATTGAAACACCGGTTCTCATCAGAGCATCGAAGTTAAGCAACACTGAGCCTGGTCAGTATTAAGATGGGTAAGCATTTACAAATGGAAATTAAATTTACGAAAGATATGAACCGATATATCCTCTTTGTACCCACATATGAAATAATGGGGTAAGATTGGATTCTAAATCCTGGGTAGAGCTGTAACATTACAGAGCGCCCACAACACAACAGGGGCCATTCGGTAGGGGCGATTATCTAGGAAGTAGATGACAATATGAAAGCGACGTATCCATAGTTTTACAGATGAAATGAGGTCACGAGCAATTTGTCGGAGGGGGGGAGGGGTCATGAAAGGAAATTCAGAAGGAAGTATCTAGTTTCGGTTGAAGTAAGCTGGATGTAAATTTAAGATTGAGCCTTTATTGAACTGACAAATAGAAAGTTATTTCTTGCTTGAATTAAAGTTGAAGGCAGAAAAATCAGCCATTTTCTAATGTACAGCAATTTATTACTGAATACTAGGAGGAATCGTGTCCCGATATTGTCCGGGGGATGTAGGTGATTAAAATAGGGTTTAGCTATGTTTTTTATATGTAGATAAAATAATTTGTCTCAGAATCGATATTTACACGAACATAAAAGGCTTATAACTTCTATTAAATAGTAATTATTTTTAACGCAATTAGATAAAAAAGGGATAGGTAAAGCATTTATTTTTTACTTATATCCCAGGTGCATTTTCGTTAAAAAAAATGTCCGTAATACTAATACTATCTCAAGTATATTCTTCTTTTTTTTTTTTTAATATGCCGATAACACTAATTTGTTTTGGATAATGGGAGGCAATAGATTTATGCGTGGGAGTAAAAGTTATTTTGACTTCTTGTATTTTAGGAGAATTAGGCGAGTCGGAAAAAATGTAGGAATCTAACAAAACAGGCACATGTTTTTTGAAAACACATAAAGAATCAGCCTAAAGTATAAGCATAATAAAAGTTTGTATATCGCTTGTGTTTACAGATCTATAATGTCTGAATATAGAAAAAAATCGACTTTACTTTATCATATAGATGAAAGGGTCCATGTATCGCTCCTAAACAACTTGCTTTTACGTAAAATCATGTCTTAATAAAATATAACACTGGATTTTAAAAACAGTGCCATTATAGAAAGTTTGATCGCACAAAATCGCGGAAAAGACAAGTCAACTGGAAACAAAGATATCTTATATAAACAAATAAGAAATAATGATAACTTCAAGTTTTACTCTTTTGGGGGTGGGGTAATTTTTTTCTTTGCTTTCCATTGCATATAACTAACCTTGTCTTTTTATTAAAAAATGTTAAACATTTTTTAATAAAAAGAAAAATAATGATAAAACTTGCAGTTATCTTCTTTCTGTATTTGTTTATGTCGTCCATTTTTTTTTTCTTTTTATCTCGGTCAACCGGTTTTCCGTACATTGCGTTTATCGTTAAAATAATGATAACTTTTTTAATGTTTAGTTTTGGTGTGTTTGCGTTTAATTTTGCTTTTTTATTTTACTAAAACATTGTTTTAAGAGAAAAAATGTTATTTTGGGGCCATATCGGAATCCTACCGCAACCGATTTCACTGAAAATAAGAAACGACCGTACACATAGAGTATTGTATGCATCTACCACTAATCTCTCCATCTTAGAGGGTCTAAAAAGAATCTTAAATCTAATAGTTCCCGCACTATCAACTAAGTTCCAACCTCTGTCCCATCGCCGCAATATTGCATCCCTGCGCCTGTTTTGAAAGTACTTTAATAGAATGTGCTCCGATGAACTTGAAGCGCTTGTGCTTTCGGGGTACATACCATTAAAGTAGAATAATAAAGGTCCAAGAACCTGTGGCACATCCGCGTAACTAGCAAAATTCTACTCGTTACTATAAAGGTCTCTAGATGCCGGAAAGTTTTCTACTTTAATGGTTTCTTCCTTGGAGTGTTAGACTTTGGAATCTCCTTCCTGTTTCCTGCTTCTCTGACATACAGAAGCTTAAATGTAATGTGAACAGATATCTCGCTGCTCAACGTCCTAGTCCCCTATTAGTCATGATCCCAAATAATAACCCTTTTACGTCCAAGTGGCAATAAGCATTGTTTGGAGCGAAAAACAGGAATAGGGAATTTTTTAAAACATTAAGAAATAATAATAATAATAATAATAATAATAATAATAATAATAATAATAAATCTAGACACCTCGAATCCATGTAAGCCATGTTATACTACTAAAAAGTATGCTCCGCTGAGGTTGCTCCGGTTCTCTCCAAGCTCTACAATAAATGCCTTAACAAATCTTGCTTTTCCTACTGTTGGAAAATTGCTTCTATTTTACCAGTTTAGAAGAATTCTAGCGAAAGAACTCACCCACTCAATTATCACTCCATTAACCCCCTCCCTCTCTTCGCCAAAATCTTTGAGCCCTTAATCAATCAAGCACTAGTCCGCCACCTCACAGACAATAAACTTTTATCCGGTCGACAGTATGGATTTTGACAAGCCCGTTCTATTGCAGATATCCTAACTGTAATCTGCGAACGTATATACCAAACATTGGATAAGGCAGAAGAAGCTAGAGCAGTAACCCTAGACATATCTAAGGCATTTGACAGGATTTGGCACAATTTGGAAAATCAAATCGTATGGTATTATTGGACGTACATTTAACATAATCAAATCTTTCTTAGAAAAATCCAGGTTGTCCTCGATGGTCGTACTTCAAAACAAATGCGGGTGTGCCACAGGGGTCAGTTCTTGGACCTTTATTATTCCTGATATTCACAAATGACCTCCCTGATAAAATTTTCTCTGAGATGAGTATATTTGTCAATGACACGACGCTCTATAACAGACACGAGGGTAAAACGAATGAACATATATCTAAGGAAAATGCTAAAACTCTAGAGAAAGACCTCTAGTCTGCAGTGGAATGGGGCCGTAACTGGTTGGTAACGTTCAATGCTGCGAAGACTAAGCTTATTTCCTTTAATAATTGCAAGAAACCTTCTCAACTATTGATTGCTATGTCTAATGATACACTGCCTGAAAGTATTTCCCTCAAACTCCTGGGGTTAACGTTCACAGACAACATGAATTGGAACAAATGCATTGAAACAATTTCCAAGGCTGCTGCAAGAAAGGTGAGCTCTCTCTATCGTGCTAAAAGGCTACTTAATCCTGAGAGTATCCTGTATCTCTACAAGGCTACGGTTCGCCCATGCATGTAGTATTGTTGCCACATCTGGGCTGGTGCATCTGCTACTAGTCTCTCGCCCCTAAGCAGGGTTTAAAAAAGAGTCGCCAAGCTAATATGTCCTTAACTATCAACTAAACTCCAACCTCTGTAACATCTTCCTTGTGCCTGTTTTACAAGTATTTCAATGGCAAGTGCTCTAACGAACTCCGAACACTAGTACCCCCTTGATGACAACGCCCTCAATAAACCCGACAGGCAGCAAAATTCCACCTCTTCATTGTAGTGATCCCTAGATGCTGCAAAGCCTTCTACTCGAATAGCTTTTTCCTCGAACTGCTGCACTTTGGAATTCCCTCCCGGGTCCCTACTTCCCAAACTGTACTGATATGCAGAAATTCAAGTGTAATGTGAATAGACATCTCGCGGCCCAACTCCGTAAATAGTATCGCTGCAAATCTGGTCCCAATTAGTAGCCCCTCACGACGAAGTGACCTTGTGGCTTGTTTGGGGTGTAACGACAATTAAAAAAATGTCGAAAAGTCAAGTATTGTGTTTCCTTTATGATCGTAAACTAAGGGAAGCGATTAATGTTCTCACGCGCTCCTCTAATATAAAAGAACCTTTGTGGGATTCTGACTAACGAAACTAAAATTCCCAGCGTCGGGGTCCCCAAAAAAGCGGAACAAAAAAGCAATTAACAAAGCACACAATTATGAGTCAGTCTTTATTGTTTCTGTATTTATTTAAATTACATGAAAAAACTAAAATTCTTACTTTTGTTTTCAAGTAAGAAAAGGAAAAATAAAGGTCAGTTCAAAGCCACAATTCGTCCATGCATGGAGTATTGTCGTCACATCTGAGCTGATGCATCTATCACTTTACTCTCCCACTTAGACAGGGTCCAAAAACAAGTTTCAAATCTAATAGGCCTCACACTCTCAAGCAAGTCCCAACCTCTGTCCCATCACATCAATGTTATAATCCATGTGTCTGTTTTATGAGTACTTTAATAAAACGTGTTTGGATGAACTTATAGCACTTGTGCCACCCTCGACGTAAATACCCCCGACTAAACGGACAAATAAGAAAATCACATCGTAAAGGTCCGTATATCTCGAAAAAAAAACTTCTAGTTTATTAGTTTCTTCACTCGAAGTGCTAGAATTTGTAACGTTACAAGCATTTACACACGTGTTCGGTTGTTTGTATGCGCCGTAGACTCCGTCGCAAGTAACGCAAAAAAATAGAATATCTCGATTCCCTTTTTTCCTTAGTGAAACAACCATTAACTTACAGATATTTGTTTACAGGTCCTTTCCTGTCGGCCTCGGCCACCATGCATAACACATCTATCTGTCCTTCTCTGATGTGATCCCTGAATACATTTCGAATACCGCTCCCCTTCTCTGACGTAATTCTCGATTTGCACACACGTTCTTCTTTTCTCATCCTTTCTTGCCGTGACGTCATCTCGCACCCGGCTCGGTCATTCGCATACGGCTGCCAAACGCGAGTTCGCGCTTTGTTACAAATTTGGAATTCCCTTCCTGCTTCCCAGACTGTATTAACACGCAGAAGTTTAAATGTAATGTGAACAGACATCTCGCTGATCAACTCCCTACATAGTGTCACTGTCAATTTAGTCCCAAATATTAACCCCTTGTGTTCAATTGAGAATAAGGCTTTGTCTAGAGTAAATAAGAGTTTTAAATAAATAAATAAATAATAAAATAAAAATCTATTTTTCAACATTTTAAAGACACATGAAAATATTACAAAACATTAATAAAGCAAATTGCAGTGCCATTTTTTTTTTTTTTAATAAATAAAAAATTTCAGCTGATACCCGACCATTCTCTGTGAATTATACACATATTTTTATTGTCATTTTTTATTATTGTCGATCGTAACGGCAAATGCCGACGATGGGCGTTTTCTAATGTTTTTAAATCTCTACTGTATTTAAAATGTAGAAACATTGATATATTAAGTAAAACACGTGCCAGCGTTGATATCTACACCTTTTGGCCAAGATCAAAGTGTAGTATCTATCCTTCAGATGCTGCACTTCCATTTCTTGTTCTCTTTCGGTGGAGGATCAGTCCTTCACGACTGAGACAATTTTTACTTTTTTATCTTTTCTCCATGTTTAAAAACAATCCTGGTGTCTAACTCTGTCCCGTGGGGGGGGGGGGGCATAGTAAATAGGTACACTCATAGTAGGCATTAATACAGTCTCTATTTAACAACAATGAGAAAGAGGTGTGTGTGTGTGTGTGTGTGTGTGTGTGTGTGTGTGTGTGTGTGTGTGTGTGTGTGTGTGATTCTTTTAGGTTGGTCAGTATTGACTGAAATATTTGATTATTTGGGGCGGGGGAGGGGGTATTGAAAACAAATTAATTTTAGCATTGAAATTGACTAAATGTTTCTAATGTTTGAAAAGAAAAATGTCCGTTGATCGACAGGCGGACTCCCGCTGGTGATATGTTTTTTGTGCTAAAACATGCGGGCAAAGTTATCCGAAGCAACTGAACAGACAACAAAAACAGAAAATTCGTCTACTACTAACTCCCAAAACATAGAAACATAGATTTTTGTTTATACTTGAGTGAAAAAATTTAAGATTTGTTCCGAAAATTCTTGTGTTCGGTGGAAAGAATGTTACATCCGATGCAAGTATCGTAAAGAACTTGTTCGAAGCAGCAGCGGCAGTAAATGTGGTCTATAGGTATTAATTCTCGATTGGGCAAAAGTTCAAATCAGCAGTTTCTTTCTATTAATCAAAACGCAAGAGATATTCGTTTCCAAATCTCGCGTGTAGTATAACAACCCAAACACAGCTTTTCCCCATCTCTTTTTTATTTATTTTGTAGACAACGCATGTACTCATGGCGTGATACTGTTTAGTCCATTTGCAGAAGAAAACCCCAAACAATCTTAGCAAGACACACAAGCACGAACGTATGTACATGCTGCGAACACACACACACACACACACACACACACACATACCTCTTATCGAACGCACGTACACACAAATTTATAATACACTCTCTCACTAACAAAACAGGCACACTAATATAAACACTCATCTTTATGTCTGTTCCATTTATACACACATAAACGGCGCCAGCCGAAATGAACACGTATACTCAATTACTCATTACGAACACTTTTCTTCCAACAGAACGTTCTCTGGACTTTTTTTTTATTGTTTAATTTTCACCCCAAACAAGGCACGGTGCCATTTTGAAGAAGGGGGCTACTATCAGGGGCATGAGTTGCAGGAGTATTATGAAGTGATGTTAGTAGCGAGATGTCTGTTCACATTACACTTGAACTTCTGCATGTCAGTACAGTTGGGAAAGCAGAATACCGGAAGCGAGTTCCAAAGTTTAGAAGTTCTGGGGAATAAACTATTGGAGTAGAAGGCTTTCTTATACCTAGGGATCTCTACTGTGAAGAGGTGGGATTTAGCTGCTTGTCGGGTTTGTCGGGGGTATTCACGTCGAGGGAGTACAAGTGCTTGTAGTTCGTCAGAGCTTTCACCATTAAAGTATTTGTAGAAGATGCAACATTTCGTCGATGGGACGCTTTACAATCTTTACCAACATTTTATGTTCATTGTCCTAAAACGTTGTCAATAAAAAAAATATTACTTTTGTATGGATAGACTTCGTTTTCTTTCTTTTGATAATGTCTTATCCGCAACATCGGTAATTCCGCGTTTTCTATATTGATGACACCGAGTGCAATTTCTTCAACAGACTAAGGAGTAACTTTTATGTGTACATTTATTTTTCAAAGCAGCAGAGGTTCTGTTCCTTTAGCTCCACTAAAAAAAAACCCAAACAAAATAGCTTTTTACTAACTTGTCACTAAGAACATGTCCAAATGTTGAGTGAGAACCGCTGTTGGCCACGTGTTGTAACACCTGGGTGCAGATGGTGGTATTTATTCCATTCCCACAGCAGGAAAATATGACACAAGGTCGGAAGGTGGGAAGACGCACACTCTAACTTTTTAAAAATTGTTTGGGCAGCCCCGTTGGCATACCCGGATCAGGGCGCCTCGGGCAGTAAGCGATAAACTTACTCCAACCGAAAAAAAACAACGACAATCTTATGCAGCATTATCATCGACCAAACTATTAACACAATGCGTATCTACTCCTGATCTGTGTCCATGTCACCCTACACCAATCGTTCGAACCCAATAAACCAACGAGAAACAGGTATTAATTAGTAGAAGATGCAGGATTGCAGCCTGCACAAATGCTATCAGTGAGGGAAAAGGAATGCTCAACTCGAAAACCAAGCATTTCTGAACCTCTTTTGGGAACATTTTCATGTCACAAATAGAACATAGACCCAAAGCACTGCCATCGATTTTCTAAGCACCTTATATAAAATTTGAATTTAGGTAAAAATGGCACCGGTGAAAATGGCAAAAATGAATAAATTGCTAAAAAATGACACTTTGACAACGGAAAATTAGGACCGCTCGAGAAGTACAGGTTAATCTCCTATTGTTCTAGCTTAAAATATAGCAAAACTTCCCGCCCCCACGGTCCTGGATATGACCTTAAACTATATCCGATGGTGGGGCCCCCAGTTTGTGTGCATTGGGAAGTGTGCAGCTACCCCTTAATTGCCATTGCTCCCAGGTCCACTCTGATCCGGAGTGGTCGTACCTGTTAGGGTCCCAACTATGAGTTAAATAGAAACTGACTTGAGAAGAAAAAAAAACATTAAAAAGTTTTTCTTCGAAATCACTGGATTCGGCGTTAAATGGCCTAAAAAGGGTTGATATACCGTAAAACAAAAACAATCAACCAACCAACCAACCCGCCCCCACCCTAAAAAAATTAAATTAATATTTTTATATGCATTTACACTGGTAGGAGAAGAGTAATCCCGGGTAACGTCGGGTCTCTCTGCTAGTGAATAAATAATATGTGTATGAAAGACAGGGTACATTTGTAAGATTATTGAATGAGTTGATTACAGATAGAACAGATGTGTTTAGTCAAATCTTTATTCACCTTCTGGGGTTATTTGGATACACACAAAATAAAATTGGTCGATCTGTGTGGTGTCCGGTGACCAAGTAGAATTAAAGATCTTTCTAATTAAATAAACTGTTAAAAAGTTTCAGCAAGACCTGAGAATAAAACGACTGAAAAGGTGTCTCGAACCTCAATCCTTGGAAATGCAACCGAGGATTGCGAGAGAAGCTTCGCGTTTCCTTGTGCAAAATATTCTTATTTTTTAGAACGACTTTATAATTAATAACGACCTCCCTGATAATATTGTTTCGGAGATGGGTATATTTACCGATGACACCACTCTCTATAACAGATATGAGGGGAAAACAAATGAACACATATCCAAGGAAATGGCAGAAACACTAGAGGATGACCTCCAATCCGTAGTGGAATGGGGACAAAAATGGGTGGTCACATTCAATGCTGCTAAGACTAAGCTTGTTTCTTTCAATAACTACAAGAAACCTTCTCTACCACCAATAGCAATGGCCAAGAACACATTGCCTGAAAGTACTTCTTTTAAACTCCTCGGCCTAACGTTTACAGGGAATATGAACTGGAATAGATACATTGAGTGCATTACCAAGGCTGCTGCAAGGAAGGTTGGCTCCCTCTACCGTGCTAGAAAACTACTTACGCCTGCCAGTATCCTATACCTCTATAAGGCAACCATTCGCCCATGCATGGAGTACTGTTGTCACATCTGGGCTGGTGCATCTGCTGCTTGTCTCTCGCTCCTGGACAGGGTTCAAAAAAGAGTCGCCAACCTGATAGGTCCTGAACTGTCATCTAGGCTTCAACCTCTGTCCCATCGACGAGATGTTGCATCCCTCTGCCTGTTCTACAAATACTTTAATGGTGAATGCTCTGACGAAGTGCAAATACTTGTACCTCCCCGACGTAACTACCCCCGACAACCCGACAAGCTACTAAGTCTCATCCCTTTACAGTAGAGATCCCTAGGTGCAAGAAAGCCTTTTACTCCAATAGTTTCTTCCCCAGAACTACGGGTCTTTGGAACTCCCTTCCAGGATTCTGCTTTCCCAACTGCAATGATATGCAGAAGTTCAAGTGTAATGTTAACAAACATCTTTCTACTCTTCTCCCTTCATAATGACCCCGCTAATTAATTCCCTAATAGTAGCCCCCTGCTTCAAAGTGCCACTGTGCCTTGTTTGGGGTGAAAATTGAATTAAAAAAAAATATATATAGCTTTATAATTAATATCACTTTATAATTAATATCACTTTATAATTAATATCACTTTATAATTAATATGACTTTGTAACAATATAGCTTTATAATTAATATCACTTTATAATAATATAGCTTTATAATTAATATCATTTTATAATTGATATCACTTTATAATTAATATCGCTTTATAATTAATATAATTCTATAATTAATATCACTTTATAATTAATATCTCTTTATATTGACTATCACTGTATAATTAATATCACTTTATAATTTATACCACTTTATAATTAATACCACTTTATGATTAATATCATTTTATAATAATTATCACTTTATAATTAATATAATTTTACACAAGAATCTATATTTTTTACTTGATTTTAGTTGTTATATTTTCTTACTTTTATTTTCGTAACAATATTTTTCTCGGCAAATCTAAATATTTTTAAGACGAACCCATGAATGTTTACGGCAGCTGTGTCTTGGTTCGGTTCGACACATTATTTAAATCGGTTTTTAGCTGTTGTCAATTAGGAGGTATTCAGGAGAGTTTGTGTATGGCTCTGACGTTATAAATGTCCAGTGTCTGAAAGTAGACTAGTAGACTAGAAGATTGGGCATCTCTAATCGGGTCGGCGTGGTGAAGAGAGTATGATGTTGAAAACACGAAACTCTCTAGTGATCCACGCAGAAACTTCCCTGACGACACCTTCCAGCGCGTCACTATGGTGCGTATATTTGAACGTGTGTGTGTGTGTGTGTGTGTGTGCGAAACATTCAGTTATACATTTTAAGAACAACCAGAAAAAAATGTGTAGGAAGAGTAACGCTACTATCACACCCATGACAGAAAATACAAACAATGAGACAAACTAACACGCACAAACTCCTTAGATCAGCATTTTAACTACTACATACTATCGCAGTTAGAAATAAACTCGTATCTCTTTCCTTTTAGAGAGATTCAATAAAGAAGTCAATATATATATATATATATATATATATATATATATATATATATATATATATATTCAAATGTTTTATCAAAAGTTTTTGCCTTTTTTAGTACTGCGTTTATTCATCCTTACACATTAATCTGTAAAAAATGTTCCATTTTTCTATTGAAGGTAGAAGTGACAGAGAAGCACATGATCTCCTTTCCGGTCATATTCAAATATATATATATATATATATATATATATATATATATATATATATATATATATATATATATATATATATATATATATATATATATATATATCAAGGTGCGGCACTAATAGTATTAAATTAATTTCCAGTTTTATGCCGTCCCTTTTTTTACGTGTAAAACAAAACAATTGCGACTTTTTTCACTTCACTTCTTTGAGTGGTGTCATGTTAAGAAGAACAGCGTTTGGAATAGAAATACCAAACTCCCCATGTTAAGAACGGCTTTCGGAATAGACACCACCAACCTCCCCATCTTAAGGACGGCGTTCGGAATAGGCATCCTTAACATCCCCATGTAAAGAACGACTTTCGGAGTAGAAACCCCCTTGGTGGTGGAATAATTCCCACAAATTTAGCCGTGATAATCGTTGTCAGCATATCCACCCGCAAATGCTAAAAAAAAAAATGGGGGTGGAAGTGTCAGTAAGAGAGTAGATTTGTTTTCCGCGCGTGCATACAAACCTTTCAGCCAGTGAATTACAGTGCATAATGCAGATCTTTATATTTCTATAAGTACTTGTCTCCGCAAAATTGGAATGAAATTTTCTTAATTAGCATAGGCGAAAACCTGCCAAAGTCGTCATCCTTAACAAAATTGTGGAATTGGACCTAATGTATAAATTTACCACCTACACCCCTCCCCCAAAAAAAAAAAAGTTAACATGTGCGCAATTTCGAGAATTAGTCCAGAAAAGAAAATTAAATAAAATACTCCAAAGTGAAAACACAAGTATGTAACAAATAATTGTTTCTGTATGCAATGAAATTTACGTTAAAATTGTAGCATAGACAATCGGTGTAAAAAATCTAATCGTCAACTGGAATAGTGAATGCCAAAAAGAAAAAGAAAAAAAGCACAGGAAAGCATTTTTTTCACGGCAGGTTTTTATAGGGAAGAGATAGTGCCGCGTCGGTATTTTGTACATGTTTACATTCCCAAACCATTGCTGTTTTTACATTTTTTTTTTAGTGTTCCGGACGTGCAAGCAAAGACGAAGAAAATGTTATGTATATAAAGTTTTTTACTTGTGCACGTTTGTTCCAGTAAATAAGGTTATCAGTATTTAATTATCTGTTTATGAGCAGTTAATACGTTTGTATTTCTTTTTTAGCGCTAGTGTCTCATGGGGAGAGCGACGCCATTTCTGTAAACTTTTAGAAGTGTTTGTTTATTTAGGAATTATTTTTATTCTGGAATATGAGAATAGCAGGTCTCAACCTATCAGAAACAGATCATGGCTAGGGAGCCGTTATTATTTAGGATTCGGAAATTGGAAAGAATATGTTATGTCTATGTATGTCTTATCCAGTTACAGAGAGTGTAATCACACTATAGTTGAAAAATGTAGAATTAGACCCGGTGACAACTGGTAGCGGTGAGAGCATTAAATATTGAGAGAGAAAACAGGAACTTCTTTCTCTGTGGATGTGACAATTGTGATAGTGATGCTCATCGGATGTAATGTAGCATTTTATTATCACTTGTGAATGCGACAGAAATGGCGGTCGTAAGCTACATAAGATAGTGGCTATCAAGGTAGATGTACTAAATTTGTCTGCGACATCTGTTGTTACAAGCCTACGATACTTTGGTCCAGAGGGGAATTTCTGCAATCAAAATATTATACATGGCGATTAAATTGGACCTAATATATAGTAATGATTTTAAAAGTTTTTAAAAAATGACCCGTGCGCCACAAACCAAGAACTGAAACCAAAACATTTAGCTTACGATTTACTTCTTCTTTTGACGTTAATGCCTGAGCTATGAAGACATGTTTGCTGCAAGGCTAAAACTTAAAACATGAACCAATAGCTGTCACGTTACGCATGAATATTCGTAGTGTCGTCGTTTAACCTTCACCTGGTTTTGCACCGGTTTTCATACTTTTGCACCGATTTTCCTCGGCCAAAACCCAAATATAAAGGTTCGCATTGGTTCAAATGCCCTATATGTTAAGCTTCATATGTGTAGACAAAAAACTAACAGAGGAGTTGGGTAGGCAAAAATGTTTTAAACAAATATATATATATATATATATATATATATATATATATATATATACACACACACATACATAGATATATACAGAAACAATTTTGTGTTTACTATAACCTATTTACGCAAATATTACGCAAGTATAAATCATGTAGAATATTTGCATGAATATAATTACACGTAATAGTTTACTAAAGATGATCATCCCATAAGAAAACCGAAAAAAACAAATAAGGAATTAATTAAAATGAATGTTTAGAAGAATATGCAAATTAGCTAGGTCTTTTGCAGATGAATGCAATTCCACGATCCATATATAACAAAGTTGTATTTTCTTTTTAAATAAATAGAAAAAGGGTATTGATATGAATATCAATACACAAAATAATTATAGGAGTATATATTGGAGTGAATATGTGGAGACTGCTACCTTTCTTTCTCTTCGCGTTTTGTTTTACTCTCTCCCTCCTTTCTCTTTTTATTTTCTTTTATTTCCTGGCGAAAACAACATCATGCAATTAAGATACTGGAAGAGTACTGGGTGGATGGACCAGTTTAATTAGAATTAAAATTTAAATGTTTGTATTTTGATCTATGGACCAACCAGACTGAAAAAAAAATCCCATAAATTTAAAAAAATGTTTAATGGGCCGGTCATGTGATGAAATAGTTCATATAAGCAGCGTTGCTCCACGTTCTCGTGAACGGAGGTCGTACTCTCGCTTATTATTAACCATGATCATAGTCATGAAGCCATCCAATCTTCGACTCCAGCTCAATCGTGAAATTTAAATACCCACCTGTAGATGTGTACCAGCAAGCTGTCCATACAGGCGACCGAGACAAATTGCCCCGAAAACCAACACGAACTTTCCTACGACACACATCTACCAAACTTTTTACGACAGGTTATCACAGGCTTCCGGCATCATCATAAATGAGACAAAAATAATGTCATAAAACTTCGAATATGTCATAAAATCCATGATACTTAAACTTTTATGCAATTGTCCCTAAAACCAACAAATCTTTATCGGACTTTCTCACTGTAACGTAATCGCTGGTTCCGTATTTAAATGACCAAACCAGGGCACGTACGCATATATCGACGGCTCACGTGCCCAGTTAATGTCACGTTAGCATTTAAACCGTGGGTGTGACGTCACGGGGTGAAATGGATATGTAGGCATCAAGATCGAAAGAAAAGAAGGAAAAAAGAGAAAGAGGAAGAAAAAAACACGTAGTGATTCGACAAACACACGAGTCTCCCCTTCCTATCCCTTCAGAAGCAAGCCGTCCGATTTGTTTGTCTGAAAGAGAGTTACTGCAATACAACAGTGGAGTGTAGTTAAAACAAAGGATTGCTATCTAACCAGAAAATGGGAAAGAAAGGGCTAACCTATTGTGTCATGGTGTAAATACGTGTCGGCGACTTGCGTGTGAAACCGGACGACATAAATAACTTTTTTTATTTCGTCATAGAAGTTTGTATCAAATTTTTCTCTTCTTTGCGAATCTCTACATACAACGTTTATTTCATTATAAAAGTAATAACAAACATTACACCAGACAAAAGTAATGTCATAAAAATTGATTCATAAAATTCATAAAATTTTAATGCAATTCGACTTATTTAACCTGTAATTAAATCCAACTGTCCTATAAATAGAACACCAAATAATGTCTTCTTAAAATCTTTAAGATAATATATATTATAGTACTGAGTACTGCATAATTACTCTGAAGAAACCATAAAATTCATCAACTTCTCTCCGAGAGTTGTACGAACCCTCTTTAAATTTCTTTGCTAAAATTTGCTAAAATTCTGTTTGTTCTATGAAATATGAATTTATATAAATAAGTTTTGCAATAATAAACCACTAAATTGCCAAAAGTGCAATATAACTATTTGTGTAAATTGCTTTGCTCTTTGTCATAATGTGTAAATTTTATCTTGAATGTTTAGCTTCTTGTTTTCTAAAATATATCACAACTACCTGGGATCGTATTTATAGAACAATATTACACTTTCTAATTAAAATAACTTTTTCTTTTCAGTTTTTTTATTCAACTCATTTTTAGTTATTATACAAAGTTTCAACTAAATAGTAAAGAAATTTAAATACCCTGGGACTAATTGGGTCAAAATCGCATGAATAACTCCATTGCATCACCTCCTCCGAATCTGATACAATCTGCACGTTTGTCGATGAATATGCCATTACAAAGTTTGGCGTTATAAACTGGCAAACATATCTGAACCAAGGACAAAAGAAACAAACCAAACTCGTGATGTGGAATGGGAGTGGCACGCATTGGCCCATCCACACTAACTAATTCTGGGATAGGGAGAATCTTCGTATAGGAGAAAGGGGTCAAGAGACATAGAGAGTGTCAGAGGGGAGAATATTGGAGAATACGGGCGTGTCAAGCCAATCGGTGAAGTAATAATCAGACAAATAAAGTGACTGTTTAGATTTAGAGAATGAAAAGTCAGAAATAAAAATTTCGAATTGTGAGAATAAAAATCACTCTTGCAACCAAACGCCATTGCGTCAACTTGACGATTATCGCCATATTCAGTTTTTGTGTGTGTTTCCATATCTTTTTTTTTTTTTTTTCAGAATTCACATCATTTTCTCTTTCTCATCCAATCTCTTTAACTGTTCTCTTTCTTTCTTTCATCTTCTTTCTTTCATATTTGTCTCTGTATCTTCTTTAGTCTTTTTTTTTTCGGGTGCTACTCGATCAGGCTGTCTGGATACTGGCTTCCTGGCCTAAAATGAACCAAACATTGATGTTATTGATTTTTTTCCCCGTTCCCTTTACAAAACTCAATCATGTTGAGCAAATATCAAAACAAAATAAACAATTTTCCTCGACAAAACAACCAAATCAAACCATAAAAAAAATAGGCATAAAATCGTTTACCAAAATGGCCGGATTGACATAAAATAATTCGAAAAGGGTTGATATGCCTGAAAAATAAACAATCGAACTTAGTTTTTAATCATTTTCCTCTCTCTCTCTCTCTCTCTCTCTCTCTCTCTCTCTCCCTCTCTTTCCCTCTCTCTCTCTCTCTCTCTCTCATATAAAAATAGAAATATAAGAGAGAATGACACTTCCCAGTTTTCGTTTCTCTCTTTCTCTCTCCCTCTCTCTCTCTCTCTCTCTCTCTCTCTTTCTCCCTTGCTCTATCTATCTATCTATCTATCTATCTCCCTACTCTACGTCGATTTTTCTCCTCCATCCCTTTTTGTCTCCCCTTCGTTACCTATTTCTCTTCCCAACCCTATTCTTTCCCTCATTTTGTCTCCAAGTCTTTCTGACTACTTCAGTACTAATTAAATCTGTAAACAAAAACGGCGAAGACAGAAAAAGAAAAAGAGGACGCGTTAAAGAGTGGGAGAAAAGATCGTAGAGGGATACGTTAAGGGGTGAAAAGGAAAATGGCGAGAGACGAGGGAAGGGCGAAGAGGTAAGGTGTTTAAAGATGGAAACAAATTTGATCAGGATAAATTGAAGAGAAAAAGGTCAACTCTTGAAGGTCAGTACAAAGTGTCTAAGGAGATGCCATTTCAAATTCTACGCGCCTTCGTCTCCCTTCATTTTTGCCACTCTGCCTTCGGGTTTTCAAAAGGGAACTTTTTTTTATTGACTTGGGTAGAAACTGAAACTGCAATTCTTAAGATACTTTCGTCCGATCTACGCGTTTAGCGATCAAAACGCCAATTCCAGATGTAAGCGTGCCAGGCCTATGAAAATAATCGATGTGTAAAATTGTCCAGGAATCAACACGTTGTAACCTCAGTAGCAAAGTGGACAAAGAATGGAAAAGAGCTTCAACTCGCGTTTTATTTTGTTGTTGTACAACGACACTTATTTCCTCATTCTCTCGTTACCACCGTGATGTCACTTGCGTGATCGTCTTCTCAAACATACTCTCGAACACCATCCACGCTTCTAACGTGATCTTGAACGTGCTGTACATCTTTAACGTGATCGTCCTTTTTAAAGTCTTTATTTTTCCCTACAGGTGACGTCACTTCGCATGCATATGTGCCCGCGCTATGTTACAAATGGCTATTTTAGATTCATTGAAAAAAATGTAACCTTCATTGAAACTTATTTGAATGTTACAACTTTACGTTACTATCAATGCCCCCCCCCCGCTGCAAAAAAAAGTGTTAGGAAGGAAAAACATAGAAGAAATAAGTTGATCAGCAAAACAAAGGTTATAGAAATAAGCTTAGTAGAAAGGCAATGGAGATAAAGTTGTTCACAAAGGTACACAAAAGGAAGCTGGAATAGGATTGTTAATCAAGGTGTGCCGCGTGACTGAGACAAAAGATCAGACATACAGGTCATATATTTAGGATTAGTTTATGGATAGTCTTGAGTTGGCGAGAGTTGAGGACAGTTTCCAGTTTAGTACAGTTGGTGGCTTGGAGGTCCCCCAAGAGAGATTGAAGTCGAAGTTGAGTGAGAGTAGATCAAGCCGAAAAGAAAATAGCCGGAGACTGATTCAATCAGATAGCTAGCGATGTCCAACATTTAGGTTCAATTTTCTATGCTACATGATGGTATCACATACACACACACATGCACGCACGCACACACACACACACACACACAAACACACACACACAAACACACACACACACAAACACACACACACAACACACACGCAAACACACACGCAAACACACACAACACACACACAAACACACACACACAAACACATACGCAAAAACATACACGCAACACACATACACAAACACATACACACAACACACACACACAAACACACACACACACAAACACACACAAACACACACACAACACACACAGCTTAACTGATTTACATCCAGTACTCGTCTTATGATGTTTTATCACAGTGTGATCAGAAAGGTGATCATCGGGTCAGAAACATAGCAATTTTTATAACACACAAACATTGACTTTTATTTAAATAGATATATGATATGCCTATATATTAAAGTTGATCTTCCCCGCATTCACACATAAAAAGATAATAACCAAAACCTTCATCTGCTAAGCAATTCCGCAATCCATTTAGCCTAAGTTCTCATGTGTGTGTCCAGCAATAATGCATTCATTTTATTTTCTTTCAATATTTATATTTTCACCAGACTCGTCCAAATAAACCTTTCAAAGAGAAGGTGGAATCCATTTTTACTCGCTATTATTTATCTACTCTCACTGCCACCGGTACCTCTGTGTGATAATTTTTCATGAAATAAGAATTAAAAGAGCATCGATTGTTCCAGAATACTTAATATACAAATGTTCACTAAGAGTTTAGACATCTCTGTCGAGAAGGTTCTCGATTATTTTTTAATTACAGTTAGTTTTTCCCCTCTTATAATCTTTATGTTTAGCAAAGATCATTCTAGCTATTAAGAAGTAAACCCTAAATTCTGTCCGCCATTCTGTCAGAATATTCTATGAACACTTCTTCATATTTTAGAATAGAACGTTATAAACCAATTAACCAACAGCTTCTTAACATAGTGATTTTTACTGTCGTCTTTCATGTACATAGATTGTTACGGATTTATATGTTTGTTTTTTTTTTTCTTTTCAGAAGACAAACTACACTTTGGTGCTTTTCCAAAAATCGGTTAATCGAAAGAAAAGCATCTCCATACTTGGAAAAGATTTCATGTTAGTTTGTTTAAATTTTTTGCTGAGTATACTTACTTCCTACTGTACATACGTACTGTATTTAAACAGTTTTATTATAGAGTGGGGATCACTTTCCTGCGTACATTTAATGTAAATTGAGCACCCACGTTTGGCAAGTTAGCAGTAAACTAATTGCTTAATTTTGTTTGATTTAAAACAACGCTTATTTAACAAATCCTATTTCTCTCCCCCAAATCTTTAAAAGCTAATTCCGTCCCCAAAAAAAGAGTCTCAACAAATTAACGAGATACTTTCATGGATTTCTAAATACACTCAGCAGTGCAGCATACACTCGCTGCTCAACAAACACACAGACAAGTTTGTAAACACATACACTTTCATTTAATAAATTCTGCTGAAACGCATGTACACATACGTCCATAACATATCCTCTCACTAACACACTAATACAATAATACGCTAGTACACACATGATACTAATTATTACTAATTATAATACTAATACACACTAGTACTAATACGCTAATACATACACATGTTTATGTCTGTTTTCACGCACATAAAAAAACACAATAACTGCCTTCCAAACAAATAGTCAGCGATTAAGAGCCCAAGCCAATTAATGTCTGGATGCCAAATCCTATTGACAGTTGGCTTTTACGGTGTCTACCACAACAAAGTATGTGCCATCTGTTATCTGTGCCAAAACCAAAACGTAGATTCCATGAACAAAGCTTCTTTCTTAGAAGTGCACGCCTGTGGAACTCAGTTCCATTTGCCTGTTTCCTACCTGATTACAACCTGGATGTCTTCAAGTCCAACATAAACAAATTCCTGGTGAACCGCCCCCTTAAGTAATACACTTTATCAAATCTCAGCACTAACGTACTGTACACGCAATAATCCTTATTCCCGAGTGGCTTCCTGGCCTTGATAAGTGGTGATCACCTTGTAAAAAAAAAAATACCTACATTGGAAGATCTGCAGAAAGATGCAGCTTGACAGATCGTTGAATATATCGGAACATGAACCATCACCGATAACATCAAACGGAAAGGCGACAGTATTCTATGACAAAGGCATACAGGCGGGCAGATATATAAAAACAACAAAGCACCCAAACCAGACATATGGAACAAACGCAGAAAAAAACTTTTTTTACATTATTGATGTCACCATTCCGGATGACTATGGCGATCAATACAGCTGAACAGGAACAGATAACAAAATAGCAGGATCTCAAGAATGATTTAAAAACGACATGGTCTTTTTTTTTTTACATTGGCATCAACACTTATCAAGGCCCAGAGGCCACTCGAGGATAAGGGTTAAAGAGTGTATAGTAGTCAATTGGACAATATAGTAATCGTTAATGGAAATTCGGTAAATTTGTTTACTTAAGTGGAACAGCTCATCAAGAACTTGTTTACGTTGGACTTGAAGACAACCATATTGTAGTCAGTTGGAAAGCAGGCAAACGGGAGACAGTTCCATAGGCGTGCAGATCTAAGAAAGAAACTTTGTTCATGAAATCTACGTTTAGGTTTAGGCGCAGATAAAGAGTGGAAAAAATCATTGATAGTGTTTTCAGCTAGACGAGTGTTTCTCGTGAAAGTTTGGCGAGGTGGAACCATAGCTTGGAGCTCAGACGAACACTTGCCATGAAAATAACGATAGAGCATATAAAATACACATTATACCAAGTTGGGATATGAGGAACTGGACTAATAAAAAAAAATCGTAAGAAATACTTGAAAACAATCTTTGGAAGACCAAGCCGTAACAAAATGCAGATAGCAGCTATAAAGAGAACAATGTCTATTCTTAAAAGAACCCTCGGATATAAATCCAAATCGTAATTAAATCAAGTGTTCGCTCGAACAGGAAGTCCCTTGATCTCTTAAAACTAAGTCAATTAATAACGTAACAAACATGCATACTTAATTTCTTGGGATCAAGTAAAGATTATATACCCCCGTACCAGAAGACAAAGATAGGCGCACATTTCAAGTGACACCGGTTGTTCAACCTTGACGTTGCCGTTGATTGTTTGTAAACACGTCAAATAGCAGACATGTTCGAATGTTCGCGAAAACGTTTTACGATTTAAAAGAAAAAATATATATTTACGAAACATTTTCTTTAATATTAAATATTTACAAAACTTTTAAGAATTAAAAAAAAAAACTTTTTTCCATTTACGCAAAACTTTTTGTGTAAGCAACAAAACGAACGTAAATTTAACAAAAAATATATTAAAATAAATGGGTGTCTTTCTGAGTGCATTTTTTTAATATATTTACAGAACTTTAATAAAACTAATAATTATAATAATTATAATAAAAATAAAAAAATAAAAAGAATGACCTATATTAATTACAAAACATTAGAAACTGAAAATTTCGGACGCTAAACTTACTTGTGATTAATTTGTCTTTATGGAGAAGTAAGCAAATAGCAAGTTTTGGGGGTTTGTTTTTTAGATAAAAATAAAAATTATAAAAAGATTTGTATCTTGTGATACTACACTTCATCTTTATAAAAATAAAAGTTATAAAAGATATGTGAATAAAATATATTTTTTAAAATCTCGATTGTTTATACTTGTGATTTTATTATGCATAGAAATTGCCTCGGTCTAGAAGGATTTCTCCTTTCACTGACCACCTACATACATCGCACTTTAAATAAATATTGATTTGGTATTATTTTACGACCTGCCCCAGCATAGTATAAACACCCCCAACCACCCCATGTTAAGAACGGATTTCGGAATAAACATCTCCCAACCTCCCCATGTTAAGAACGGCCTTTGAGGTTAGAGGTGTTACTCCGAAAGCCGTTCTTAACATAGGGAGGTTGGAGTGTTTATAATATGTTGGGGCACGTCGTAAAAATTTACCATTTATTATTATTATTATTATTATTATTATTATTATTATTATTATTAATAATAATAATAATAATAATAATAATAATAATAATAATAATAATAATAATAATAATTTTATTAAAAGTTCTGTAAATATATAAAAAGAACTCACTCAGAAAAACACCCATTTATTTAAATATATTTTGTTTAAATACGTTCGTTTTATTACTTACATCAAAAAGTTTTACGTAAATAGAAAAGTTTTTTTTAATCCTTAAGTTTTGTAAATATTTAATATTGAAGAAAATGTTTTGTAAATATATATTTTTTCTTTTAAATCTTAAAAAGCTTTGTAAATATATTTTTAAAAAATCTTGCTCGCAAACATACGAACATGCCTGCTATTTGACGTGTTTACAAACAAGCAACGGCAATGTAAAGGTCGAACAACCGGTGTCACTTGAAATGTACGCCTTCTTCTGCCACCGGGGTATCTAATCTTTACTTGATCCACTTTACCATTCATTGCCTAAACAAAAGAATAAGATTCATTTTGTATAGGTAGTCTCTCATTCATTACTTTTGATATTGCGTTTTCTTCTAAAAAAAAATGTTATCTACCCAACTACTCACGCAAAATCACAGTGCACATGCCCCAATAAACATCTATGCAAATAGCAGCCAATCAGCACTGTAAGCGCAAAAGGAAAAACGTTTCAGCTTCTTTCATGGTCTTCTACTCTTTTTTTTTTTTTTTTTTTTTTTTTTATTCAATTTTCACCCCAAACAAGGCACAGTGCCACTTTGAAGCAGGGGGCTACTATTAGGGAATTAATTAGCGGGGTCATTATGAAGGGAGAAGAGTAGAAAGATGTTTGTTAACATTACACTTGAACTTCTGCATATCATTGCAGTTGGGAAAGCAGAATCCCGGAAGGGAGTTCCAAAGACCCGTAGTTCTGGGGAAGAAACTATTGGAGTAAAAGGCTTTCTTGCACCTAGGGATCTCTACTGTAAAGGGATGAGACTTAGTAGCTTGTCGGGTTTGTCGGGGGTAGTTACGTCGGGGGGGTACAAGTGTTTGCAGTTCGTCAGAGCATTCACCATTAAAGTATTTGTAGAACAGGCAGAGGGATGCAACATCTCGTCGATGGGACAGAGGTTGAAGCCTAGATGACAGTTCAGGACCTATCAGGTTGGCGACTCTTTTTTGAACCCTGTCCAGGAGCGAGAGACAAGCAGCAGATGCACCAGCCCAGATGTGACAACAGTACTCCATACATGGGCGAATGGTTGCCTTATAGAGGTATAGGATACTGGCAGGCGTAAGATGTTTTCTAGCACGGTAGAGGGAGCCAACCTTCCTTGCAGCAGCCTTGGCAATGCTCTCAATGTATCTATTCCAGTTCATATTCCCTGTAAACGTTAGGCCGAGGAGTTTAAAAGAAGTACTTTCAGGCAATGTGTTCTTGGCCATTGCTATTGGTGGTAGAGAAGGTTTCTTGTAGTTATTGAAGGAAACAAGCTTAGTCTTAGCAGCATTGAATGTGACCAACCATTTTTGTCCCCATTCCACTACGGATTGGAGGTCATCCTCTAGTGTTTCTGCCATTTTCTTGGATATGTGTTCATTTGTTTTCCCCTCATATCTGTTATAGAGAGTGGTGTCATCGGCAAATATACCCATCTCCGAAACAATTTTATCAGGGAGGTCGTTTATGAATATCAGGAATAATAGAGGTCCAAGGATAGACCCCTGAGGTACTCCCGCATTTATGTCATATTGTTTGGATGTATGTCCGTCGAGGACAACTTTGATTTTTCTATTACTTAAGAAGGATTTAATTACATTATGAATTCTTCCAGTGATTCCATATGATCTAATTTTCCTTAGAAGACCATCATGCCATACCCTGTCAAAAGCCTTAGATATATCAAGGGCCACCGCTCTACCCTCCCCTGTTTTATCCAATGAACGGTATATACGTTCAGAAACTACAATTAAGATATCTGCTGTTGAACGGGCTTGCCTGAATCCATATTGTTTGTCAGTCAGGAGTTTAGCAGCTGTTAGGTGCTGGACTAGGGCTTGATTAACTAAGGACTCAAATATTTTGGCGAAAAGCGGGAGAAGGCTAATGGGGCGATAATTTAGTGGGTCAGTTCTTTCACCAGAATTCTTGAAGACTGGTACCACAGAGGCGGTTTTCCAGCAGTCGGGAAAACAAAATTCGTTAAGGCATTTATTGTAAAGTTTGGACAGAACTGGAGCAACCTCGGCAGAGCATTTTTTTAATAGCACAGCCGGGATGAGATCTGGTCCACATGCTTTTGAGGTGTCTAGGTTTTTATGATAGCATGTACCTGAGAAGGGGTGATTTTCAAATCGTCAAGTGTGGCGTCTGTTCGCAGAGGAAAATCAGGGAGTGAGTGGTGTACCGAGTTCAGTGTGGAGTTTGAGGCAAACCGACTGGCAAGCAGATTAGCCTTGTCAGTTGCCGTGCAAGCAACCTCATGATTGTTTGTTAGTGGGGGAATAATTGACTGTCCATTATTTACTACGCTGTTGTAGATTTTCCAAAAATCCCGGGTTCCTAATTTCTGTGCTTGATGCGCTTTCTGGTGGTTTCAGAGTAATCTGTCTTAGCTGTGTCTATCACTCTCTTACAATTATTTCTAGCTTCTATAAATTTCTGTTTATTTGAGCTGGACTTATGTTGGTTGAATCTGCGGAACGCATGTTGCCTTTGACAAATGGCAGCTGCACAAGCAGAAGTAAACCATTGGGGAGAGTGGGGCTTGCTATAGTATTTCCGTGCGGGAACATGTGCTTCAATAGCAGTTTTGAACCATTCAGTTGTCTCATTTGCACACTGTCCCGCTGGAAGAGTAAAGATATTTTGCCATGGGGCATCTCTGATGAGCTCCCTGATGGCTTACCAATCAGCCTTTTAGTAATACCTCGATGTTTTGAGTAGTGGGTCTTCAGTTTTAGGGCGAGAATTTAGGCTGATTTCTACCATTATCACAGTGTGATCAGCATTCCCGAGTGGGCTGTGGGCATTTGTTGTACAGTCATTGGGAACCGTTGTCAGAAAGAGATCTAGAAGTGAGGTATGTTGATCGTGCTGGTCTGGGAAACGTGTCGGAAATGTAACCAACTGAGTAACTAATAGTTTCTTCCCTCAGACTGCTAAACTTTGGAATTCTCTTACTGTTTTGTTTCCCCGGCTGTACTTACATGTGGACATTTGAATGTAATGTGAACAGGCATCATGCTGCTCAACATCCCATGGTTTCCTGTTAGACATGATCCCAAATAGTAACCCCTTACATGGCAATATGCTTTGTTCAGAATAAAAAAAATTTTTTTAATGGTAAATTGCCTCTAATCTGGTACTTCAGTCTATCAGTAGATTTCATCGATTTGACATCAAAGTATTACATTCTACTCCTGTTGGCTAGGAACAAAGTGTAGTATCTGTTGTGATACAACTGTTCATTCTTTGTTTGTCTTCAGTCAATCAAAGATAATTCCTTCTAAATCCTTTACTTTCAGAAACTGCATATCTTTCACTTTCCTTATTTTGTCCTTTAATCCTCACATTCCATGAGCGATATTTCTGACAAAGAGGGAAGAATTGCTGTTTTCTAGGTCAGAATATATTCTATCTAACACTTATCTTTGGCAAGTATTTGACCTTGAAGTTTTATTGGGTTTTTTTAGCTTCTTATATCAAGTGGCTTTATGGTTTGTCTGGAGCGATTTCCATAAAAAAATTATTTTTGTTCCAATCCAAGGAACTCACATCAAAAACCTTGCATCACCAAACTCTGCTTTCATGTGAGAGGCAAGTAAAGAAGGACATTCCACTCTATTTCGACTCTTTCATAATAATCTAGATCATCAAACTGACACTCTCTATCACATTATTCCTTATCCTTGAATGGCTTTTAGCCTTGATAAACGGTAACTCATTAGTAAAAAAAAGTTACGTACACACACGCGCGCGCACACACTACAGAACCCTTTTCCATAAATAATTGACAAAGAATGTTATATTTTTTCCAAACAAATGAAGCATAGAAAAACGATAAAAATAAAAAAATAAAATAAATAGACAACATTTTTATGTCACAATAAGATTTATTTACATAAGCAACGTTGCAGGAACAAACAAACAAAAATGCAAATAAATAAAATCTGGATCAGCATTTTGGCTTTTTTAACAAAAGCATTTAGTACTGTTACTCTCCCATCTCGACACAACTTAAAAAGTCTCTCGCTGTCACATGTCCATGTAACCTGACAAGCGTTTTTCTTTCTTCCGACCACATGAAGGCCACAGCCGGCCCATTCTTGCCTTCACTTTACACATCCATCTCCTTCAGCATTGATTTTTTTTTTCTTCTCCACCACGTGGTGTCCTTTATTTTTTTTTTTTTTCCTTTCACGGCAACTCGCTTGCCATCCATCCTTCAGCTGCTGCTGCTACTATTTTCATACACGCTCATATGTATGGCCCTGAGGTTTTTTTTTGGGTTGGTTTATAGATGGAGAAGGGGTGAAGGAAATGAGGCCATAGAGGTCACAACAAAAAATACATTTAATTGACAACGTTTGAAGTATGTAGAATCTGACTCCATGCAATTAAGGACAGATGAATATTGAAGGTTGAGAACTGGTTTTATTTATTAATGACAGTTTTAATTAGAAGAGGTAAAATGTTCGTAGGATGTTTGTAGGTGGGTATGCATTGATAAGGAAAGAACTTTTGTAGACTTGTATAATTTAACAAAGAATGAATGTTCGTAAGCGTACTTATCTTTTCGGACGATGGGGGTGGTAAGTGGGTGGCCGGTCGTGCTACTGTCGGTGATATGTGTCCTGGCTTTTAACTTGAGAGCGGCGACTTCTTTCCTCAACACCTAGCAGCACGGCATCTTCGCCTCCTATGTTTTTCTCCTTTTCTTCTTTTTGGTTTGTGTGAAATAGGCATTGTTTAGAATTGAAGGCGTTCTGGCCCATAACATAAGGGCGTAGTCGGCTTCAGTTCACTGGTGCCTTATTTCTTTTTCTTCTTCATCTCTTTAGGTCGGGTGGGAGAATCCGTCCGTGCATTCACTGACGCAGCAGGGCGAGTCTCTTCTCTTTTCTTTCTGGTCCCCTCATTTTATAGTGGCAAACCGGCTCCCAGCGACTGTGATATTTTAGGCCTTTATTTTCGGCGCGGAGCTCTGCCATTGGTTGATAATTCTTTTGTGGTTATCTTATTTTTCTTTTTCCAAACGGAAGCGATGCGTGGAGCCATGTGCAAAAGACGATTTTTCATTTTGTCTCTTATGCTGGAGACGTTAGCATCCGGTTGGCATCTTCCCACATATGCGTCCTGGTATATATGAAATTAGTATACTTGGCAGCATTTTTTTTTTCTAATTCACGTTTCCATGAAGAACAGGGACGATTCCTGTTTGTTTCTCTTGCATTCCATTTTTTCGTTTGTTGACTAATTTTTGGCAGACTAATGTTCGAACTTTCTGTTTAAGTGTAAAAAGAAATTTGCCATAATCGCGAACATTTTCGACTTCCATATATAGTCCTCAGGCAAGTGATGAATTAAAAATTGTGTTGGTGAATTTATTGAAAATACGATTAAAATCGTTTAAAATCATTAAAAGTACTTAAGCGTGTCTTCCCCTTTATATTGAGCCTGATTGATGGTGGGTTTTATCCATCCAGATTAGTAGGATTTCAATGATTGGGGGGGCATAGATTACAGTGTGAGATGGTTAAAATGGTGGTGTTTTTAGTTAGCATATTCTAAATTCAGTTTTGGAGTGAAATGTGCTGTAAACTGTTGGTAAATGGAGCTATTCAGGGAAGATAGGTGGCATTTTAGTCTGATGCACATACAAACAATATACTTTATACATCACCAGTTTTTTCTTGGATATTGTTGAATGAAATTTATTTGGGGATGAAAACTTTAAATTTTCTCTTTTCCACTCCTATTCCTCTACACTTGGTGACTTTTGTGTAAAGCTATGACAGACGTGATTTTTTTTCTTTACGCCAATGATAATTGAACATGTTATACAGGCGAGTTTGTAAGTTAAAATTTTTTTTTAATCTGATTTTATTTTTTCTAAAATATGACTTTAAGTAAGAAAATGTTGTTTGAGCATGGTGCCATGACACATTTCACAGTAAATAATTTATGTGACTAAATTAGGAATTTACCAGCTTCGTCTTTTTTTTTATGCTATGTCTTAATTTAGAAATACTTAGGTCATCGTCATGTTGTCAGTGTTATTTTATTTTTTTTTTTTTATTTTGCCGATTCTCGAGTTTCATTCTATTATTTAAAACTGTTCGTAAAAAAGAAAACAAAATAGCACAAAAACATTTTAATTTACTTACGTGTTAGGTTTAAAAAAGATAACAACAAGAAATGATGCAAATTTATCTAGTATTTATTCTATTTTTTTTATTATTTTTTATTTATTTATTTATTTTTTTATTTTTTTTTTTTTTTTTTTTTTTTACTATTTTCTAGATGAAATTGCTCGGCAGCCATTTTTGACCTTCATTAAGATCAATGGCCAAGGGACATAACTCAAACTATTTCAAGCAAGAAAAAGCCCATTTAACATAATAGTTAGGTATATAAAGAATTTTGTGTGTGTGTGTGTGTGTGTGTGTGTGTGTGTGTGTGTGTGTGTGTGTGTGTGTGTGTGTGTGTGTGTGTGTGTGTGTGTGCAAATTTTTAATATCGAGTTGAAACTGGATACGCTGAAATACATCAAAAACGTCATTACCTTCAAATAAAGGGTCGCCTGTTTATACGAGAGAGGAATTATATAAAATGATAAGGATTCCCAGTATCTTCTGAATTCTAATTAAAATGATGTCGATGATGTAATGACTATCAACAAGCATAATGGAATTATTCAAACCAGATTTAAAACCATCGGATATTTCGCTTTCATTGGAGAAATCATTACATCCAAAATAACACGATCATTTTATAATCCAAGGGACATAATTTTAATAATAAATTGACTAAATTATCTCCCCTGAAAAAAAATGTTCTGAAAATATTTACGAAACTTGGTGACATACTAAACCCTCTTCAGCAGTTTCTCTTTTCTATTTGCAAAGTTCAAATAGGGGTTTGTATTACTATACACAGATTCGAAAAAGTTGCAAAAAAAAAACAAATATATAACAAATAAATGTTATCAAAGGCAAGGTAAGTTACTTTTCTACCTAACTGGATAATTTTTTTAGCGTTTTTATTTAATGTAACATCTTTATTCAGCTCGAAAAACATAAAATGTTTACCGATGTATTTGAAAATTGCAAATGGCGGGGCACTCTCTGATGAACACAGTAAGTTTGGGAAAACGAGTTAAAACTAAAAAAAATATACAAAATACTGTTAAACCCCCACCGAATATATGTCAGCCTATGTTACAGTAACATATATTGAGCGAGTTTCTAATAGGAGTAATTTGGTAGGGAAATATACACACACAGACAATTTCACTTTTATTGATATATAGATTCACATTTGGCTCAAGAGCAATTGGCAATCCCATGAGATTGGGGTTGCAAGCCACAGGTTGGGAACCACTGGTTTAGAGTAACAAGATTTTGAAATAGTGTTGTATCAGTTAAATCGTCAATTTTACATAGAGAGGGAGAGAAAAAAGAGCAGGTGGCGGGCGCAGAAGAACGCCCCCCCCTCTCCTACAAGGTTAATTTCTGGCTCTCCATACTGTTCAAAGTTTATACAAATTATATGCTAACATTGCGTAATGTCAGCAGGTTCATCTATGCGGATGACACATGCCTTGCAACCAAATCAAATGACTTTAAAGTCATTGAAGATCGATTGATTGAACCAGGTAGCTCAAAGGAGTTCAACATCACCTAAGGAGGTAAAGTCTTGGAAAACACTCCATACCAACTTATTCCGGCATGCTACTCAACAGGATAGAACCCACGTCGAGAAATTCTGCAAGAAGCTATCGACACACAACAGCTTGCTTGCGACTCTGGCTAAAAGCTCTTGGGAAGCCGAAGCACAAACACTGAACCTGTCAGCTTTCACGTTGTGCTACTCAACCACAGAACACTACGCAGCAGCATATATTCATTCTACTCATGCTGCAAAGGTCGACAACAAGCTCAACAAGGAATTCCAGACGATTACCGGCAATTTGAAATCGACGAACCTGCCATCTGTTTTCAGGATGTCTGGAATCACTTCAATGCAGATCCGTCAAGAGGAGATAACAAAGACAGAGCGGGATAAGAAGAACAATGCCAATTGCCATCCTCTATTGTGACACCAAGAGGTGCCACAGTGACTACCATTTCACAAGAGCTTTGCCACTGTCACAGGCCTTAAACAAAGAACACCAGCATCCTTCTGTCTGCGTTCATGGAATAAATTAGTCAAAGACAACAACACACCAAAAGCACCAAAGGCACCAAAAGAATCTCTCCCAGCAGGCTCTGAACTTCCCTGGAAGAGTGTGTAATACTTAACTGGGCCCAAGTGAAGATTGTCAAAACACGGAACAACCAGCATAAGTGGGCTATGTACAGGATGCTCAGTGTCCCTGTGGCATCGACATGCAGACTATCACACACATCTGCACAGACCATTTCCTAAGTGAGGCATACTCCGATGTGGACCTGAAGGATGCCTCTGACACTGGCCGATGATGGATCTCGAGAAGGAGTGAAATGCTATGATTAGTTAAAGTTAGATCAGTTTATAAGATGAGGCACAAGTTCACAGATAGTCATTTAAGATGCTCTTCCTATGGTCTAGCTGGATATTCTTTGTTGAATATATTTAAGCTATATAATATTCAACTTGTTTCTTGCCTAATCCGTACATTACATTTTGAAATAGGCCAAATACATTTTTTGAAGGCAAAACTATTTCAAAATACATAAAATTCATGAAATTTGGCTTTATAAAAACCAATCTGGAAAGCCTGGATAAGAATATGAGAGTAACCTCCCCTTTGATGTAGTCTTGCTTTTGTATTTCATTATAATGTATCATAAGTTGTGATGGTGTGAGTAAGGAACTCGTACTATTTTCAATGCGCGGCTGTTCTTAAAAAAAAATCAGCTGTTCTTAAAACAAAAAATCAGCTATTCTTAAAACAAAAAATCAGCTATTCTTAAAAACAAAAAATCAGCTATTCTTAAACAAAAAAATCAGTTGTTCTTAAAAACAAAAAATCAGCTATTCTTAAAACAAAAAATCAGCTGTTCTTAAAAACAAAAAAATCAGCTATTCTTAAAACAAAAAATCAGCTATTCTTAAAAACAAAAAATCAGCTATTCTTAAAAACAAAAAATCAGCTATTCTTAAACAAAAAAATCAGTTGTTCTTAAAAAAAATCAGTGAACTTTACATAAAAAAGGAAATATTCAAATGAAACAGGGCAAAAAGCAAAGAACATTGTCTACCAAGAGATGCTGGACTGAAGGAATAAATTAAAGATTGTCTCTTACAATGTGATTTTATTACTTCTATTGAACTATGTAGCACAATATTACTTTCTGGGTATTTATTAGTACTTATTAATTTATCTCATTTGGGTCAGTTCTATATTTAGAATACAATGGTCACTATTTTCATAGAAATGTTAATAAACTCATATTTGCTGCATCTTATTAGTTTTTTCTGACAAAAAAACTAAGGTTTTGCATTAACCAGAAAAATATCAGATTTATCAAAATATATTTGTTGATTAAATATATTTCTCATTCTATGGAATTCCCACGGGTTCTGCTAGTAAATTAATATTCTACAACATTTATGATAATTAATTTATCCCAACCATGAAGATGAAATCCGTAGTTGAAAAAAAACGTCCACAAGTGGCAATCTAAATAAATATATTATTCAGTTAGTCACAAGATCAGGTGTGATTTTGAAAAGTCACACTAGGATAAGTGTATTCTCGCCTACAAAAAATATCTGAGCAGCTTGGTTGGCATCCCCTAGTAGGCGCCCAAAGCGATTAGCAAAGATGTGTTACAAAAAATCAAAAACAGAACAATTGTAGATTAATATGTGTCGATTCCTAGAAACCTGGTCTTTCAGCATTGTTCTTTCTAGAGATAATTATTACGGTTCTAATAGACAGTAAAGGGGCATAACTCATTGTCAGCTTTGAGAACAATTACATCCGTTGCTCTGCCATTTTTCTCATATGCCCATCTTATTTTCACATGCTAAATCTAATTCACACAGATTAATGTAAAATATAAAAAAATAAAAATAAAAACAATCATATAGATCAGAGTTTCTCAACCTTTTTATGATAGATAAACCTTAAAAATAATTATATCTCATAGAATCTTTGTACAAAAAAAATTATTTATCACATCTGGTGCAAGTAAAGAGATAAAGGGAGATAATTACAATTTCTTCATAAAACATGACTAAAAGGCAATTTCAATTTTGGAAAACTTTTAATTAAATTCTAAATCAGGGAAAAAATATTTTTACATAAATTGGAAAAAAAACTTTATCAGCTACATTGACTATTGATTAAAAAAAATTTGATTTGCTTTTTTTCATTGACTGTTAGAATCTAATATTTTTGCAAATTCAGTAATCATCTTTGAGAATTCTAAAAATGATATGTCAAATTCAGGACATCTTCAACTCAGTAAACAATATATAGTGGATCATGTGTTCAATCCAGACAAACCCAAAGATTTCAATTGAAATTTTACTTCATTTACCAAAAGGTAGTGGAAGACGAGGTTCATTTACAAATTCACAAGGTTTGCTATGTAATTCTGACAATTCTGCACATTTCTCTTTTTGCCAAAAGCCAAGGTAAAGATTGAAGATTTGTAATTTCAGGCAAAAAAGGAAATCCGGAAATTGTTGCATTTTGATCAGGTTTTGTGAATAAAGTAAAATGTACTCGTCTCTCCTGCCATATCATACAATATGTGGCATAATCACGTTGACAGACCGATTTCCCTCAGTTAAGCAACATTCAGCTTGATTAGTACTAAAATGGGTGACCATTTGGGAATACCAATACTTTCCACAAGAATCAGACAGTGCTGACTCAGGAGAGGTGTGGTTGGGTATTGTGCAACCCTTGTTTTACAATTACACATATAAGCACACTTACTGGGGGAAGAGTATACATTGTCTCTCAAGACCTGAACGGAGGCTATGATGATCATCATCATGATGATGATGATTTCCATGACAATATTCACTTGCATTCCATATCTTTCTGATTTTATTTTCATTGTAATTCACATATCATATATATATATCTCTATAAAAGTCAAAATGTGTGTGCATATATGAGGACACTTCTCAACCTATATACTCAAACGATTTTTGATCTACAGACTTCAAATTTGGTATGTAGGATATTCAGGCATGTGGAAGACTTTTTAATCGGTTTTCATCCGGAAAAAAGAACTACTAAGGGATCAAAATTGAAAAAAATGGTATATGGGGTCGTTGGATTTTCAACTGTTTGCTGTTTCACAAATGCACATGCGTGATTGGTTCATATTACAGATTCATTATGTTAATTAGTAGGTTTGGAAACACTTTTTAAAGATCGTTTCAACCTGGCCTAATGGTTATCGTACTTGACTCATTGTGTTTACGTTTTAGTTTCAATCATAGCCTGAATATTTTTTTTTTTTTTACTACTTACAAGCTTACAAGAAATGAACTGTTAAAAAAAAAACATTACTTGCATGCACATGCCTCAGCTTCTGTATGAATTAAAATATAATATTTACGCATATTTTATGACTGAGTAACGCCGGATGGCCTGCTAGTACATAACTAGTTATAGAAAAATTAATACCTTGTCAAATTTTTCGTAATGTTGGCATCATACAGACATTACTAAGTATATCGTCATAGATCGTTATATTTTACAATAGCATAATAGGTTAAACATGATGATTACAATAATTGAGAATATATTATGCTTGTTTAGTAATATTATGTTTAGTAATATTATGTTTAGTAATATTATGTCCATTAAATTATATAAAATGTCAAACGCGAATGGGTTTGTCTTAGTTGTTTCAATGGAATTCTTAGAAACATTGTGCAGAACCTTAGAGTTCCAAGGAACCAGAATTGAAAAATGCTAATATAGAAGATTGCATTGTTGCAAGGGATGGCGTCATTCTCAATGACTTGGCCAATGTAAAAGTTGGTGTCATAGTAGACAACAACCCATTGTCCTTAATGCTCATAACTGAAGATATCCTGAGATGGTTCTTCATCACAATTGCAAGAGTTATCTGAATGTTCAGATTCACTAAGGGACTTTTTTTTGTTGCTTTGGAGGTGGAAATGAATCAACTGGATTTCTTTGAGTAGTCAGAGAAAGCAGCTTCCAGTTGAACTTTATTTCCACTGGTGTTGATTTTGACACCTAACACAACCTTGAGGTATCTCAGTTCAAGTTTATCAAAAACACCTGATAGAATATATAGGTCTCGGGGGTACTTCTACAGTTTATCGACAAAAATGGAGATGCCATTTTTGTCGTGCACCTGTTAAAATCGGAGGGAGAAATCACTATTTTAAACTATGACTGAAGCATGAAATGAATAACAAAAAAATTAAACTAGATAATGATTTTTCGGTTTCATTTAAATCAATTTGTGGTACTTGTGCATTTAACAAACCAGACGTAACTCAGCATTTGCTCGGCTTTGTTTGGCACATGACGTCAACAGCTCGGGTTTTGCTGCTGTCTGATGAAACATGGTCATCAGCCAATCAAAACGCTGCGTGCTTAGTTTCAACTCAACGCATGCGTTGAGCAGCAGACGAGAAGTTTCGATATGGCCATTCGAGATGGCGGCGACTAGGAATCTCCAGCGTGAATGTGGGTTGCGGTCATGCCACAGAACTGTGGACTGGACGAATTTCCTGCAAGATATATATGCTGGGATTACTTTCTAAGGAATCTTCGGCAGATAGGAGACCCAGGCCATATGGTTGAAATCGACGAGTCTGTCTTCTTCAACCGCAGGAAACACGTCGGCAGACGTCTAACACCGGTCTGGGTCTTCAATGGATATACCGATCCCACCGAAAAGGAGGGTTTTTTTGTTAACATACCAAATAGAAATGCCAAAACCCTCCTTCCATTAATAAGAAAATACATTCTGCCGGGGACCATGGTCGTATCAGACTATAGGAGGGCTTACAGCAAACTGGGAGGAGAGGAGGGGTATCACCATTTAACAGTAAACCACAGCCTTAATTTTGTAGATCCTGTCATAACACAGGCAACAACAAATCATGTGGAACGGATGTGGAAGGAAGCAAAGCAGCACACTAAACGAGGATGCGGAACCAACCGGGAACTTTTGGACACATATCATTTAGAGTTTATGTGGAGACAAAAGTTTGGTAGACAGCCGTTTGACACAATATTAACCCACCTCGCCGAAAGCTACCCGGTTGGTAAGGAGCTTCTTATCATATTCGCTATCTGATCTCCGTCTACTTTATCGTCTGATGCTCTCCAAAAGTCTGGGGAAAATACATTCTCTTTAGAAAATATGTTCCTGGCAAAAAATCTCACAGGGATTCTGGTTTAAAAAAAAAAAAAAAAAAAAAAAAAAAAAGGTTTTGTTCCTCTCTTTTTTCTTACGATTTTTTCTTTTTTTACATAAATAGTTGGAAAAAAAAAAAGTTTCATAAAAATCAATTATTAACTATTATTTGTTTAAAAATCAAAAAATATCCTACAAATATCATTTTTTGTTGGTTATTTTACGTAAACAGTTGGACAAAAAATATGTTTCATTAAAAAAAAAAAAAAATAATTACTATTTGTTTACAAAAAATGTTTTATATGTATTTATTTTGCAAACAGAAAACAATTTCAAACAATAATACTAATAAACAAAAAAAAATGAACGGTAGGTTTTTGCTTTTTATTTATTTATTTTTTTTTTGGATGTCTCTGCATTTACAATTTCATTTTACAGTTATTTTGTAGCGTTGTTTTTATCTCATCGGCAACACTCGGTTTTATCCAGCTGTTGACGTCATGCGCTGGACAAAGCCGAGCAAATGTTGAGTTACGTCTTGTTCGTTAAATGAACAAGTACCTATTTTGTTGTTGGCCCTTTAAAGTTGCTTTAATTCAAAAAAATGTTTCATTAAAATTATTTGTTAAAAAAAAAGAACTATTTTATAAAAATCCAATGTTGCTTTCATTATAAAATTGTTTTATTAAAATTATATTTTCTTACGCAAATTTTTCAATAAATGTTTTTACAATTATATTTTGATAAATTTTTATACAGTAAATGTTTTGGTTTTCAAATGGTGCTCGCCCAGTTTAGACAATTATGAATATGTCATTTTCTGTTTTTAATAATAAAATATATGTACATTTCATGTAAAACATTCCCGTTTTCGTGAGGCTCGTTCATGCTGATAGTTGATTGAGATGATACTTACTTCAGTCACTTGGGATTAAGTTGTAAATTTCAATTTGTAGGTACAGTCACTTTTATTAGTGGCGTTCCTCGATTTATGAGCATAGTAATATGACACCAACAGATTATTAAAGAGGAGATATTTTTCTACAAAATGGTACCATTTTCGGAATTTTTCAATTGAATTTCCTTCATATTTCTTTCACTGAAGTTTTCAAATTAGATTATTTTTGTGAAAAACAACTTAAACCCCTTTTTTAAGCTCACCATATTGATAAGTGACCTTTTTTCTTTAAAATGGTACTATTTTTTTTTATACCTAGAGACTCACAATATCGCACGCACCAAATTTGAAAAGCACCAACATTTTTTTGTGTGTAAAAAAAGCGGCGTTCACCAAAATTAATGGCATAACTTAAAGTAACCTGGATAAAAAACTATTAAAGACACAAGAAAAACAGTTATATATCTATAAAGCAAAAAGATAAATTTTATTTAAATCAAAACTTTATCAAAATAATCCAAAAAATAAACGAGATATCGTGAGTTGAAGTTAAGAGAAATTTAACTTTATTTACCAGTTTTCGCATCCTAAACTAGGCTAGTTTGGATATATATATATATATATATATATATATGATGAAAATAATGGAAATAGTATTCCGACAAAATAGAGAAAATAAAAAGGAACAAACCGTTGATGAACACATAACACGGTTTGTTCCTTTTTATTTTCTCTCTCTCTCTCTCTCTCTATATATATATATATACACACACACACACACACAGGGTGTCACAATAAAATGTATACACTCTTTAAATTATCTCAACTTGCTATATGAATACGTTATACCACGTTCCCAAGAGATGTTTAGAAATAAAGAATGGCACTTCCAGTAGGATGGAGCACTTCCCCACTATCATCATGACGTAAGAGCATATCTTGATAGTCACCTGCGAAACAGATATTTAGGACGAAGAGGAAGTATCGAGTACTCTCCATTTGATCCTTGATTTGACCCCCTCTCCCGGATTTTTTCTCTTTGGAGAGGGGGGGGGGTAAACACAGGGTTCACACCACAAAACGAGCTACAATTAACGAGTTGAAAGCAACCATTGAAAGATGTGTCAACATACAAATTGAACTGATTAGGAACGTTTTCAATTCAATCAGTGAGCGCTGTCAGCTGTTCATGGACCACAATGGCCAATAATTTGACCACTTTCGATAATTAACTGGTTTCTATATTTGTTCACAGTATTTTGATGTATGAAACTTTTCTTTCTTATAATAAATGTTGGTCTTATGGTCATTTAAAGAGTGTGTACATGTTATTGGGATACCCTGTGTATATATATATATATATATATATATTAAATGAAAGATGAGGAATAAGTTATATATAACTTTATTATATCATCAGAACAATAAGGAAAAGTTAAGATGAAATTTAAAAAACCTCTTTAGGTCATGACATTCTGAAGCTAAACGCTTCTCATCAGAAGAAAAGGGCCAGGATTATACAAAATGCTAATACAGAAAAAAACTACTATTCCTAATCTTTCATTTAATATTATTGTTTTTGCTCCCCTTGATAGTATTCGGCTTTTCTTATCTTGACAACTTTGCTTTTTTAAAGATTTACTCTTTGATAACAATTATTATATATAAAATAAAAATTACAATTAAATTTACCAAAATGATCCAAGATGATAAAACTAAAGTATATTATAAATATTAAAGAATTAATATTTATAAAGTTATCTCAGCCAGATGTAAAAGCTCCATAAAACCAAATATTCTTTTATTAATATTATTGGAATTTTCCCCTTTTCTTTTCTTTGTACATATTTATGAATTATTCCATGGATTTCGGCCTTTTGGATTATTTTGGACCATCTTCCAATTACGTGATTTCCTTGGATTTTACTTGTGCAAATGGAAACTCAATTAACTTTCCTGGAGTTATATTTTTGGATTTTACTGTCATTGGATTATTTACCTTTCACCAGACAATCCATTCACGTGTAATCACCCTTTTCTTCACCATATTCCCTCTGCTTCACTTTTTGTTATCAAGTAAGATCTTTGACTTACTTGTAGTTTCATCAAATACTTTTGTATGCAAAATCCAATCCCACATTTTGCTAATTCCTACCCTCTGATGAGAAGGAAAATATTTCTTCGAAACTCCGCAGATTAAGGAGTATCCACTTATCAAGTGTTTCCTTTTCAGATTAAATATGTTTTTAACTCTTTTCCAAAGTGTTTTTTTAACATGTTTTATTAACTGCTTGCTCTTATATATATATATATATATAAAATAAAAATAGTTACATTCCAAGATGTAACTTAACTGATATTCTTTTATATATGCTCTGTTGTTATATTTAACATACATCGAGCTTCTAAACAAAAAAGATTGGTATACACAAAGAGTGAAATATAATTGGAAAAAATATATTTTACCAAAAAACATGCACACACACACACATATATATATATTTAAACTGAGACAAAGCAGATTATTATAGTTGATTTATTTTATCTTTGTCATTTTTGCTATCAATAATAATTCAGTGTTGAGGTTTCCTGAATATTTGATTTCTTTAAGGCAAGACATGAGATCACTAGATATAAACTTTTTTGAAATTTCATTCTTATGAATAAAAATTTTTAAAAAACAGTCTTCAAACTCCTGAGAAAATTGTTGCAATTCCACTCGATATCACGTTTCGGAAATTTTGAAATGAAGATTGATAATCTTAATTATGTCAACTACTAATTCTCGATCAACTAATATAACCTCCAATCTCCTTCAGGTGCATTTTATTAAACTCCACAATTTGTACAGAATTTTGGAACAATCTTTTATTTAATGCACTAGTCTAGGTGCCCAGCATTGCCTGGGTGTTTGGAGCTATGTGTGTTAAGCAAAAAAAGTGGTAGTAGGCAGGCAGGCTCAAACTCATACCGCAGAGGAGGAAAAGAACGCAAGAAAAAAAAAAAAAAAAAACATGCCTGGTTGCTGTTGCGCTCATCGCCAAACCGGAAGTGACGTAGGTTTAAATTAAGGCTAGACAATCGAAAATAGGTGATGACTTTCGAAAATATTCGACAAAAAAAAACGACACCTCCCTGTAGAAAAGTGCCCAGTTGAGGGTGAAAGAATTAATGTTTTTGGCCAATTTTTCGATATTTGTGATCTGAAGGGTTGAGCTTCAAAATGATACCGATCTCGTGAAAATCAGTCACCTCTGTTGAAAGTTTTAGGCAGACATACAAACACACATACATACATACATTTAAACAGACAGGTAAGATTTATGTTATAGATGAGGGTAGCTTACTCTCATTCCATCATGTGAAGACTAAAAACTTCTACCTGGTCATGATTGATGAAACGAAAGCAAGCTATCTCTGTGGATCAAATAGAGAGTTTCATTCAAAGTTTCCTAGAGATATTTGACTTTAATAAGATGCACCTACAGAAGTTTGGAGGTTGCATCGAACAAGACATTGTGTGAATAACATCTAAGATACGAATAGTCTAAATAATCCAAATTACAGTTCGACGTAAGATTACAGTGATAAAGAACATTCTGGAATGACTATAAATTTATTGCACAATATTTTTTCTGATAATTTCTTTTTTAAACCAATTAAAAACAAAAGTATTTTTTAGGTCATATTTTAGATTTTTTTTCCAATTGTTGCATCATTTTTTTTTTTTAAATTTATATACATTGAAAATGTGGACAAATTTTATGCTCGACGTTGGAGAAACAAATATAACAATAAAAATAAAGCAATAAAAAAAGAAGTCAAAAATTTGATTTTTTTATAAAAACATTTTATAGAATGTTTTCGTCAAATACACAGATTCTCACGGTCTTGATCCGTTTGTTCACGTGGTTCGATGATTTGATGCTGAAAATAAAAAAAGAAACATTTAAAATTTTTTGGGAATCTTTTATGAAAAAAAGGAATTGAATTCTATGAAATGCAATCACCATATTTCTAAAACACTTTATCAGTTAATGTGATTGCTTGGTTGCGTAGTGGTTCCATATTCATAATGTGTGATTGAATATCTCTTGACACACAATGATGAAATGAGGACTTCAAGTGAAATTTCCTCAGTGCTTATTAATTAGTTCACTAATTAGTATTATTACAGACTAGCCTGGGTGCCCGGCATTGCCCGGGTGTTTGAAGGTGTGTGTTGAGCAAATAAATAAAGTGGTTGTAAGCAGACAGGCTCGAACCCATACCGCGAAGGAGGAAAAGAGCATGAAAAAAAAACATGACGTCTTTGCCATTGCGCACATTGCCAAACCGGAAGTGGCAATGGTTTAAATTAAGACTAGTCAATCGAAAAGAGGGGATGACTTTTGAAAATATCGGAAAAAAAAAAAAAAAAAAGCAACCTCTCCTTGTAGAAAAATGCTCAGTTGATGGTGCAATTAATTCCTGCGCCTTTAACTGAGTACTTTTCTACAAGGAGGGAGTCGCTTTTTTCGCAGATATTTTCAAAAGTTATGCTATCTTTTCGATTTAGCCAATTTTTTGATATTTGTCGTCCAAAGGGTCGAGCTTCATACCGATACTGATCTTGTGAAAATCTGTCGCTTCTGTTGAAAGTTTTAGGCAGGCAGACATACATACATGCATACATTTAAACAGACAAGTGAGATTTAATTTATAGATGGAGAATATCAACAACTTGTACTTTCGTTGAGATTCTCAGTCTTTATTAATTTGCTCCCACATGAAGATAGATTTAGATACAAGGTCAGTTTTTATTGTGAAGAAAATAGAAAGTGCTTGTTAAAACAGAGTCGATGAATCATTTTTTTTTTTTTAAATGTCACTTTAAGCAAAAGCAATATTACTACTTAATTGTTATGTTGAAAACAATATATTCAAAACTTAGGAAAATTCATAACATTAGAAAGTTATATATAGCAAAAAGTAACTTTTATGGAAAATTGGGTAAAATTGCATTTTTTTTAGACATTATAAAGTAGAAAGTTAGAGGCATACAGGGCACATAATTTGGAACAAATATTTTAGACTACTTGTTCATGGCTGTAATATTGTCTATAGGGATAGACTTTCTTTTTACTAAAAACACAATAGCACTTCTACTCAATTAATTTTCATAATTTTTGGATATATTACTATTTTCGGCATGACAAGTACATAAATATTGTTTTTGCTTAAAACAACATTTTAAAAAAATCGATTTGTTGACTACCTTAACAAGCACTAAATAGAGTTCCTAAAAAGAGGCACTTTGGATTGAGAAAAAATAAAAATTGCTTCAATAAAGAGGGACATCTTCACTAATCAAGGACAAAAAAGACGAAGTGTAGTATCTGTTCTGATATGACACTTTGCTTCAAACTAAAAGTCACAATGAAAGCAAGACAAATAACAGGTTAATATATGCTGCTACATTCAAAATAAGTTTTGTCTTCCAGCTTCCACAGAATCTGACTCGCAGCTCCTAACTTTGATGACTCTAAAAATCTAATCTCTAATCTCTTGATAAATGGGATTATAGTAGTATTAAATATATTTTTTCAGAATAGTAAAAACTATATTAAAAAAAAAACAATTATGCCTTCAGAGACCCATTCAGATATTTTTTTTAAATGCCTACCCCACCCTCCATTAATTTCTTCTGTGAAATAAATGGATTGTATCATCTCGCAATTCATTTAACATAACTTTATTTTTTCATATTTCATAAGCTTAATCTCCAGTTCTCGCGGTTCAGTGGGTTAATTATTGTGTACAGTTATGTCTAGTCACTTGCTTTCAAGTTTTTCTTAGCCGATTAACCTTCCTGAGATTCAATAAATTCATGCTTTTGCAATGGTTTATTCAGGAAGATGAATGCTCCACATACCCATCTCTTTAACTTGAAGTTGGGATTTGAGGCTCACTTACAATTCAGGTTTTGTGAATCTAAAATATACAATATTTTCTGTATTCAATTATAGAAAATTAACACCAAGGGTGTGAGTTCCATTATAGAAACATTGATTTAATTTGAATAAAATAAAATATGTGTCAAGTTCACTTAAAAGACAAATCACAACGTAATATTAGGAAAATAAACAAATATTTTACTTGTTTGAAATTTATCACATAAATATATTTCGGAGCCAAACTCCATCCTCAGTATGTTGTTTTCTTTCTTTTTCCTTTTTCTTGCCATGTAAAATTGGAGGAAAAAGTCTGTAACAAGTCGGCTCTCTACAAACAGACTTTTTTTTCTAATTTTACATGGCAAAAAAGAAAAAGGAAAAAGAAAGAAAACATACTGAGGATGGAGTTTGGCTCTGAAATATATTTATATCATAAATTTCAAACAAAATATTTGTTTATTTTCCTAATATTATGTTGTGATTTGGCTTTCAAGCACACTTGATGCGTATTTTATTTTATAGAAAATTAGTTATTTTAGAAATATGTAAAAACGTCCATACAAAAATAAAGTGATTTTCATGTATTTAGTTTATCATTGGAGTTACACTTTGTTCCTTCCTTGTATATTTGGTTAGTTGAAAAAATTAAAAATTTCTTTCGAATGTATAATTTTGTTGGATTAAAAAAAAAAATAAATAAAAATAAAAAAAAATTTTTTTAAATCAACAAAATCATAAACTTCTTTCAAATGTGAAATTTTGTTTAATGTGTATAGTTCCTAATTAACTCATTATTGGGAGGTTGCAGCAGTGAAGTAGATACTGACACAAGCTGAAGATGTGGAGTGTTAATCTCGAATCCTGCTGGTTCCACTTTAACAATGATTATTGGTAACCATTCACACACTCTCACTTCCAAATACTTGATTCTAGAAAGAATTGCAGACTGTACACGCAATAACCCTTATCCCTGAGTGGCCTTCGGGCCTTGATAAGTGGTGACCCCCATGTAAAAAAAGAAAAACAGAATAAAGCAGATCAAAAAACGATATTTTGCAGGTTCATCCAAATGTACATTCAACTCATTTTCAAGTATACATGTTAGTTTTCGGTCATTGACACTGAACCACATTTGCTAGGACTTGTACAGGGTGATCCAAAAAAACGGGCCCCAACTCTAATTAGGCCCAGTTTCTTAGTGTTTTGTCCGAATGAAATGAAACTTTGGTCATAACTAGTTTATTATATTCAAAACATCACATCAAAACACTAGGGTCTTTGGCCTTTTTTTCTCCATTCTACAGCATATGTTCTAGATGGCCTACATTTAGCTTTTGGTTTTTTGGGGTCACCCTGTATAAAGTGTGCCTTGTTTGAAATGTTAAGAACCCAAGATCTTACATTTAAAAATAAAATGAAAAATTTTATTTTAAAGAAAGAAAAAAAAAGAAAGAAAAAAAAAGAAAAAGACTTACCAATAATTGAAATGGCATATATAATATATCTAGGGATCTGTTGGTTTCATGCCTTCATGCCATGTTTCTTTTTCAATTCTTCAACTTTGGCTATGTATGCTTTCGATGCTTCCTCTTTGGAAGTTCCTGAAGAAGAAAATCTTTCCAGATTAAACAATATCAAAATGCAACAAGAATGACACGTTTTTCATGACCATTTAAACATGTTGCATCAACTAGATTTTGGATTTTTTTTTTATACTATCTCATATGCAGCTGTTTGTGTGCCGTGCAATATGTAGTTTTTCATGGTAGAACTGAGATACATTCCCATGTTGCACAGAAAAGGTGTTTACTTCATTCTTTTAGATTTTTATGTGTCAGCAGGAAGTCAACATATGCACCTGCAGCATCAGTTTTATACAGCACAACAAATTTGCTGAATCCTTAAAAAAAAGAACTAGATATTTATTACTTATGGTATAAAATATATGAATACAAAAACTGATAGAAAAAAAAATGACTGGTATCCATTGTTGTTTATCAAAGTAAAAATTAAATATGGTATCTATGAAAAAATTGATTCATCTAGAATTATCCTTATATTAAAAATAAAATTAAAGAAAAATCTGTATGATGAACATGATGAAATGACAATATGTTCCAAAAATCATGTAAATTGATCAAGTAGTTTTTTGTTTAATCATTTTTTAGCAATTAATGGGAATTCATAGACAATATAAATCTTGCAAGTTTGAATTATTGAGCTGTTTTTTTTTTGTTGTTTCTTTTTTTTGAGTTTTTTTTTATTATTTTCAAAATGGTGGACAAGGCAGTCGCTCTTCAGTTAGTCATAAAATTTGATTTTCTTATTTAAAAAGAAATAAATAAAACTACTTGATCAATTTACATGATTTTTGGAAAATGATATTTTCATTTGGTCATAGGTACATATATCATGCATATTTTTCTTTATTTTGAGTTTTTTTTTTTAATACAGGGGGATTCTGAACAAGAACTCAATTTTTAATTTTAATAAATAGTTATTTTATTTATACAAAGAATATTGAACTTTCAATATTAAATATTTTTAGAGAAGAAAATTTTTTTGCTTAATGTTATTAAATTTTACATAAATGTATTAATTCAAACAAAATACCATAATTAAAAGTAAATTATACAGATGGATAAAGAAAGCAAATTTGGAATTGCTATGGGTCCCACTAGTTTAAAAAAGTCAATATTTTCTTCATTAAATAGAAAATTCGATTTTAACTTTTTTTTTTTTTAGGGAAAACAATTTTTAAATGTGAAAATTTTTGGTTCTTGTTCACAATTTCCCCTATATTAAAAAACAAAAAAGAAAAGTTTGTATGATGTACATATGACAAAATACAAATATCATATTCCAAAAATTATGTAAATTGATCCAATAGTTTTATTTTTAAATAAGAATTGGATTCTTGTCTAGAACCCCCCCCCTCCCATTAAAAAACAAAGAAAAGTCTATGTACCTGTGATAAATGAAAATATCATATTCCAAAAATCATATAAACTGATCGTGTATTTTTACTTTTATAAGAAATATTTTTAAGCGATTAATTCATTGGCTTTGTCAATATGTCTCACAAGTTTGAATCATTGTGGAGTTATTCCCCTTTGTTTAGATTTTCAAAATGGCATGCAAAACGATCCCTCCTCAATTGTAAAATAAAATAAAAATATTGACTATTTGAAAAAGATTGTTAAATAGAAAGTAATGAAAATAGACTTTAAAATTCTTAAATCATTAATAAAATAAATTGAAAATTTGGAAGTTATTTACATCCAATAATTTCAAAAAGAAATTAAAACATTACTTTAATAAAATTAGTTAGTTTTATAACAATTTGGTTTAATTAATAATTTAATGATCAAACAGTACTGTAGTAATTAAACTGAACTTTCAAACTTCTAGTTTAAAAAATATTGCAGTGCTTAGAGTTGACAGATCGATTTTTTAGATATGCTGTTTTAAGCAAAAAAAATATTTACTTGCCATGTCAAAAATAATAATATATACAAAAATTCAAACAGAACAACTGCTATTGTGATTTTAGTAAAAAAAAAAAAAAAAAAACAGCCTATTGCTATATGTATATTGCTATATGTCGGAAACCATTACAGTGGCAAAAAGGGAGATAACTATGTTCCTTGTATTCACAATCTTCAAGATGTTAACATCTAGGAAAAATGCAATTCCCCCCAATTTTTCAGAAAAATTACTTTTAGCTATAAATAGTTTTCTACTCAATTAATTTTTGTAATTTTCTGATATATTACTAAAATAGAAATATATCAAAAAATTACAAAAAAAATTACAACATGGCAACTAAGTACTGCTGTTTTTGCTTAAAACCACATATTTAAAAAAAAAAAATTCGATCTGCTGACCATCTTAAAAAGCACAACAACTGCCAAACAAAACCATAATTAAAAGTAGATTGCAAGGTAAAGGTTGGGTAGGTACAGCTGGTATAAAAATAAAATGTTTGAAGTCTTTTTTTAAGGGCAAGGGAGATAATCCTTGATGCTCCCCAATAACTGAATATGTCTAAAAAGTAAGCAATAAAGTGCCTATTAGGAGTGTCATAAGGACTGGATGTGATGACAGCAGTTTAATGTGATGGAAGTCATCTTCTCTAAAACAGGCACTAAAGATTGGCATGAAAGTTAGTGTACATTCATGTCAAATGTTTCTGCATTGTCATCCAGCCAAAACTGATCAAACCTCTTCAAAAGCATTAAATGATTTTCAAATAATAACTGATGCAAACAATTGATCTACAATTGTTGTATACAACTAATATCGAACACAAGTTGCTATTGTAGCCTTAGCAAGTGAAGAAATTGTAGTTTCATAATTTTTCTCAGGAATATTGAATTTTATTTGAAGATGATAAAAATAATCTATTAAGCCCATCATTCACATGTTGTTATTAGTGTGAAACGGAGGAAACAAAATAAGATGGACCATCAAATGTGTGATAGCCATAAGAGCTTTAAAAGATTGTCATAAAAGATCTTGCCCAATAAAAGAGATCGCCATTAAAGCAAGATCTGACACAGCTTTGTTCACAGATGCTAAAGCAGAGATTTTATTTTACTAAACTAGACGTCTATCAACAAGTGCTCAGTCTATCATGCAATTGCATGCACAACTACAAAATCGAAGAAGAGATGAATTAAAATTCTTCCCTGCTGTATTAGTACAGTATAAATATTGGAACTTGATGAGTCAACCGATTGCTTTTAAGGTGTATTAATCCTTTTAAAGTTATTTAATGTCGAAAAAACAAATAATACCCAGCATAAAGAAATCATTGTATACAATTAAAATGAATCATAACTTGAATGGTTAACTGTGGGTTCATACCTATCCCAACAATATTTGAACTTGGCTTAACCTCATTTATAATATCATTCTCTTACTTGGTGTGAAAGGCCTAGTGCTTATTCCCACAGTTAATTGGAGTAGATGACCTGAATTATCTCCCCTTTGACACGATGTTAGTTTGTCAGAAGTTATATTTCCCAGAAGGGTAATTCCATCCAGAAATTTAGGATTATGTAACTCATATACAGACTTTGTTTTAATTTACATCATAGACGGACATCATAAAATCTAAGAAATCCTAAAAATTTAAGGATATAACTCCAAATAGTTTCTGATTCTGAGCATTTTTCTGTTGTCTCGTAAATCGAGCGAGATATCCAGACATTTTAGATAATTACATTTTCCTGACTATTTTAAGTTTAAAACCTATGACCCTGAAAATTCATGTACATGCAAATAATTCCAAAATTTTATAAAAATCTAACAGAACGGTTCCATTTCTGAGCAAATCTGCTGCTATTTTTCGATTTCATCATGTTGGCAACTTTACTCGAGTTAATTTTCACGGTCATATGATCCAAACTGAAAATATTAACGAAAATGTAATTAAAATATTGCCAGAGTGACATTTACACAAAACTGAAAAATGCTCTAAATCTGTAACCATTTGGAATTACATACTCACATTTTCAGAATTTTTTAGTTTTTTTATGATGCCCCTCTATTGCTGCAAAGTTACAACAGGATCTGTGGATGCAAGTTTCAAAATCATAAGTTTCTGAATTATTTGACACAAAATTATCCAGAAAGATTTGTAACCATTGATAAATGTGGGTGGAGGGTTTTGCTTACAGCATTTGATATTCCCAAATAGTCACTCACCTAAATGTGATCAGGTTCAACATTGCTCAATTTTGGTAATCTGATAGAAACCACTGCATCAACATGATTTAGTCATAAACTCATAGTCAACATGAGTATCCATTACTCCAATCACATGCCCCACCATTTAAATTTTAAATCTAGGATGGCAAGTTTTTGATGCGCACAATAAGTTCACAACTTTCCCGCCTCTCACTGACACATGTACGAATGCATGATGGATACTCCTGTGAAAATTGGCAGATTCCTACAGAAAATTGATTATTACGGAGCAAAGCATATAGCAATAAAGCCCCCTACTTTTCTCAGGCAAGTAATATATGTAAACACATGACGTAACAGATACCTACCTGATTGCAGGTGTAATCTCAAAAGTTTTCCTTCTCCTAGAGTAGTTGCTTTACTAAGGCTTGAGAGTAAAGTCTACCCTACTAGTCCACTCATTGCTGGAGGGAGTAAAAATCGATTCATACTTTTTCCAAAGGTATCAGTGACTTTCAAGATCCAACAGAAATGAATAATTCATATTATAACTTGTTCGTTTGTATGTCCGTCATCGAGGTTAGCTCGGGGTGATGGCACAGCTGGTGCGTTTGATTTCTCTCTTTAGTCGTTCTCAAAAATCAAGAAGAACCTTCTTGGGATTAACATTTGATCTCTTTATGAGATGCATAGATAATCGAATATTCAATTCAAGTTCTTTTTTATCTCTCAAATGTTGAGTTAGTAAAGAAGTTAGGAATATTAATTTTCCTTTCATCCATTGACCAGTTAACTAGATTGGAATATGTCTCTTGGTCTTAATTTCATCTAGTCTGGTGGAATAGCCAGCTAAGTGTTGTTACTATAGGCAACATCACTTGAAAAAAAGTGCACCATTCCTTGTATAATACAGTGTAAGTTAGTTATACCGATGGGATTTTATTTGGACTTTGAATATTATTTTGAATATTTACTCAAGGTTTACTTGCAGGGAGAAGTGCCCTCATGTCAGGTTGTCTTGACAAACTCCTTAGACACTCAAGTACATTGTCTAGTAGGCATCCAAGTTCTCTCCTGATTGGAGTGCCTTCTCAAGTGATTATAGAGATGAATATGTTAGCTAAAACTTATCAATAATTGAAAAGGCAACCAAGAAGTTGGCACACTTTCAGCTCTCGCCATGATACTCATCTTTCCATCCTATAATGTTGAAAAGTGGTTCTAGTGCTTGTGCAGTTTAATAGAATTTCAAACAAATCCATTTCAGGTAAAAACATTTGGTGTATTTATGTCGAAATTAGTATAAATTCCAAAAATTATGAAAAATGATCCAATAGATGTGATTTTATTTTTACAAAAAATCATCAATATTCTCAAACATTTATTTTTTCAATGGCGATTTCAAGGATAGGAAGATAAGTCAGTTTGTTGTACAGAATTGGTCACACAACTCTTCAACATTAAAGCATGTGATAAAACTTGATAAGTATTATACTGTACAAGCACCATATTCTTTATTAGATCTCTCATTATAGCATCGTTAATGGCTTTCTAAAGACTGGAGACCAAGAGGATTCATGCTGCAGCATTGGAAGATTTTTGTATAATTTTAAATAATTTTTGGGGTTTAAAACTCCATCAGCCATCTTAGTCAATTCTGTTCTCCACAAAGATTTTGATTATGGCAGGTGGTGTTCAGGCATCTAACATGTATGGATACTGTTGCCAACACATGGATGGTGTTTTGTTTCTGATCTCGGCATCGGATATTTGTTCTTTCAAAGTTAGGGCCATAATTTTTTTAAAAACAATGTTTCAATCTTAATATGTTCCATCTATATAGTATCTGTGTTTCTGCATGCACGCATATACACACAAGTGCCAAGATCATTATCGATTCTATGAATGGATGATTTGGTAAGGGGACATGGCCTCTGCAGCAGGGAGCTGAAGGTGGCTCTAAATAACAATGTGGGCTGACAAACTGGATGTGCCATGGTTGAACTCAGTTCATTCCATAAACACTCTAGCAACCTTCATGTGGTCCCTCCAGTGAGTACTCGATATCTTTCTAGAAAGAATTTTAAATAGAAAGATATTGGCGAAATGAATACTAACAAAATCATCATCTTGACTGATGCTCAACAGCAATCATCTATTAGGTTGACTACGACCATCCTCCGATTTTATAATCTTATGATATAGAAATGCAGTCAATACATGATTCCTCCCTCCATCCTATAAAAATGCCACTTACGAAATCGTAAAAAAAAAAAAAAAATAAATAAAAAATTGAAAACTCTTTCGCAAATCCAATCATATTTGGTGCAAATAAACTAAAACTATGTTTCAATCATTTGAACTTTGTTTTATCATTGTTCAATGATAGGGGTGATGGGGAGGGGACACTTTAGTGATTGGATTATCAGTAGGTCTGAATTTGAATAGGCTTTACACTCACCAGACCTTAAAACTCCAGATTTTTAACCTGTAAGATTATCTCAAAAATAACGTTTAACACTACGCAAACTATTCCTGAACTAAAGAGATTCATCCCAATGGAAATCCGTAACAAGAGAAGAGTGTGTCAGTTAATGACAATTTTGAAATTCGTATTCAAGAGTGCTTAGCATGGAATGATGATAAAAGACTTCTTGTCCAATCATAATTGAAACTTGGTAGACAAGGTTTTAGTTTATTTGTACGAAACATGGTTGGATTGCAAAAAGGAGTTAATTTTATTATTGATTCCATGAATGGCATTTTTGAAGAGTTCTTCCGTATAATTTAAGTTTTTTTTTTCTTTTGCCTTCAGTTTTGTCTCTTCTACCTACACACACAATAAACGAGGACATCCACTAAACCAATAGATTCTTTCTGGATTATAGACAATGGTCAACTGCAGCCATGCGATCCAGCATTTAAGAAACCTTGGAAATAATACTAAAAATATTAGTTACTTTTTTTTTCTTTTTTACAAAATAGTAAAGTGAAAAGATCCTGATAAGTTCATTTCCATTAGAGGTTACAGGCCACAATATTTGGGGGGCAATAAATGTGAATCGCTTTCAAACTTGAGATGTGCCATCTATATCAGATCCACATTTCTATACCAAAAACAAGATGAACAGATCACCCTTTTAAATGGAAACCTCATCTTTTGTTTCTGCTTTTGAGTTATGTATATCGTATTTCTCTTAGTTTGCATCCCTCTGCTCTGCCTATTCTACAAGTATTTTAATGGTACGAACTACAAGTACTTGTACCCCCCTCAAAATAAATACCCCCGACAAACCTGACCAGCAACTAAATCACACCCCTTCACAGTAGAGATCTCTAGGTGTAAGAAACTACTTCATTAGTTTCTTCCCCAGTACGGCTAGACTTTGGAACTCCCTTCCGAGATTCTACTTTCTTAACTGTACTGACATGCAGAAGTTCAAGTGTAATGTGAACAGATATCTTGCTACTCAACTCCCTACATAATATCCCTGCAACTTATATCCCTGATAGTAGCCCCCTACATCAAAGTGTCGCTGTGACTTGTTTGGAGTGAAAATGCAATAAAAAAAATGAATAAATAAAAAGTTTGTCCGTCTGTCTGCTCAGCCCACTTTTTCTCAGAAACTACTAGACTGATTTGACTGCAATTTGGCATGAACCTTTGTTATAAGGTGCCGTGAACTAAGTATTATGGTATTTCTTCGATGCAAAGTTAGGGATTAATATGGATTAGTATTTAATACAAAAATTAGGACAAATTTAACATATTCTACCATCAATTTGGCATAAAACACTCATTCTAAGTCAATGTGCTATAACTTTTGCTCGTTTTTAATGGATTTAAAAATCTAATTATATATCTTGCACACACATGCACACTGATTGGAATAACCATTATGAGACAATTTTATAACGAGATAAGATTGACGCGACATCAGGCGGCAAAATACTTCAACACAAAAAACAAAAAAACAAAAAGGAAGTCTTAAAATTATCCAAATTTGACAATTTCGAAAATCTGCATGAACTTGTGTAATCTATGGTGATAATTGCATCAATATTGGAGGGGGGGGGGTCCTTGTTCAGAATTCCTTCTACATTAAAAAGTAAAAAATACAGACAAAATGAAAATATCATCTCCAAAAAAAGTTTCGTAAATTGACAAACTATTTTTATTTTTATAAAGAAAATCATTTTTAAGTGATTAACAGGAATTTGTAAGCATTAAAGGAAAAATCTTGCAAGTTTGAATTATTGTTCAGTTATTTTTTTTTATTGTTTTCAAAATGGCGGACAAGACACCCACTCCGGTTACTTATAAAATTTGATTTTCTTATTTAAAAATAAAACTAATTGATTAATTTATATGATTTTAGAAATATATTTCCATTTTGACATAGGTACATATATCATACAGAGTTTACTTTTGTATTTTTTAATACAGGGGGAATTCTAGACAATTTTTTTTTTTTTATTTGTAATCTCTAAAAAAGATAAATAAATAAAAGACAACCATGACCGCCTTAGAAAAACCTGCAATTCCTAACAAATTTAAAGTTAAATAATCAGAGTTGTTACTGAATCGATAATTATTCAACTTATAAATTTGTAAATATTTTACAGCTACGTTTCGTAGACAAATAACTTGACCACTTACTTGACCCAACCTTTGCAAAAATAAATAAATAAAAATAAAACAAATAAAAAAATACACTTGTAAAAACTTACCAATACAAGCAATTTTGGAAAAGGGAGAATCTGAAAACAGTTTTGTTGCGTAAATTCAAGACACATTTCGATTTAGACTTATTTACCCAATGACCATTTCACAACAGATAAAGAGAAAAACAATGTTTTCAAATAAAATAAAAATAAACCCCAGATAATTAAATATTTATTATTATTCCCATAATGTCTGCATCTATTCCTTCTTTCATTCCAATCCCATAAGTTTTGTGTGGTATATAAAAAAGCTTAATCATCCGGACGACAATGCGATGTGTTCGGATAGATGCTGTCTGCTGTAGATGAGGGTCGCATTTGGTTATAAGCCCCAGTCGTGGACTCAAAAAGGACAGTGTTGATTTTCATTTTGGCATATTGGAGAGCAAAATCTCCACGGATTTTTCGAAGTTCATTAGCAACGTGCATTCCATAAATTGCAAATTCATCAGGTTCATGAGTCGATGGTTCCCGCACGGGCATAGGTTGGTAGGGTTCCTGGTAGAGTTCTTCCTCCAACCCCATTTCTCTCATCTCTACACGTTCCTTCTTTTTGGGGGGCATGCACGGTGGCGGTGTTAGGTCTAGGCTGGCTTCAGAGGCTGCATCGATATTTACAATGGAGAAATCTTCTTCTGAGTGAGTTTCTTCAATCTCAATAGGAATTCGGGAATCCTGAAAAAACACGAGAGATAAGAAAAGGGTCGGAAATATGAGGGGGAAAAAAAAAAAAAGAAAGAGAGACATTAAAATTACATTCCTTTTTTTTTTTTTATTTTAAATTTAGGAAAAATAAAAACAGACAAAACTCCAATAAAAGATTTTGTGCTTGTTTACATTCATCTTTTAAACTGACTCATTTCAGGTGAAAACATTACTTACTTACATTTCATGGTGAAATTATTATAAATTCTAAAAATTACAAAAAATGATCTTGTAGAAAATATGCTGGATGTATTTTTAACAAAAAAATCATTCACAATTTTTTTTTTTTTTTTTTTTTACATAGGAATCACCACTTATCAAGGCCCGGAGGCCACTCGAGGATAAGGGTTAATGGGTATACATTAGTCAATGAGATTATAACGTAATAAACATAAGTAGTGGAAATTTTATAAATTGGATTACTTAGAGGGACGGTTCATCAAGAACTTGTTTACATTGGACCTGAAGACAATCAAATTGCAGTCAGCTGGAAAGCAGGCAAACGGAAGAGAGTTCCACAGGCGTGCAGTTCTAAGAAAGAAGCTTTGTTCATGGAATCTACGTTTAGGTTTAAGCACAGGTAAAGAGTGTGGGAAATTATTGACAGTGGTTTTGGCTAGACGAGTGTTTTTCGTGAAAGTTTGGCGAGAGGGGACCATAGATTGAAGCTCAGACGAGCACTTGCCATGAAAATAATGATAACGCAGAGACAGGCTCACAACATCTCTTCTGTGGGAAAGGGGTTGCAGGGAAGAGAGAACAGCAAACCCTTAATTTGAGTTAAGGGGGATAAATCAGTTTGTCATAAAGAATCAGTCTCACAACTATTCCACATTAAAAAATACGATAAAACTTTGATAAATTCTAATTTAATTGTATCTTTCTACTGGATCATTTTTTTAGAATTTATACTAATTTCGCCATAACAAGTAAGTATGTTATGTTTTCACCTTAGATGTGTTGGTTTAAAAGATCACCAATGTAAACAAGTGCCAAAGATTAAAATAAAAATGAAAACTTTTGAAGATCATAAAAATTTGTAACATATTTAGAAAAAACATGACTTTATATCTGACAATTTTTTCAAAGACAGCTTATTGTTACTTTGACGGTTTATAGACGATTTTTCTCACCTGTTCACGTTGCAACCATTATACTCTTTGCCATTTTTCAGATATCTTTCATCTTAGTCATTATCTTTAAAGCTGATCCTTTTTATTTAATTCACTTAGATGGATTGCACTCATTCTACAGTTAAGATATCTACTCGAAGTGAGCTTTTCTCTTACATTCCTTCAACAAGAATTGAACTCATTACTGTAGCAAGGAGTCACATTAAAAACAGTATTTTTCACAGGAGTTTAAAGTAGGAGAGATGCTTATTTAGAATTACATTTAAAAAAAAAAAAAAAACAGAAAAATCTTTATGATGTACATACTCGTCACAAACGAACGTCATATTCCAAAAATCACCTAAATTGATCAAGTAGCTTTTTTAATTAAGAAAATCAAATTTTAAGATTTTTAGCGATTAAAAAGTTGCAATTATTTTAAATACAAACAAAATCTCAGTAGACAAATTGAGTTGTCACCCTTAAATTTTAACACATTCCAAAAAAAAATATATGGCATCCCCTCCCACATCTCGCTTTCTCATAAAATTTGATTTTCTCAATTAAAAAAAAAAATAAATAAATTACTGGATCAATTTATGTGATTTCTGAAATATGACATCTCTTCGTTCCTTCACAGATGCATACATCATAAAGATTTTTCTGTGTTTTTGTTTATTTGTTTTTTGTTTTTTTTAATTAAGTGCAATTCTAAATAAGTACTGTGGAAAATTCCATTTAAAGTCAAAAGACTAGAATTGGGAGCAGGTGTCAGAATATGATGTCACAAATAGGAAATTGAGAAACACATCGCAGATATGTTAATAAAATCTTTCTCTTTATTTCTGAACTCAAAAAAATAGTGGCAGTGTGTGGGAAAACTGCTCCTTACTTCTATGGAGATGGATTGGACGTGGGGTTGAACCACAATGTATTATGTATGCATATTGTATGCTGTAAAAGGCAAACGAAAATCTCCAAAAACAGTGTTAAACCCCAAAATGATTGTGTACTGATGTTATTAACTTTTACAAATGCTGCTATTAAAACAACAAAAGGAAAGAGAGTATGTTTGAACACTTTTCTGTATCATTAATATTACTTAACATCTTTATTCATTTTGACATGTGTCCAATAGGACAAGCTAAAGTTAATTCTATTCTGAATATTTTTAGATGAAACTTAAATAGCAGGAGAAAAATAACTTCATAAATAAAAATATTATAGGTTTAATTAGGTCAGAAGTCATAAAAGATTACAGTGCTTCAATCCTCAGTAACTAAAATACAACGTATGCGATGCAGACTTGTAATTGTGTAATACTTCAAGTTTTAGTTAAAACACTTTTTTATTTAAGGTTTCTGTACTTTCTAATTTGTAAATTGCTATCATTTTTAACATTTACAGAATGAAAAGCAATTGGCAAGAAAAGATAATTCGATTGGGCTAAATCATGACTAAGTCTTTAAAAATCACCATGTGTTAACTTAGTTTCACACAATAAAATTTATTTTTAAATTAATTTGGTTACTTTTCTACACAAATAGTTGAGAATCATATTTAGCGTCATTGTCAAAGGACTGCCGTACCAATATTTCTTACTTTTTTTTAAAAGGGAAACATTTGTATGAAAAACTGGTAACTCACAAACACAAAGATAATTTTAATTTCATAACATTTTATTTAGCAAAGATTATTCCACTTTTCAAAATTATTATAGATTATCAAAAAAGAGCCACTTTCTTAATCTCAAAAGATTGTGTTCTTTTAAAATTGTAGGACAAATTTAATCTATAGGCAAAGTTATCCGTATGCCAAGGAAGTTTTTTTTTTCTTTCTTTGAAGATTGTAATGCTGGGTATGTGGCAGTCAAACCAGCTGCTAACATTCCCCTGCTTTTTATTGAAACCAACCGAGAGCTCTTTTTAGTATCCTTGCTGTTCCCTTAAGTGCAATTGTCTGGATTTCTCTTGCATTTGGTTCATCAGGAATATTAGTTAGGTAGGACTTCAGATTTTTCTTCATAAGCCTTGTAGCAACTGGTATGATTGATATCTCCCTAAGATTCCAGTTTCTTTTCATATCATACATGAGACTTTGATATTTGGTCTGTTTCTCCCTTTCAACTCTGTTCAGACCTCCACTATTAGGGACACTCACTTCAACCAAGGTTGCCACTCTGATTTATTCCATATAACTATATCAGGTTTCACAGCAGCATTTTCAAGATATATAATTAAGTGTCATAAATATAATCAAGGGAAATAACTCTTTGACTCCTATAGTAACAGTCTTGTCATGAGATTCTCAAAATAAGGATTCCCTCATGAGATAAGAAAACGGACGTGCTAAATAACTGTCCAAAATATTCAAGTTCTTTCTTCCCTATTTATAAGTTTCAATATTTTAGTTTTTGAAAAAAAAACAAATATGCCTAAAACATTCTTAGTAACTGAAATTGATTTGCAGACAACTTTTTTTCTTTTTTTTTTTTTTTTTTTTTTTTTTACATGGTAGTCGCCACTTATCAAGGCCTGGACGCCACTCGGGGATAAAGGTTATTGCATGTACAGTAATCAATAGGATAATATCATAGTAATCATTAAATAAACTGTTTTTATAAATTTATGAAGTTTTCACGTGATATAAATGCTGGTCCATTAGAGAAAATTATTTTGATATTCATTTTAAATTTAATAGCGAGAAAAATATTGTTTGATATATAATAAAAGGCATTTCTTTAGATACAAATTCTCACTAATACAATCTTAATTTAATACAAATTTGTTATTGAAAATGATGCTTCAAGTTTTAGTGAAAGCCATTATGTTTTCAACAAGAATGAAAACATTAAAACTAAAAGAAAAACTTAGCTATACACATAAACTTAGCTTATACTGTAGGCAAGCAAATTTCTTCCTGCAATCTGAACTCCCATCCCTACTTAGCATACATGAACCTGCTATTCATATAAAACAACCCAAACCATTCCGTTCACTAAAACTCTCCTAACTATAGTCTCTGAACAAAACATCAATCAAGCAACGGCAGCAAATAGAATAACCAAACATCAAACCAGAGAAAATATGATTCCAATATACTTGTTTTGGAGAAATTCAATTCCCAGAAATGTTAATCTATCAAGAATTATGGAATACCAAAACACTTTACAGGCATTAATTATTAATTCATTAGAAATGTCTGGCAGGGAAGGATGAAGGCAAAAGAGGTCAGGACTTATTTCTTGTTGTTTGTTGGATTTTATATCATGTCAACACTTTGGGTCATTTTATGCCGATTATCTATGGATTCAGGAGGCCTTTACAATCTGCTCCAGCTTACATACGAGTGATATGTTCTTTTTAAATTTTTTGATAAAGAGCAATTTTTTTTTAAAGTATAGGGGTTTCTTTGTTTGTTTTGTGAATAGATCCTTAATGTTTTTTTCTTTACATAAACAATAATGTTAATGTTTTTTTTCTTTACATAAACAATAATGTTAATGTTTTTTTTCTTTACATAAACAATAATGTTAATGTTTTTTTTCTTTACATAAACAATAATGTTAATGTTTTTTTTCTTTACATAAACAATAATGTTAATGTTTTTTTTCTTTACATAAACAATAATGTTAATGTTTTTTTTCTTTACATAAACAATAATGTTATGTTTTTTTTTCTTTACATAAACAATAATGTTAATGTTTTTTTCTTTACATAAACAATAATGTTAATGTTTTTTTCTTTACATAAACAATAATGTTATGTTTTTTTTCTTTACATAAACAATAATGTTAATGTTTTTTTTCTTTACATAAACAATAATGTTAATGTTTTTTTTCTTTACATAAACAATAATGTTAATGTTTTTTTTCTTTACATAAACAATAATGTTAATGTTTTTTTTCTTTACATAAACAATAATGTTAATGTTTTTTTTCTTTACATAAACAATAATGTTAATGTTTTTTTTCTTTACATAAACAATAATGTTAATGTTTTTTTCTTTACATAAACAATAATGTTATGTTTTTTTTCTTTACATAAACAATAATGTTAATGTTTTTTTTCTTTACATAAACAATAATGTTAATGTTTTTTTTCTTTACATAAACTATAATGTTAATGTTTTTTTTTTTTTTCTTTACATAAACTAAACTTAGAAAATCAGTCCAATCTGTTTTAATTGTGAATGTGGTTTGGCATGGTAAACAAATGGGTGGATATTCTGTTCTCAAGAGATATGAATTGGTTTGTCTTTATTTTTAATTGCTTTTAGGACAGATTGAGAGTCTGAAAAGATTATATATTTGGAATCTTGGTTGTTGAAGATTAGACTGAGTGCTAGAATTACTGCATGTATTTCTGTATTGAAAATGGAAATTTCTGTTGGTATTTTGATTGATTTGAGTTTTGCTGCACTGGCTATTGCATCATTTTGTTTGGATTTATCTGTATAGATGCATATGTGTTTTGGATATTTCTCTTTTATCTAGATCATGGAAAGATGTTGGACTGATTTGTTTTTGTTCGTGTTTACTTCAGCTTAAGTCTATCTTGGGGGGGGGGGGGGTTATGATTTTCCAGGAATGGGTTTAGAAGAGGACAGTTTCATGGACTTTAGTTATAAGTAGATTTGTTTCTTTAGAAATGGGTTTTATTAAGAGTTCAAAAGTTTTGATTGCATTTTCTTTTTGTTAAAACAAATGTTTACAGTTTGGGTTTAAAGTGCTATTATGTGCTGGGTTGGTGGGGTTGGCTGTTAATTTTGTGTAGTATTATAGGTCAACGCTTTGGTTTCTCAGCTCTGGAGCAGTTTCATACGTTTCTGTGTAAAGACTTTCTACAGGAGAGATTTGGAACGGCCCCAATGTTAGTCTTAGTCCAGAGTGGAATATTGTGTTGAGTGGTTTTAGATATGATTTCCTAATAAATTGGTAAATAAACCTGCCATAGTCTATTTTAGATCTTACTAGTGATCTGTAATTTGGGTAGTATGTTCTTGTTGGCTCCTCAATCTATGTGGGCTGTGACTCATACGAGTTGTACTGCTTTATTGCATTTGGTTTGCATAAAATTGATGTGTGGTATAAAGTTTAATTTTCTGTTAAAAATGATTCATAGGTGTTTGTGCTCATTTACAAATGCAATATTTTTTCCTTCAATCTGTACGGTTAGGTTATTGTAGAGTTTACGTTGGTTACATGAATGGATTCCATTTGTTTTCGTTTTGGAACATTTAAAACCGTTTCTGGTTACCTATTTATTAATTTTATCTGTTATGTTGTAATTTTCTTTCAATGGTGTGAATGTACAGTAAAAGCCTGGGGATACGATATGGAATACAATGTTTTTCCGGTCCCTGGTTACGGTATTCGCCTCCACCTTACGGTGTTATTTATGTTATTTGATTATATCCATGTGTATTATATGCTGTACTGTATTTTGTTACTAATTTTTAATATATACTGTGTAAAATTTTGCTTAGGCCCCTCCATATAGCGATTTCACTAACTTCTGAATGAATTAATGCCATATCCCGGGGTTCTACAGCATTTCGATCTGTAGCCAATTGAGCAATCATCTACATACAGGGAGCTGTGAATGTCAGGAGCGAGTTCTTTTATGATATTCATTTTGATGTTGAAGAAGGTTGTTCTTCGTAATATGCTGTCTTGAGGCACTCCTTGATTATGTGGATCTGATAGAGTGGATCCTACGTGAATTTGGAAGTATCTGTTACAAAGTTCTTTATAAATTCAGGCAGTCTGCCTCTTAGTCAAATGTTGTGGAGATTTTTTTATGATACTGTATTTCCAAGTGGTTTCACATGCTTTCTCAAGATTGAAAAAAATAGTGACATATTTCTTGTTAACAAAGGCTTCTCCGATGTAATTTTCACAATCTATGTATACTCATTTTTTGTTTTTTTTTGTATCCTCATTGGGTTTTTAAAATTATGTTATTGGTAAATACCATGTTTGATTGTGGTTGATCATCCTTTTGAATGTTTTGCATACACAGCTTATGAGAGCTATCCATCCATAGTTTTTTTGAATTTGCTGCATCTTTTCCCCACTTTGGGTATTATTGTTGATTGTTTCCATAAACTTCAGAAATCTTGTTTTCCACACTTAGAAGTTTTGATTTTGGATAGGATTTAAGGAAATTGTAATACACTTCATCTGGTCCTACAGCCGAGTTGTGGGATTTTTCTATGGCAGTTTCTATTTCATTGTAAGACTCTTGGTTTTTTAAGTTTATTTTGTGTTATTTTTAATCTTAAGTTTTTGAAATTGCTTAATGTGGTGTTTTGATAATGAATTTTCGACAAAGGTTTTAGCTAGTGTGACAATGTATTTTTGTTGTTATCTTCTTGCTTTTTGTTTAGAGGTGTTTGATTAGGTTGGGATTATATTTTTCCGAATATTTTTTTGCTCATTTTCCAGATAGTTTTCGGTTTAGTGGAGGTGTTGATTTTGTTATCAGCAGTTTCTTTTGGATTCTTTGTTTTCAAAGTATTAGCTTTTTGATGTTTGTATTTTACAAGGTAATTGGTTGTTGTTTTTTTTTATTTTTCTTAAGGTTGCCCTTGTCTGTCTGATAGCAGTTTCACATTCTGGACTGAATGTGCTAGAATTTTTAGGGATGCATTTCTTGGTTATTGTGAGGAGCATTGGGTGAATTGTTTCATAGTTTAGATTTGATGATCTGTTAATTGTAGTGAACAAACTTCTTTGAATTTGGTCTAGTTGGCTTTGTATTCCATTGGGGTATGTGGTTTTGGATGGTGGTGTTGTAGTTGATTATAATAGGATACTGGTCACTTGTACTTTCTAGGTGCTCCAAGTGCAATCCAAGAACTTTGATGGGTCACACATGGGGAGGTCTATGGCACTTGTTAATCCGTTTGTTGGATTTATGTATGTGAGATCCTTTCGATTGAGGAGACAGTCGTTTTTTTCGTTCAACTTTATTTCCTTTTGAGTTTGTTACTTTACATCCCCACAGTGTTGTGGCAATTAAGTCCCCTAGGAGGATGAACAATGAGGGTAATTGTTTAATTAGATTTCCTAGTTAATTTTCTTTTATTGGTTCATGAGAAGGGAGGTATATTGAGCATTGTGATGGTTTTGGCAGAGAACTTACTTTAGGCTATATCATTCCTTACAAGAATTGAGGTGCCTCCATGAGCACAAAGGCCTGTATTATGGATATAGTTGTATTGTTCATAGTTTGGTGTTTTGAGATTGCTATTCTTTTGTAGGAAAGATTTTTGCAAGCAGACAATGGCTGAGGTTGAAGTATGAAAAAAGTTGATTTTATTCCACGACAATTGTATTATTTTGTTGTATATTTTTAGCCATTAGATTTTTTTTTTTTTTTTTTTAAATTTTCATCAATCTCTTTCTCTATAAAGGTAAAGGGTTTATCTTTTGTTGGATTTTGTTGAGTTCTTTCTTTTGTTTTGATCTGGATATCGATTTAGGTTTTGCTTGAAATGTTGTTTGGGGTTTTTGTTCATTTTTCCTTTTTGGTTATTTTTCATTTTCTTTAGTTTTATCCATAGTGTTATCAGTTTCCATTTTTTCTAGTATTTGGAATCTATTTTGTGTGTCGATTGTTTCAGTTTAGTCTTTTCTGGAGTGTTCTTTATTTGTTGTTTTATCATTGGTTGTATTGTTATTAGTTTCTGATGGTTATTTTGCTGGTTTCTGCGATATTCATTTTAATGTTTCTGTTGTAGGTGGGGAATGTTTGGATTTGCTGTTTCCATAGGTTTGTTATACAGATTTGGATACATTTTATTTTAAGCTATTTCGAAAGGCTGGCCATTCTTTATGGTTATTGTGATCAGTTTATTTATTAGTTCTTGACATTGGTTATATATTTCATTATGTTGGCTTGGTTTATTTGTTTGTTATCAAGTATGTTATCTTGGCATATGTGTTTTCTTCAAAGTATGTTTCTACTATTTTTCCATTTTCAATTCCGCTCCTGTTGATAGAGATAATTCATAACTTCAGATTATTCCTTTTGATGTATCTAGTCTTTCGTGGGGAAAGACTTTGCATTTGTATTCATGGAATGTTTCCATTTTCAGTAATTTTTAGACAACTTTAGAGGTGGTGACTTCAATTAGAAGATCTTTCTTTTTTTTTTTTTTACTGTTTTTTATTACTTTTGGTTGATTCTTTTTTATTAGAAAAGGTGATAATTCTCCAATTGTTTTCTTTTCTATTAATTCTATAATTAGGAATCTCAGGAAGTTTCCTTTATGTATGAGTGATGTGGTTTTCCTGCTTTGGGATTTTTTTTTTTTTTTTTTTTTTCATCCTCTGAACTAGAGAGGTCAGAATCATTTGAATTGTTTCTTTTAAGGTTTTTTTGGGAGACTGAGCGATGGTGTTTTTTTTGCCATATATGATTTTAATTTTTCATCTATCACGTACCCTACTCAGAGTATTAAATTAGGACATGGCAAGGGGGAAGCCCATTCACCTCGTGTATGTTGGGGGCTATGTAGAAGATATCTTTTGAGGAATAGTTGTCAAGCATTTTTTGTTTCCTATTCACTATTTAGCTCAAGAATACATATATACAGATGAAGGCAGATATGTTCAGTTCTAATCTTTTCATCTGATTGACTCTCAGCTACCACATACCATCATATATTCAGGGATGATTATTGGGTAAGGGAGGGTATGATATTAGGTTTGGAGTGGGTTGTATATAATGGGACTTGACATGACTAGCCAATTGATCAGCTTGGGCCTCTCTGACCTCCCATCTAGCTTAAGTAAGGGCAAAAGTGATGTGTTGCAGGGCCACGTGTTCTTTGTACTTGGGTCATAATCTATTCAACCACAGGGATCCCATCCCAAAGCATCATGGATCGTCACGTATGGCTAGCATGTGGCCCCAGTGAGGGACTTACTTTCTTCAAGGGGCATATGACATATTCTAGTGTTCTACCAACTGGGCAAAAAAAAAAAAAAAACAAACAAAAAGGAAGTTGGGGAGAAAGAAAAGAGAAGGAGAGGGCTATTTGTTGTTTTCAGCTTTGCAGAACATTAAGTTTTGCAAAGAGAAAAAGAAAAAAAAAATAATGTACGGTGCATTTGAGTCAGGAAGCCAATATCTTCAGACAGCCTGATCTGGTAGCACTAAACAGATTTAGTGGTTCTTCCAGAGTGAAGTCAGAACTGAAAAGGGAAACAACTGGTATTTACTGAAAAGCAATTAGAGGAAAAGTGAATTTATTCTCGGCAGAATTTATAGAATTGGAAGAAGGATATTGACTTATAAACAGACATAGCAGTTCAGTTGAGTAAAATAAAGAAATAAAAGTTCCAATAATAAAAAAAAAAATAAAGGACCTCAAATACATACAATGATTTGACTAAGAAAAAACAACCTTTACTTATTTTTATGTTTATTTATTTTAATTGCTGATAGTGAAAAGGTTCAGATTATATGCTGTTTGATTGGCTGGAAAGGGAACGCTAAAAATGTCAAACCATTTGTTTCTAATGCTATTTTTACATAATTTTAATTTGAAATAAAGAGTTATTAAAAAGTATTGAAGAACTTTTTGACATTGTTAAGGACATCAGATCAAAGGTACTGATTCCAAATTTGAAATTAGTTTGGTTCTCCAATCAACTGTTGAACTGTGATGTCATTATACAAAAAAACACTATTGCTATATATATGATAGACAGATTGAAGGGCATTTGGGATTATTTTAAAGAGTGCCAGCTGCCTACTTTACATTTGTTGACATTCTAAGAAACTTTTACAATTACATATTAAAACTGTAATACTAACATTAAAAATAAAAAAGATGTGGCAACAATACTTCAGAAGTTATGATATACAAATTAAAAAAAAAGAATATTTTAAGTCAAAATCCTGAATATATTGTTAACGTTATCACCCCCCTCCCCTCTCTGAAATACAGGGTCTTCAAAACATCTATTATAAAATTTTGATAGCATAAAAACTGCATTTCTAATTATAAAACCTTTACACTATAAAAGAAACAAAACGTTTTTACTGCATCATCTTGTAATAGCTTAACTTCCACATTAGATAGGGTGAAACAGCCATTACGACAGCCTGCAAGTTTACTTAATTTTGTGCCTCTTCATTTTTTTTCTATAGTTTTTTAAAAGGTTCAAGTTTTCAGAAAAAAAAAATAAAACAATTGACCAATAAAAGTTATTTTCTGAATAGAAAGTTTAAGAATAACTTTGGAAAACATGATGCACTCGTCTATAAGCCATTTGCAGAAATGTGTGACATTCAGTTCAAGGATATACATCTTTAATATATGTTCATTTGCCACTTTTAGCTTTCACTCTTAAAAAAGTTCATGTAACAGTTGGGTGGGCGCTTCTATGCTATTGAGACGAAATTTCAGAAATCGTAATACTGAATTTCACATGAAAAGAATGGTATCAACGTATTCTTCTATTTTTAAGATGATTATATCCAAAAATTACGAAAATTGATAAGATAGAAAGAAAATAAAAAATAGAATTTGATGAAAACGATTGTAAGATTGTAAGTAAGGAGAGTTCAAAAGGGAGATAATTTTCCGTTTTGATTTAAACAAGATGGCAGAAATTTTTCACCTGCTAAGTTATTTTGTTTAATAATTGAGTAATATTCAGGTAATTTTGACTGCATAATTTTGAAACTACCATTGTAACTTATGAGAATTGACAAAAAATCAGTTGAAACCATTGTTTTTTATCTAAAAACTCCATTTATCGACTACAAAATCTCGTCCCAATTCTGCAGAAGCACTGTTGGGTGAAATGTTGAATTTCAGATCTTCCCCTTATCCAAAAGTTTTGTTATCAGAAATAAAGTTTTGATGTCATTAAAATTTTTTAAATAGATGATTTTTTTAAGACCCTGTTTGTTTATTTCAGTAAAGAATAAAGAAAGTAAAATGCAAGAATTTTAAATTTACCCATTACCACAATTATTTATATCCTTTCTGAGTTTTCTAATACATAATTTCTTATTTACTATCGATACTAGAGTATCCAGTTTGCTAAAAATTATAAAAATGTTAGAGTTTTAAACAAATAAAATAAAAAATAAGAAACAAAATAAAATATTTTCCTCTTTAAATAATGAAATATTTAAATCATACTGAAAAAATTAATTTTATATGATCATCTATTGTTACATTATATCAAGCAATCACAAAAAAAACTTCCGTTTTCATATTATACTTCGAATCAGCTAATGGTATATGCTGACTTACCTCCCCTTGATGTTACGCAGGAGTTATATAGTTGATTCTGCAGGATAGTGAGATTTGAAACAAATGCACTTCAGGTAAAAGCACTATTACATACTTAGATGTCATATCAAAATTAGTATAAATTCTAAAAATTACGAAAAATGATCCAGTAGATGCGCTAGACCTAGTTTATACAAAAAGTCGTGAATACTACAGATTCAACATTTTGTATTTTGAAATATCAGATTTTAATTGAAAGCAAGGGAAGTCAGTTTGTCATATAGAATTGGTCGCACAGAACTGTTCCACATTAAAACATATGATAAAACTCAAATTTTCTTTTTACATGTAATTATTTTTCTACTAGATTATTTTTAGTAATTTTTTTGAATTTATACTAATTTGGACAAGACATGTAAGTACATAGTGTTTTTATCTGAAATGCGTTTGTTTTAAATCCCATTATTCTGTAGAAATATCATTATCATCATACTCCATTTAACATCCATTTTACATGCTGGTTGAACAGCTTTTAGAAATTTACTTTTGAACTTACCTATACCTGGATACATGTTTATTTTTCCTCTTTAAGTCTATTTTTATTTTTTATCACTTTCTCCCATGTTTTTCTTCTCCTGCCAATAGACCTTGCTACCTTAACTGTTCTATATCTACCAATACTATCGATGTCTACTCTTCTGGATATCTCTCCCTATTACTCTCCAGAATTAATCTTCGTCTGAGCTTATCAGATCTAGACTATCGTTTAGACTCACATAACACACCCATATCATATCATTTTCATATTTCTCTCCATGCAACACATGTCCTCAACCCTTACTTGCCAGGTTTCACTTTCACACATCATCGCACTGCATACACATTATTATTGAAACAGACAATACAGTATTGATTATGTTTTTATAAAATACACAAGCAGTGCTGAATATTCTTGCTATTTTAATATATAAAATGAAAAATTGTTTTACAAAAAACTTTTTTTAAACTTACCAAAACTTTTGAGCGCCTTTCTCGGCTCACATCCCTCAAAAAAAGCAACTTCTGATAGCCAAACCATTTTGGAACATAGACTTCAGATCCTGTGTTTATCGACTCCTTCACCTTCTTCACCTCTCTCGTAAACTGCGCTCGGACAGTGTTTATTTTGTGTTGCACCTCCTGTTCAGAACAGCACATTCGCTCAGCCAGAGAACGCCAGGCATCTTTCTTGAGGTTTTTATCTCTGTATCGCCTGTCCGTCACGCACCATAACTCTGGCAGAGCCTCGTACATCTCGATGAGATCATTAATTTTCTCCCTATTCCACTCGGTAACTTGTTTATTCTTCAGTAAACCTACAAAAAACACACACACAAACTGCGGGAAGACAATGTATAAAAGGAAGGTGGGTAGGTGGATACAGTTTGATATTTTAACCTACAAATGAAAAAGATGCATGCAGCTGCCCTACTGTTTTAACAGCATTGGTGACAACGGCTCTCCAAATTGTAGAGCCATGATAATCTCGGGAAGACAAGTAAAGACGGTAGTTTCCCCCGTTGCTTTCTGCCTTGATTTAGGAGTATACCCCCCGCCCCAGGAGTTAAACGCGCCTCCAGATACTAACCTGGAAATTTCTACGACTCAGCGCGGTATATACAGTGCCTAGCCTTCCCAAATGGTCACTCATCTGTGGCCAGACTCATCATTGCTTAACTTTGAGAACCAGTGTGTCAACGTGATTGTGCCATATGAAAAAGATACGGGTATAATAAATAATGTCAGAGAAAGAGTTTTATTCAGCTCTTTTTGTAATACAGTTATAATATGATGCCTTAAAAATACCTATGTAATGAAATACATTAAATCAATCTATTATCAGAAGTCAGTGTCTGGTCAGCACAGATCACAACAAAATTCACAGAACTGTTTGTTGTAAATGGTAATCAGTTTTCAACTTGCAAGGTTACTAGCACCGGGTTTTACATACAGCACCTGGTGTTCTCAAATGGTCAATCATCTATGCAGTGACCAGACTCAATGTTGCTTAACTTTATGCAGACATGTTAGAAGTATATTAAAGAGTTATATTCTTATATATAGTTATAATCTTATATAATCTTTAATACTGCAACATTTAAGATTCAAGGTTTTAAAATACAAAATTTCAATTGATTATTAGTCATTTGATATTTATAATATCCTTAACAAAAAAAAAAAAATATTGGAGGGCAAAACAGAAAAAAAAAATTTATTTAATGCAGGATCATTTTGTAATATGGTCTTTTTTTTTTCAACATGAACTTAAACTTGTAACAACTAAAAAGGTTCTCATCCTAAAATGGCCGACATTAATAACAATTAAACGCTCTCTTATGTTAAATAATGCTCAAAAGAAGATTAAAAAGAAAAATAAATTGACTTATTTCCACTTAATAGTAAGAAGAGAACGGTAACTGTAAAGTTCAAGTATATGGAACCGTCTTACTGAGAATGAAAAAGGGTTTCATAAGCGATTCAGTCAGCCAGTGATGGAAACAAACACCTTACTCTTTCATATCGTTTATCTGTTTGACTGTTCCATCCACAGTGTTTTATATTTTTCAAATGCTTCCACATTTTACAATCACAGGATTTTAAAATTGCCGGATGTCATTGGGCAATGTGACCCTGGGTTCATCTGTTATTTTTTCATCTACGTTATAATACTTATTATAGCACAACATTTAAAAAAAAAAAAAAAGGCATGTATATAGTTCTCCCTTTATTTTACCTCATTCCAAAAGGAAAACAAAATGCTTTACTGCTTCCATGATATGACAGCAGTAAATTAAATTATTAAACCACTCTCCCATATGACTAGTTTACGAGGTAAGAGTAAATATTTAAAAAATTATCATTATCTTCCAGAATTTGTGACTTGTAATCAGAAAATAGAATTGGTAAATACTATCCTAATTCTAAATAAGATGTTTTTTTTCTAGCCTTAAAAATGTATCCGTTCATTTCGAGAAGACCAATCTTCCTGGTATTACCTCAACATTTCAGAACCGTGATAGACGAGGTTACTGAGCCTGTCGTATGAGGCACCCTCATTTTTAAGTGCCAAAGAGGCTACAAAGGATATTTGCTTTCATTCTAAAGTGCTCCTCCTAGGGAGGGGATGAATTCAAATATTTGTCCATTTGTTGCTTTAAATCCTTTCATAATATTTTTCATCATCCAACTGACAATCTCACTGACCCTTATCCTTGAGTTGCTTTTGAACTTGGTAAATAGTAACTCATGATATCAAAAGAAAAAAAGCCAGTTTTATTTTGTTACTAAAGATTTATTTATGTGTTATTTTCATGGCATAAGATTGAAATAAGACGCTTGGTTGCAAACTTATTAACACTTTACAGCAACTATACCTGAAAACTCAAATTCTGAGGTTTTGGTTAAGGGTTTGCCTTTCAAAACTTGGTGTAACAGTTAGTGTTTGTTAATCAACCAGAAAACCTATGTTGAATCCTTCATCAAATTTTTACAAAAAAAAACAAGTGAAGCATGCATGGTTTCCCGTGAGTGCATAGTGAACGATGCATAAAAAAATTGTCTAAGTTTAGCATTTGCCCTCCCCACCTCCATTTAGCCCAAAAAGTTCCCAAGGCCTTAACAGATTTAAATTTGAGTGCAGCACTATGCAAAACTGCTAAATAGACATACACAGAACATTTTGGACAAATATAGTAAAATAGTTCCAAAAATAGAGTGTTTGTATTAGCCCTAAAAGAGCCCCTGGGGCACACCCAAGAGTTATCGCCAAGTATAGACAAACAAAATTATATAGAAATCAGTTAGTTACAAGTTTTCAGAAAGTTTTATAAAAATCCAATTTTTTTTTAATAAGCACAAAAGTGTCAATTTTAGCCATTTTAACCCAAAAAGCGCCCGTAGAGAGGCAACCAAAGTTTTCCTGGAAAATCCGTTCTGTCACTTTTTTTACTCATATCATGTTTAATGTTTATGCAAAATTTCAAAAAATTCCAAGGCATAGTTATTGAGAAAAGTGCAGACAGACGAACGAACAAGGGTGAATTTACAGGTCTACCCTCCTTTTGTTGGGGGGCACCAAAAGAAAAACAAAAGTACTTTATGCTTTCTTGCTAAACATGCATCATTATATGGTTAGGATCAAAGGTAAGTGGAGCAACAGAGAGACAGAACTAGCATCTCCGGCTTCTTTTTCTCAGTGTAATCTAATTTATAAAACTCACTATGTCTGTCTGTTGGTCTGTCTGTCTCCATATTTTCAAACTATCTCTTCCAAAACTAAAAGGTCACAGAGTGGCGCAAGGGGCCTCAAATGATTGGAATTTTTATGGACTGTTTTTTATGGGTCTTTAGCCAATTAACATAGTTTTAAGGGGTCAAAATTGAAAAAAATCATTATATATTTTGTACGTTCATCTTAATCTATGTTAATTGGCTAAAGACCCCCCTTCTCAGGTACATGCTATTATAAAAAACCTAGACACCTCTAAAGCATGTGGACCAGATCTCATCCCGGCTGTGCTATTAAAAAAATGCTCTGCCGAGGTTGCTCCAGTTCTGTCCAAACTTTACAATAAATGCCTTAACGAATCTTGTTTTCCCGACTGCTGGAAAACCGCCTCTGTGGTACCAGTCTTCAAGAATTCTGGTGAAAGAACTGACCCACTAAATTATCGCCCCATTAGCCTCCTCCCGCTTTTCGCCAAAATATTTGAGTCCTTAGTTAATAAAGCCCTAGTCCAGCACCTAACAGCTGCTAAACTCTTGACTGACAAACAATATGGATTCAGGCAAGCCCGTTCAACAGCAGATATCTTAACTGTAGTTTCTGAACGTATATACCGTTCATTGGATAAAACAGGGGAGGGTAGAGCGGTGGCCCTTGATATATCTAAGGCTTTTGACAGGGTATGGCACGATGGTCTTCTAAGGAAAATTAGATCATATGGAATCACTGGAAGAATTCATAACGTAATTAAATCCTTCTTAAGTAATAGAAAAATCAAAGTTGTCCTCGACGGACGTACATCCAAACAATATGACATAAATGCGGGAGTGCCTCAGGGGTCTATCCTTGGACCTCTATTGTTCCTGATATTTATAAACGACCTCCCTGATAATATTGTTTCGGAGATGGGTATATTTGCCGATGACACCACTCTCTATAACAGATATGAGGGGAAAACAAATGAACACATATCCAAGAAAATGGCAGAAACACTAGAGGATGACCTCCAATCCGTAGTGGAATGGGGACAAAAATGGTTGGTCTCATTCAATGCTGCTAAGACTAAGCTTGTTTCCTTCAATAACTACAAGAAACCTTCTCTACCACCAATAGCAATGGCCAAGAACACATTGCCTGAAAGTACTTCTTTTAAACTCCTCGGCCTAACGTTTACAGGGAATATGAACTGGAATAGATACATTGAGAGCATTGCCAAGGCTGCTGCAAGGAAGGTTGGCTCCCTCTACCGTGCTAGAAAACTACTTACGCCTGCCAGTATCCTATACCTCTATAAGGCAACCATTCGCCCATGTATGGAGTACTGTTGTCACATCTGGGCTGGTGCATCTGCTGCTTGTCTCTCGCTCCTGGACAGGGTTCAAAAAAGAGTCGCAAACCTGATAGGTCCTGAACTGTCATCTGGGCTTCAACCTCTGTCCCATCGACGAGATGTTGCATCCCTCTGCCTGTTCTACAAATACTTTAATGGTGAATGCTCTGACGAACTGCAAACACTTGTACCTCCCCGACGTAACTACCCCCGACAAACCCGACAAGCTACTAAGTCTCATCCCTTTACAGTGGAGATCCCTAGGTGCAAGAAAGCCTTTTACTCCAATAGTTTCTTCCCCAGAACTGCGGGTCTTTGGAACTCCCTTCCGGGATTCTGCTTTCCCAACTGCAATGATATGCAGAAGTTCAAGTGTAATGTTAACAAACATCTTTCTACTCTTCTCCCTTCATAATGACCCCGCTAATTAATTCCCTAATAGTAGCCCCCTGCTTCAAAGTGGCACTGTGCCTTGTTTGGGGTGAAAATTGAATAAAAAAAAAAAAAAAAAAAAAAAAAATCTATTTTTAATCAGTTCATATACATGTCACATTGGTAGAGTGGTAATGCCACCAGCTTTGAATGCTACAGTTTTGCTTTCAGTTTCGATTCTAGCTGATTGCACCCAAATACATTTTTACTTTTGAAATCACGACTATAATAATATATACGAAATCTAGACAAATTTAAATATCAATTATAGGATATTTTATGACTGGGCAAAGCAGGGCACACACATACACACCACTAGTAGCCAATAAAAATGGAGATCAAGTCACCCTCAATTACAGTCAGTCCATTTAATTCTTTTTTTAATCCAAGAAATAAAAGTGGCAAACAATTGTATGCATATGCAAAGCAATGTCTTCGTCAAAAAAGAAAAACTGGATTTTCTTTGTTTCCTTTTCAGGTACAAAGCCAAGAGAATCCTATTTACAAATTTCATAGCGTATCGTGGAGAAAGAAAGGGTATGGGGGTGCCAGAATCAGGCAACTTACCTTCCTTGAGTTTCCAAGCATCCCACTTAGCTTTCCCCTTGAAATCAAGAAGGCCAGGTTGAGCTAAAAAAAAACACAGCATACACAAATTGATTTTAATTTTCATTACTTAAAAACTCTAAGACATATGAAAAATTAATTTTAACAGCATTTCAACAAATAGTAATTTTGTTCAAATATATAGACAAAACTCTATTAGAAGACTTTGGGAAGAAGACAAAATGATGGAGATCAGGAATCCAAGAGATCATTAGGTTTGATGGTTTTGTTTTATGGCATATCAAACCTTTTTTGGTTATTTAATGCAGAATCCAATAATATTGGAGCAAGCTTGACGTTCTTTATATCTACATAAATAAAACAGTAGATGTATGTATGTGAAAATATTTAACCAATAAACTTTTAAACTAATGGTCATATAATACTGAAATTAACAGAAAACAGTAATCATACACCAACGATCTTTGTTTGGATGGATGAATAACGCGTAGAGAAATGTTGGCAAGTTGAAATGCAAAATAGTCATTTCAACTTGCCAATATATTTCTATTACTTTTGCACATGCGCAAATTCATTCATAGCTTGAAGTGGTTTAATTTTAGATCTTTCTGATCTAGCTGTTAATAGCTCAAACAGTATGGAATGTGTCTGAAGCACTAAATGTTTGGGTCTCGATTTTAGCAGATAGCACCCAAGTCATTTGTTTTTTTTTTTTTGTTTTAATCTTTTGAAATCAGTACTATATATTAGGTACAATATAATATTCAATAGAGAATTGGCTCTCTAATAATACAAAATCTTCATGAATTAAAATATATTTAAGCCTATTTTATGACTTAGCAAGGTCAGGCGCCCGCTGTTAATCTTCAGATATTCATTCATGGTGTTTGCTTGTTTCGTAGAGGAAAATTGTTATTTTTGTTTTTTGGCTGTGGGGAACATGATTGAGCTTTACAAATAGAAAAGATAAAAAGCAATAGCATCAATGATTGGTGCAGTTTAGGTCAAGAAGTCAGTATCTTCAGATTGCCTAGTGCTATCAGATCAGGCTAAAAAATCAAATTTTACATAGAGGAACAGATGATAAAAAGTAACATTCAGAGAATTAGACAGTGCTCGGTTAGAAGCAAAGTGGAACCAGGTATAGAAATGTGCAGTTGTTAAAATTTGCTAGTATTAGACACTTTATGTTTATTTTGTTTTTCTTTATCTCTATTATATAAAAGGAACTTTGTGTGTGTGTGTGTCACTATGGACTCAAAAACGGCTGGGTTGATTTTTATAAAATTTCACATGAAGGTACTTTATTGTGCCTGGTAGTGTTCTTAGATAGGTTGTGTATTGAAATGTCTTTGATAAATATGGATAATCGAAATAATCTAATGAAAGAAGGAACAGGCGATTTTAACTAAAGTTAATGCCTAACACATCTTAACATCACAAGTGCATTTGAAAAGTTTTATCACCACACAAGCCGAAAGACCCAACATATAAAACAGTAGGTTCTTTGATATGACAATGGCACGTTCGAAATGAATTATTCTTTGTAGAGCACAACTGAAGCATAATACTTGACTCTTGCATTTCAAACTTTAATGCAAGCCATTATATCTGAAAAATAATTTTATAAAATCAATAGTAGGTTCTCTACAGTGCAATGTAGACTATAATATATTGTGAACTAAGTCATTGCAAGAGAAATATGAAGCTTCCTTCAGGTGCACTGCGATAGGTCTCTAACTAGAGCAGGCAATTAATTGATTTAATTGAAAATTGGGTTATTTCACCGATTTTGATGACAATAAAAATATATGGGAGTGTGAAACATTCGTTGATCATTATTCAATCCCAGGCAACGTCGGATCACCCTGCTAGTAATGCAAATAAATATAGTTGGCGTACAAAGTACTTATGTTGATTGCAATTAACGATGATGTAGACAAAAATTCAACAGCATTTCATCTGCTCAGAGCAAATAAAATGAGGTTGGTTGGTTGGTTGTTTTACGGCATATCAACCCTTTTCAGGTTATTTAATGCTGAATCCAGTGATTTTGAAGAAAAAATTTTTAATAGAGTATTTTTTTTTAAGTCGGTTTCTATTTAATCCATAGTTGGGACCCTAACAGGTACTACCACTCCGGGTCAGAATAGACCTGGGAGCAATGGCAATTAAAGGGTGGCTCCACACTTCCCAAAGCTCGCAAGCTAGGGCCTCACCATTGGATATAGTTTAAGGTCATATCCAGGACCGCAAATAAAATGAACAGAACAAGTTAATTTTTCAAAGGTCTTCATTTTTTTTTTTTACCTTACAAAGTCACTAGATGAGTATCACTGCCATACTAGTAACCGCACATTACGAACAGCTATCCAACAACCTTACATAGACAAACAAGCTTAAGTATAAAGATTTTTCATATTGGGGATGTTTAGGTTAAAAAAATATTAATAAATCACCATATTTTTAATAATTTATTTAAAACACATTTGAGAAAGAAAAACAAACAGGTTAGTTCAATTAACATTTTTGGATATTATAAATTACTTATAATTTATATAAAATATATAAGATTAATTATAAATAAAATGATTGAATTATAAATTGCTAGTTTACTTTTTTGACATTGCCCGGGTGTCAAATATTAGATATTAGTGGAAGTACCAAGATTTTATCAGATGATATCTAGGCAATAGAATATCAGTTATAAAAAAACAGATTTTGAATAAATTTACTTGGATGATTCAGTCATAAAAATGTATTATTGCTCACCACGAAAGAAAAGCTAGAGAAATTATTTTTCTTTCTTTTTTTTTTTTACAGTAAGATGAAATATAATAAGAATTATTACATAGATTAATCAAAAAAGTCATGATTCTATTAGCAGACGATTTATGTTTCTGAATTTTTTAAATGAGTATTGATTATTCATATTATTTTAATTCTTCAGACTACTGTCATCATTTTTAGTGTTATCTTCACGTTTCAGTTGAAGCACCCTCTGATATTCATCATGTGTATCTTTTCGAACTCGGCAATCTACAAGACCCCATGATGTAGTGGATAAAGTATTTGGTAAAATTTTGTAAGTTGCACTTTTTTGGAGGTTGAAGGTTCAATCCTCAGTGTAGGCAACACTCGAAAATACAATTGCGAATTACTTACGACTTCTACCCAGTCATGGTTGATGGACTGAGAGCATGCTACCCCCGTAGATTAAATAAAAGGTTCTGTTCAAAATTCTGTGCAGATTCTTAAATTCAACAGAAAGATTCCAGGGTTCAACAAAAGTCAGATGTTATGTTGACTGAAACATTGTGACAATAATACTCAAGATGAGAACAACAGTCCAAATAATTCTAATAATAACAATTCTCAGCCATAGGTTCAAAACAATGTGCAAGCCACAACTTGTTTCCACTTAAGAGTTTTGGTTTCATATCTGCGGTAAATGGGGTTTTTCCTTCAATAGAAAAAAAAATGTTCAATAGTATAATATGTAAGGTATGCTTGAATTATTTTAAAATAATCTTAACCTCAAATTGATCTTTTGTCCTCCAGAGATAAACTCGAGTGATTCTTTTCCTTCAAGTATGTTTCGATAATTCAAACTGATTTTAAAAATGATAAAAAGATCCTATTAAAAGGTTAAAGTCTCAAAATAGTAAAAAAAACAAAATTATGCACATTAAAACTTTTGACCACTTTATGCCATTTCAAAATGTTTTCTACTAAATTAAGTTGAAAAAGATTTTTTTCACAAAATTTACTTATTAAATGACAAATTAAGTGTTAACAGAAACAGTTTTAAAAATTTCAATATAATTATATAATTTCTCTATAAATATTGGATTATCTTCAGTTATTTGGGGGGGGGGAACATAAATTCTTGGAATATGTAACCCTAGAAAGTAAAATCCAACAAGTTATGCCATAATTTGATATTTTAATTGATTCTTAGATCATTTTGTAGCAATACCAAACACCATAATGTTCAGCGCTGGACAAGGCACACACTGCTACTTAATTTGACACTCATTGTCTTTAAATCAGTAATAAGTACATTTCTCCTACCTCCATCAAAATAAAACTTATATAACTGGATTCACAATAAAATTCACTTTAAAATGGTCATTTTAATATTTTTGTCGTGATTTGTATATTTGAAGAAATCACTATTTAAACCCGACTATTAACGACGAAACATGCCAGCATAGCATGTACACTAGCGGTAGATCACTTTTTGCAAATAAGCAGTCGGGGTGTGTTCACATATATACTCGAAGCAGAAGTTGTACCCGTCGGCAATGTTTTTAGTTATTTAGCTAATCAGAAAAAAGAATTGTCTTTGCTATTGTATTTGAACACAACATGTGTGTCTTTCCAGTCAAAAGTTAGAGTATCTTTAAGTTTACTCTTTGTAGTACAAAGATAAGTAAAGATAGAAACTATTCAAATGCTATTTAATAGCGAATATATTAATTTCTTTTTCCCTAAAATTTGAAAGGAATGGGTAAAAACTTATTATGCACGAATCGATAGAAGTATTGACAACCGCATATAAACATGAGAATTTTGTGTGCCAAAAAAGAAAAATCTATAAACAAGTGTTTACGAACATAAAGCATTCATTTTATTTTTGATATTATTTAGCAAACATAAGTTTAATTATGGAAAGGAAAATAATTTTTTTTTTTAAAATAAATTCTTTGAAAAAGAATAACTGACAATGACCATGCTTTTTAATGAATTAAAACACACAAACCACTTATCCAGTTAAGTAAAACAATAACTTTTATTGGGTTTGTTTTACAATCCACAAAGGTGTGAAAAAGTTGTAAAAAAACAAATATATAACAAATGTTACTAAAGACAAGTTACTCTTCTACCTATTTCAATAGATTTTGGGTGTTGTAAATGTTTATTCTGTTCAAAAAACAAGTAGTGTCGAGCGTTACATGAGAACAAGAAAAAAATGGCCACGATGTCTCTTGAAATCTCGACAATGACTTAAAAATAAAAAATTATACAAAATAGTGGTAGAAACTCACCCGATAGTTGTCACGGTAACTTGAAGCCATTAAAATGAAACTTAATTATTAGTATGCTAATTAATTTAATGTACTTGAAAACATAATTCTGATCTGTACAAAATTTTCTTTAATTTAATATGCTACAAGCCATATTTTGTTAATAATTTCTTTGAATCGTATCATGGTGGCAATTTTGGATTTCTCGGTCGCCATCTTGGATTTTTTCATGATGTTATAATGGCAAATGATAATGCCCATCAGAATAATACTTCCTATGATGATAAAGCCTGACTTACCATTTTTCTTAGCTGTTTTTATGATGTTTCTACTTAATGCTGTTAAAATGAAACTGGAATATGCTAATTAGTATGCTAATTAGGCTGTAAGTTACCAAGTGAGATGGTTGTAAATAACGCCAACTGAACTTTCATGATATTATGATATGTTCAAAATTTCATCATAATATTTTAAAAAGATCTGAAGATACAGCTTTTTAAAGATGGGTTAGTCTGTAAATTGTGCAAATTTCCTACCATTTTCAGTCACAAGCTTATATGCATTTGAATAGGACTGACTTAAGCCAAAATGTCCAGTGAACCACACATTTTTTTGATACTTTGAATGGCCATAACTCCAGTTCTAATGGGCCAATTTTAAAAAAACTAAAGATATTACTTCTTTGTTTTTTATGCTCTTTTCAATAACGTTTAATTTAAATGTATTCGATCTAAAGAAAAAAAAAATGGTGTAGCATTGCTAATGTGATTAAACCACATATATATTTATATCACTGGTTGTTTTTGTTTTGCATCAAATTAATCATTTCCAGGTTACTTAATGCTGAATCCAGTAATTTAAAAAAAAAAAAAAAAAAAAAAAAAAAGATTTTATGCTTAAAGTTATTTATATCTTCAAATATTTATTCATACAATTTGGTTTGGTTGGTCTGTTTTACGACATATCAACCCATTTTAGGTTATTTAATGCAGAACCCAAAAATTTTGGAAAAAGTTTTTTGAGTTTTTTTTTTGTGTTAAAGTTCTTTATCTCTTCAAATGGTACTTGGTTGTTTTTTAGAAAAAAAAATTTCTTATGTTTCTGACTTTACAGAAAATGATTACGTTTGGCAAAGGACAAGAAAACAATAACATTAATAATTGGTGCATTTTTGTTCAAGGAGTCAATATCTTCAGACAGCCAGATCTGATAGCACTAGATTCCCTAACAGGTATTACGACTCCAGATCAAAGTGGACCTGGGAGCAACAGTAACTAAGGGGCAACTCCACATTCCCTACAGTTGGCCTTACCCACCACTGGATGTTTTTAAAGGTCGTACCAAGGAACTTCGTTGTATCAAAGTGCAGGAGATACCCGAAACAAGCATGATCTATTGACTGTCATCTCCACAACGAGTTGACATCAGATGTTCATGCACTTGATGTAATAAACTTTATTTCTAGGAGATAACCTGAGCGCAGATGATGAATATGGATTCAATACAACCAAAAGAATGAAAGCAACATTAATGAAATTTCATGCACTAGTGCCTCTGATAACATTGTAAGCTGTCTTCCTCTACATCCAAGATGAGTTGTACAGAAAGTAGGTGTCAAGAGGATTATATTGTCGTGAATGTTGGACTTTCATCCAATCGTATTTCCTCAATTGCAACACAATGACAGATCTATTAGATTGATCTGCACAATGTGAAATCTGACCAAACTCAACATACTAGGTCAGAGGAATTACTAAAAGTCCAGCACAGAGATTATCCTAATGATGAATCTGTTACACTGGTGTGGTTATGTGGAGCATTCATCCTCTTATTAGGTTGGTGCAAAAATAATATCATGACATGACATGTCTGTACGTAATCATGTTATTAAAAATGCGTTTTTTATATCCACTTATAATGCACATGCACCTACTATTCTTATCCAAATTTAATGTCATAATGCTTTAAAGTCACAAAATTAAACAGAATAATGGCAAGAAGGGGTCACAAGTTATTGTATTTCTACTGTGCCTAAAATGACAAATATATAAAAAAATATATTTTTATTGTCCATGGCAGTGAAAGATTATAGATTAGTGAGAAAGGAAGGCACATCTACAGGAATTTGGTGGGTGGTTCTTATCGAACAAAAGTCACCAATAAACTTGCAATATAAATTTCCGGTTGATTATCATTCAAACACGGTAGTGTTTGAATATATGGTTAAGTGTTAGTTTTACTCATTTAGAACTGCTTTAAAGCTTCACCGCTCACTCATTATGCGACCAAATTTCAAACAATTTTTACAGTTCATAGGTCACCTTTTCAGCTATATTTTGAAATAAAAATGTCCAATTTTTGTTCATTAAAACAAAAGTTATAATAAAATTACTGGTGTTCAAAAGTCTTCAGAATAAGTTAGGAACTTGAGAGACGGTTTCTTCTGATTGGCAGTTGGTTACAATAGCAACTTTTTGTCATCTTCATAAATCATATTGAGAATGTCACTCGCATTTGGGTTATATAGAGAAAGTTAACAAAAGTAAAGCTCTTTGCTGTGCTAGGGGTGATAATCTTTCACTTACGACGTCACCCATTAATTCTGTTTCCTTCTTTTTGTCCCTTCTTTCTGTTTATTTACTTAATTACATCTTTTGATTTGATTTTTTATTTAGTCAATTTAAGAAGTTGGTAATAATTTTTTTTATGGATTGTTAACAATGCGTATGATATTGAACACAAAAAAGAAAATATTATTTCAAAGCAAAGCCTGGAAAAATCATGGATTACATAGAAAAATTCGAGCATATAAAATAATATGGTTAAAATTAAACTTAGAAAAGTTAACGGACTAGTTATTAAAACTGAAAAAGAAAAAGACAAGATATTCTAGTAAAAAATATAAATTTATAACTTAAAATATTGCAAAATTAAGAATTTTTTTAAAAATTCAATTTAACATTATATACAAATTCTTAATACTGCAATATTTTAAATTAAAAATTTATTATAATTTTTACTAGAATATTGTCCTTTTCTTTTACAGTTTTAACAACTAGTTCTTTTACTTTTCTAAGTTTAATCTTAACCATATTACTTTTCATGCTCATGCTTTTCTATGTACAATTTATGACACCTCCGGTTTACATCTGCAAATATCCACTGTTAGGACTTCACTGTTAATATGACCATGCCTTCAAGATATTTTATTCGTCAGTGAAGTATTTCCTAACTTTTTCAGATGCTTTAATCAACAATTGGTTCATTTTCGACAACTTACTATATTCGTTCTTCCCAAAATCAAGCGACTTTACTTCAGTCAATGATTATTTTTATTTTCAACAATCATGTTACATTGTTTTTTGTTTTTTCTGGCTAGGTGTGTGTATGTGTGCCTATATAAAGTGCACCTAATCCTGTCAAGTGACCTTTTCAGTACACTCAACCTGAATATTTAACACAGTGATCAGATAGTATTAGGACATTTCTGAATTTTGGGCGATGAAGATTGATTGTTCATATTATTTGGATTTTTCTTAATGTTCTCATCTTATGCATCATTTTTTTTTTTTTTTTTCCACATTTTGATCGATGTAACCTCCAGCCTTCTTCAGGTGAATATTTGTGTTGTAATAAATAATGGTATATAATAAGTAGTAGGAAAACAAAAAAGGTTTAAAACTCCTAAAATTCATGCTAGAATTGTCCGCAAGGATCATGGCAGAGGTAAAAATTCAGTTGTAACAGTTACACTTTTGGAGACTGAAGGTTCAATTCTCAGTGCAGGAGACATTCAAAATACAACTGCGAATTACTTAGGACTCCTATCCAGTAATGGCTGAAAGAACTAGAGCATGTTATCTTCATGAATTAAATAAAAAGTACCATCCAAATTCTGTACGGCTTCCCAAGTTTGACAAAGATTCAAGTTTGACAAGCTACGTCTTAAGGTTGGAGGTTACATCAACCGAAACGTTGTGAGAATAACACTGAAAATGAGAACGATGGTACAAAGAAGAAGATAAATTTAAATTAGAGTTTATTTTAAATTTATCTTGAAAATGAAGAGTTGTTTTGACAGAAACTTACGGGTGTTTACATCTCCAACTGTCGTCTGTTTGTAAAGGGAATAGATTTCCAACATGTCATCATTGCTGGGGGTCACACTAAGATTTTTCACTTCCTCAGCAGCTTTTAAAAATTCCTGAAATTAGACAATTGAGGATTTTTTTTTTTTAATTAAAAACATTTTTTTTTCATAATCTTAGAAAAACACACATTTTGTTTTACAGCATATCAAACCAGATGGATCATTTAATGCCTGAAAGACATTTTCTCATATGTACATTGTAATAAATATGGCTTGTAGTAGATATTTTCCAGATATAAAAAGTACAAATGGTTTAATGATTGGAAGTGACATGGCATCTGGGTTTACAATCTCAAAGTTGATCCATTTACTATGTCTAGCCACACTGATGAGTTGTTGAAATAACAAAATAGCCGATTAGAGTAGTGGTAAAATTACTTGTGACTGACATTAATCTATGACATTACTAATCAAAATGAAAACTACTGGTTGGATTAAATATGAAAGAAAAAAAATCAATTTTAAGAAACACAGTGTGGGAAATGTTGTATATAGTGATTGTGGCGGATTTGTTCAAAAAGTGTTTATTTTACTATTGGAATAGTAGATGCAGGGGACAAAATAAAATCAACTTTAATTTATTATATAGATTAATTAAATTCAAAGGCAGTCTTTGCACAAATGTTCACCTACTTTTACAACTAAACTTACTTTAAAAATATTATCTAGAAAAAAAATATATATTAGCATACTGCTCCAGTGTTTGAGTATAGACAGAATGATTTACAATTCCCCAAACCTCAAAATTCATTTTTAAAAATGTTTTTAAATAAAAAATTTTTTTTTTAATTCCACCTCTATGCATATAGGGGACTGCATGATTAGATAATCTTACGTTTATATGTTCATTATTTACAATAAAGGAATCAGACTTTCTTGATATTCTAAAGGGGGAAGTCCACAAGGGATATTTACTCTCCCTAGTACTCTTCAATTACATTATCGACTGGATTCTCAAAAGAGGTTTTGCTAATTTCACAAGTGGAAAGGCTGAGCGTGACTGCACAATCTCGATTTTGCTGATAATATCGCAATTCTTGGCGAATCGTATGCAAACGCTCAACAAGTGCTGAATAAGGTCAATAGCATGGCCAAGCAAGTGGGCCTGAAAATTAATGCAACCAAAATAAAAGTCCTTGCAACATTCTTCCACAGAACAATCACATTGACTCTCAGCAGCGATATTGTAGAAGAGATTGAACAGTTCAAGGACTTGGTTCACCTTTCATGGCTACTGGTCAGTGGAAAGATGAGACTCATTCGAACTGATCAAGCATGAGCTGTTTTCTGTCCTTTCTAAAAACGCCTTTAGTCCTGCTAAGAGATCAAACTTTCTATGACACTTATTACGTCGATTTCAATCAGTATTCTTGACGGTTTAACATACCAACTTGGCACTATTTGTTTCCTGAAGTGAATAAAACACAGAAAGCTTATTCAAGTAAAAGAGTAACTTATCTTGCCTTTGGAAACATTTATTTGTTATATATTTGAATTTTTAACCCTTTTTTTCGTTTGTTGGCCTCTCCGCTAAATCCCCAAACAATCAATGAAGTTGAGCTCAACAAGTTCCACAATGAAAGCAAATAAATATATATATATATAAGGCATCCAGCGGCACTGATGAGTTGTGATACAATGAAACAGGACTATGTCGATGACTACAAACATATATTTCATGCACACACTACTCCACAGATGGATGGTTTTACTGCATCAAAGCTTCTTGATATGGCTCGACAACCCAGTACTTCAGGCAGAGAAACTGGGTCGGTTTTTTTTTTACAATCTGAACTTCTATTTACAGCACAATTTTCACAAACCACGAGGCAGGGAAATCTTACTGTTTATGTTATATGCAATATGAACTGTCAAAAAATGCTTTTCAATTTTTTTAAATTTTTCTTTTTACAAACAACTTTGCATTATCATTAATGGCAGCTGGCGATTTTTCATGCCATTAATCCAGCTGTAAGCTTCTTTACAAAAAATATTTTCATTTCACTTTTTGGTAATTTGAAGAAAAACATGAAAAAATGTTTGTCATGGTGTTATTTGACATATTCCAATGTGGAGAAAATTTAATGCGTTTAAATATGATGACATTTTATTAATTTATGGAAAACAAAAAAAAGTTATTTTATGAGTTTTTTTTTTAATATTCAAACTTGAGGGATTTCATTATGTATAAGCATAAAAATGAAAATTAATTCCCCATTAACAACTGGCTACATAATGAAATGAATAAACTAAAAACTCTAATGTTGATTGGTCAAATAAAAGGATTATATATTACCAAGTAATTTAAACCAGTTACTTCGTTATTCAATCTATTTATAAAAATATTTTGCTAAGAATTTCAAAACCTTTAATCTCTCATCTATTCAACAGAATATTTCCTAATTCCTTTCAAATTTTGAGTTATCATACAGTAATTCATTTTAGTTCTGACCCAGAATTCCACCCATATAAAAAATAAAGTAAAATCTGTATGATGTATGTACCCCAAACGAAATGAAAATATCATATTCCAAAAATCATATAAATTAATCATGTATTTTTAAATAAGAAATGTCTTGCCCACAATTTTGTAAAATAATCTCAAAAAACAAAAGATAGATCAACAATAATTCAAACTTGCGAGATTTATGTTCTAATGCCTATAAATTCCCATTAATCGCTTCAAAATGATTTTCTTTATAAAAATAAAACTACTTGATCAATTGACATAATTTTCGGAATATGACATTTTTATTTCGTCACAGGTACATACATCATACAGATTTTTTCTATTTTTTTGTTTTTTAATATAGGGGAATTCTGGGTTAGAATTAAAATGAATCACTGTATAGTAACTCAAAATCTGAAAGGAATTAGAAAATATTTATTCTGTTGAATAGATGATCATTTAAAAAAGAATTTAAAATTATTAGAAAATCATCATCTATTAAAACATTGAAGTTTTGAAAGCGATTTAAATCAAATAATTTTATAAATAAATTAAAATATTAACTCACCAAAATTAGTTAACTACCAAATAATGTTATAATTTTTTTTAATAGAATTTTTTTCAAGTTCTTTTTAGTACTTTGCACAATTACAATTTTTTATTTCAATAATCGATTAATAGTAAATAAAAGATGTAGAAGTCACATAGAAATTAGAAAAACACACACACACACACACCATTTAAATTAGTTTATCTTAAAACCTCTTGAAAGAAAAGATTTGTTTTGACAGAAAAAGTCAAATCAAATCTTGTTTAAATTAAATTTGATTAGAAAACAATGAAATCTCAAAAAGGTCAGAGTTCAAAAAAGAAAAACATGCCATTCAAAAGTTAATTGTACGAAAAAGAAACACTCAAGATAAAGACAAAAAGATTATGTAACCTTACTTTACTCTCGATCTTATGAAAGATTTTGCATAAATTAGAAAAGCAAAACTAAAACTGCATCTTATCTCCTTTGCCAAGTCTCATTGTCTTTTCAAGTGTTTGGGGACTTTGAGTTACTGTCTTTTATAAATAAAAAGAATGACATATCTATTTTGTCAAGAATGACAAAGAGAAAGGTCAGCTATTTTAGAAACAAATCAACTAAGTTCATATTATTTGGATTCTTCGGACTATTGTTTTCATCTTGAGTGTCATTTTCACGTTTCAGTCGATGTAATATTCGACCTTCTTCAGGTGTATCTTGTTGAACTCTGAAATCTTTCTCAAACACGGGAATCTGCACAGAATTTCTAATAGAACCCTTTATTCAATCTATGATGATAGAATGCTCTCGTACCGTCAATCATGACTGGATAACCCCATGCTTCCGTTCAGTCTTGAAAGACAAAGGATACCCTCTGTAGGGGCAGTTGCGCGTGTAATTGTGAGGCAAGAGTTGCATAATTCCCAACCACACCTCTCCTGAATCGGCACTGTTTGAGTCCAGTGGCAAGGGGAAGACCAAGATGCCTGGATGCTTCCGTTCAGTCTTGAAAGACAAAGGATACCCTCTGTAGGGGCAGTTGCGCGTGTAATTGTGAGGCAAGGGTTGCATAACATTGAGTCCAGTGGCAAGGGGAAGACCAAGATGCCTAGATGCTTCCGTTCAGTCTTGAAAGACAAAGGATACCCTCTGTAGGGGCAGTTGCGCGTGTAATTGTGAGGCAAGGGTTGCATAATTCCCAACCACACCTCTCCTGAATCGGCACTGTTTGAGTCCAGTGGCAAGGGGAAGACCAAGATGCCTGGAAACAATGCTGAGATAAGCGGAGAGCACATACAGCACCTGAAAGTCCCAAATGGTCACCCACTTAGTACTAACCAGGTTCAACGTTGCTTAACTTCGGTGATCCAGTGGAAACTGGTGACTGGATAGAGGTCCTAAGTAATTCACAATTGTATGTTTGGTTGTCCACATGCTAACCCCCTCTCCCTGTGAATTAAATAAAGGGTTCCATTTGAAATTTCATGCAGATTTCCAAGTTCAACAGAAAGATTCAAGAGTTCAACAAGATAGGCCTGAAGAAGGTTGGAGGTTACATCGACCGAAAAATGAAAATAACACTCGAGATGAGAATAGTAGTTTGAAAAATCCATGCGAATCTAATAATTCATCCCCATCTCAAAGATTCAGAAACATAAAATCAACTAAGCATTGAAAAATTAGACAACAGTTTTATGTCAAAATAAAATTTATTTAACATGATGCACATAAAAGCAACTTGCACAAAGGGTGGAGTTTCACGACTGTAGGCATCTTATGACCACACCTTTTGTCACATCATGTGTCCAGTAAAATCTTTACCTTATCCTACAAAAGAATATCAATTGCATTATGCTGAATAAAAACGTGAGCAGCTGTGAATTATCGTAGAAATGCTCCTGTATCCCTAATTAAAAGGGAAGGAAGTATAATAAATACTTTACAGACAGACTAGCAAGGATACCCAGTGCAAAAGAGTAACATTTCTATTGAAACTTTTTCTTTCCCCTTTTTCTAACCAATCTCCTTTTTATCTCCGTCTAGACATTTCTTTGTAGCTGGACATACATACAAACAAACAATTCTCCTTTATATAGACTTCTCAAGGAATAAATTGCCATACAAGTAGTAATTCCTTGATAAAAAAAAACATTTTTTAAATTTAACAAAAAAAAAAAAAATCAGAGCTACTTTCCTTTAGTAAATAAAATGACTGGAAAACTAAGTCACCACACCTAATGAAACCTGATTCTATTGACCCCAAAAGATTGTATATATTGTTCATTTGTTTTTTTAATTTTTAATATTCATCCAGAGCAACGTTGATCAAGAAAATACAAACTTTGTGTCTGTTTGTTTTGTATTTTTACTTTTACTTTTTGCTGAACATAAACTGTTCTTTATAGAATAGATTTGCAGATGTACCCGGCATGGCCAGATATTAAACGTAACGTTCAATTCCTTTGAAAAAAAATTGAAATAAAAAAAAAAAATGAAAGAAGCTGAGACATTTGCATGCAAGTATGTTTTTTTTCTAAAAAAATTCACTTCTTCTAAGTAAAAAAAAAAAAAAATACACATCGAAACTAAAACCTAAAGACAGCAAGTACAATAACCATTAAGCCAACTTGACACCATCTTTAAAAAGTGTCTTCAAACCTACTTATTGTTAACATAAGTAATCTGTCATATGAACCATTCACATTAGTGAAACAATTGATAAACGGATACAAATCCGATCACCCCATATACCAATTTTTCAATTTTGACCCCTTACTTGCCTTTCTGAAAACCAATTAAAAAGTTTTCCACGTGTCTGAATACACTATATACCAAATTTCAAGCCAGTAGATAAAAAATTCATTGAATATATAGGTTGAGAAGTGTCCTGACACACATTCTCATTTTTATAGATATATAGACTAGACAACTCGATGGATAGTTTAAAGAAGTTGTAATTACTGCCTGTTCATAAACCCCATACATATTCCGAAACGACATTACACAACGTATTTGGATAAGTATGACTGATCATGATCAAGGGTCGGGGAAAGCATTATTAATATTGTGATGTCTGTGTTTGTGGCCGACAAAAAAGCAAATGTGGCATCAATTTATTTTATCTGAAATATAAAAAGGGTGCATAGAGGGGATTAAAGATTATAACTTTACCAAAAAAAAAAAAAAGATCATTTATTTTTACTCAATAAATGTTGAGTATTCCAAAATTTAATCTTTTTAAAATGTATAAAATAAAAATGATATCATGATGCTATGGGCTGGTAACAAGAAGACAAAGTTCCTCTAGACTTTTTAGCTCATTAGAAATGGCAAAAGTTATAGCCCATTAACTTGGAATGAGTGCTTTATGTCAAACTGATGGTTGAATATGGTTAAATTTGTGCTCATTTTTATATTTTAATGCAAATCCCTATTAATTGCTAATTGTGCATTGAACAGATACCACCTTATCATAAAGGTTCATACAAAATTTCACTTAAATCAGCCCAATAGTTTTCCCAGAAAAACTGGAACAAACAGATGGAGAGACAAACTAGAAGAAATATATAGATAAAGAAAAAAAAAGGAAAAATTTAAAGAGCTAATGAAGAATTTTAAATTTAAAAAAAAAAAATCAATGCTGATGTTGGGAGTTAATCATTTCAGCTAGAAACTCTACAGAACTAATTATAATACCTTGCAGCTGAAGTCTTCAAACTTCACCCAATGCTATCCGATCTTTTTACTTTATTTTCATTCATACAAAAAGGTGTAAGTAATAAGACCTATGATCACAGGACTCTACGGACAAATTTATCTTTAGTTGAACTTTGGCAACTAAAGATTTTCCTTTACTAGCCAATTAGAAAAGTTACTAGCAAAACCTACGTGATTTTTGGAATATGACATCATTCATTCCACAACGAGTACATAAATCATAGTTATTTTTCTGTTTATGCTTTTAAATAAGTGTAATTCTAAATATGCACCAAATGTTATGTTGAGACTTTTGAACATTAAAATTTCTACAAATGTTTTTAAACAGCTTTCGTTAAAAAGAAAGTATATTGTTCTAGAAAACATTTTATTGTTTAAATAATTTGTCTTTGCTCATTTTATTAAAAAATATAAAGGTTGAAAAAGCATTTTTCACTCAATTTTGAAAAATTGTTGGTGAACAAACACAATCGCCAAAAGATAAGCGTTTCATTATTTCTAGTCACCATTTTGAAAAAAATCATTCGCAAATGCGACTGTTTCACTCGCAACATAAAGCCCTGGATCTACTAGACAATGAACTGCATTACTTAAGCCAGCTGTAAGATTAGACAGAGAAGAGCCAGGTTGAATAGATAGAGTCACAGGATGAGGGAGAAAAGACAAGAAAAAGCGAGGAAACAAATGCTGGGACGAGTCAAGGTAAACACAATATTTCTAAATGACATTTTTTCCCCTAATCATAAAATTAGATGACCTAAATGCTTCAAATTCAACCACTGGTATCAAATATTTTTATTCATTCATACCAAAAGGTGTAGGTAATAAGCTCTATGATCAAGTTGGATATCTTAAATCAACTGCATTAATTAAGCTAAGATTAGACAGAGAGGAGTCAGGTTGAATAGACAGAATAGAATCACAGGACCGGGGAGGGGGGGGGAGAAAAGGCAAGGGAACAGGTGACAAAGACAAGAATGAGTCAAGGTAAACACCGATTACATTTCTTAAAGAAAGACTTTTCCTTTAGTCTTAAAATTGAATGACCTAAATGTTTTTCTAACCCACTCCAGTCCCTAAAAGTGACAAGGTCTTCATTAATATCCACCAATTCATGACAGTCATTAAATGGACAAAACTTTTCTTTGCCAAAACTATATATTCATTGTAACAAAAAAAATTTTTTTTTCAAATGTGCTATCATCCGTTACAATCACCGGTTGCGTGACAAGAAAATCACAACTGCATAATGAAAGGTCACAGAGAAGAAAATCACAACTGCATAATGAAAGGTCACAGAGAAAGAAAGCAAGGTCAGAGCTATAGAAACTGCATGCAACTATTTCTATAGGCACAGCAAACCACTGCTCCTCAACAGAATAGAGCGCTTCCAGCAAATGATAATGCAAACAGAATCATATGTAAACGTTATATTTTCATTTATTTCATAAGAATTAATGTGTAAGAATGAATAAACAGTTCTGCAAAAATTGGTTTTATTTATAAAAAACATTGGATGAATATTACTGAATTTCTTTTAAATGTCTCTAAATGAAATGAGAGTAGGGTTTTTATTTTAACTGTGATAGCTAAATAATTAGGTAGGTACAGCACATAATTATGATTATGTTCTGAGAGATCTACAGCTGATGTACTGACTGTAATCTCACATAGGATCAGTGAAACTATCGACAGAGGCAATAGCCCAAATTATATATATACACACACACAATATATATATAAATATATATATATATATATATATATATATATAGTGGCTTTCAATCTACCGACCAGCAGTAAATATCACTTCTTGCATTGATGATTGCATGAAACACTAGTGTTTGTAAGTATAAAAAGTGTTAATATCTATTTTAAAATATTATAGTTTAAGAAATTAGAGTTGAGCTCTATTTATGGAATTGAGAAAAAGTGTTGGCCAGTCATAAAATATGCTTAAATATGATATTGTACCTAATATATAGTAGTGATTTCAAAAATTAAATTATATATATATATATATATATATATAATTTGGGTGCCATTAGCTAGAATTGAAACCAAAACATTTAGTACGCCAGCGTTATTCATTACCATCTAAGCTAATGACTGGTGGATATCAAAACTCTAAAATCCAACCAACTTTAATACATAAATGTATATTTGCGCATGTGTAGAAGAGCATTAAGTTGAGTTACGCCTGCCAAGTTCCAATTTTTAAAATTGTGACACCTTAGCAGCTATTTTTATAAGCTAAAAAACAAATCAAATTTGTTCCAAGGAATCGAATCCCATATATGTCAAGTTTCATGTCTGTAGACTAAAAATTGACAGTTGTTTGGTAAAGACCATTCTGTACAGACAGACAAACAGGGTTATATGTAACTAGAACTAGACCCAGTTTTGTCTGATTGCACGAGAAAGACCGTTTCTTTGCACTCAGCCCATAACACTATTAATTTTATTATTATATTGTACATTTTATAACATTCAATTTTGAGAGATGGGATCAAAAATATAGTAAGCATTGATTAGGTGGGAGAAGGGACATTAATTGAAATAAATTTTGGTGAATCTTAATTCCTTGGATGCACACTCAACATTTCTTAAATAAATAAGGATCCATCCTCTATATGCACTGAACTTTTTGGTATAGATTAAATAAACTTATCCAATTACTCTCGGTAAAGCAGTTTTAGAATATGTCTGGAGGAGGAGGATCTAGAAGGAGCTGCTGAATAAACAAAAGTAAAGAAATTACAACCTTGGGTTAAGGGTCATCTACAGTTTTACTTCGCCTCTAGCTGACATGATGGACAATATCATTCACTGTGTAAGGTTATCACTCCCCCTCCACCATCCGTTTTTAATGGATGACATAATTTTTTACATCATGATATGTGAACAGAGACAAACAAAATAGCAAAAAGTTTTAGCAGTGTATAGATGTTAGTCATTGCAATTTTGATTTTAAAAACAATGGATATATTTTTCAAGGCTTTCTGAATTCAACATTTTTTGTTTTAAATGAATGAAATCTAAAGAATTCAATTGAAGCAAATATGAAGTTGATGAAAATGAGACTGCAAAGTCGATAGCTCAAACTCGTGACATTTTCAAAAGTTCAATTCTTAAAGCAACAAATTGAATCCAACTCCACAACCCTTGCTTTATTTTTTTTTAGTATGATTTTATTTCCACACAAATGTTAAATGTCAAATAGTAGAATGAAAAATATATGCACCAATTTTGATTCAAACATTAGACACAACAAACTGTTTAAAGCAATGAAATGAATAACCACTAAAAGAAAATATGCCTGACTAACATCTAAATCCAAACTTTTCACTATAGATCAGGGATTAACAATTCATTCAACTCCAAGGGCCAGAACATGTTATAATGATGGGTCACATGCCGGACAAAGTCTATTAATGAAAAACTAGCAGGACCTGTGGAAATTCCACAGCAGACTCTTTCATGTATTATATTGATGTTGGCATTCTGTGAATGTTCAGTGTAAATGGAGACCCCTGATATATTTGTACCCATTTACAATGCCTCCCCACGGGACAGAGTTAGACACCAGGGTCGTTTTTTAACGTACAAACAATGCCTCCCCACGGGACAGAGTTAGACACCAGGGTCGTTTTTTAACGTACAAACATAAAAAATGGTCTCAGTCGTGAAGGACTGCTCCTTCACCGAAAGAGAACAAGAAATGGAAGTGCAACATCTGAAGAACAGATACTACACTTTGATCTTGACCAAAAGGCGTAGCTCTTTTATTAAAACTGCAAAAATATTTATATAAGCTAGCAGGGACGCCTGGCATAGCCCGGTCATAAAATACACTTGAATATGATATTTTAACTTATGCAAATTCCGTATATATTATTATAGAGTCAATTTTCTATCGATCTTTCTATATTATAAAGTTGTGATTTCAAAAATAAAAAAAATATATATCCATATGACTTGGGTGCATCATTTGAACTGAAACCAAAACTTACAGAATTCTTGGTAAAATTATTTATTACAAGAAATGGAAGATCATAATGAAAGGACAATCACTCTGAAGAAAAAAGATGTAAGCATAACACACAAAATAACACACACTATCATATCAATATACAGATTAAGGAAAACTACATATGCAGACCTCTGTCAACCTGATTATTAAAAAAAAACAATGAAAATAAACGTCAAGGGTTTGAGTTCATATAGAAACGTTGTTTTAATTTGAATAAAATACACATCAAGTACACTTGAAAGCCAAATACAACGTAATATTAGGAAAATAAACAAATATTTTATTTATTTGTTTGAAATTTATAACAAATATATTTCAGAGATATACTAAATCTTCAGTTTGTTATTTTGCTTCTTTTTTTCTTTTCTTCTTCTTTGCCATGTTGTAAAGTTGGAGAAAGAAAAGTCTGTTTGTAAAGAGCCGCGCATTGTATCTTGTTTATTCAAATGAAAATAAACATTGAAAAATCAGAAAAATAAAAGTAAATCTAAAATTAAAAACTGCTTAACAAAAATTAGTTTTCCTCGAGAAAGCTCTCCTGAATCAGCACTGTTTGAGTCCAATGGCAAGGAGAAGTCCAGGACGACTGGAAACAATGCCGAGATAAGCGGAGAGCACATACAGCACCTGGAAGTCTCAAATGGTCACCCATTTAATACTGACTAGATTCAACGTTGCTTAACTTCAGTGATCCAGCAGGAAGCAGTGTGTCAATGTGATTATGCCGTATGCATTATTGCAGCCATAGTATTCAAATTCAATTGGGTGGATCAGAGGAAGATAACAGCAGGCCTTTGGTTGAATTTGAAATGTTTGTCTATCTAAAAATAGTCATTGGTAATCAGGCTCGCAGAACAGTCAAAATGCCTGTGCAGACTGGATCCGGGTGGCGGGTTGTAGGTTGCTGACCCTTGCTGTGGAGATTTCTAAAGGCCAGAAGATTTTCTACTTTAATAATTTCTTTCCTTTAATCGTTTACGTTTGGAATTCAAATGCCAAATTTCAATATTTTATTTAAAAAGGTTACTGAACATGTAACATGTAATGTATTGCATGAAAGATCGGTCCAATTGCAAACAAAAAAATAATAAAATACGAAATCTATCTATTAAAACAGAATACAAACATATTCCAATTGAAGAGGACACTAGCAAAATAAATTTACAGACCAAATGATCCTAACTGGGTACATGTATGAAAAAAAAAAAAAAACAAGACTTTTCTCGAACGCCAGACAAATTGATCACCAAAATTGGCCTAGCTCAGACCAATGAAGATGGAGTTCAAATTATCAGTCTATCTTTATTATTATTTATTTTTTTTAATACTGAATGAAAATTATTCCTTTATCCAACACAAAAGCGGTATTCCTCTAATCCATTGCTGAAAGAAATTCAGGGATTTATATTTCCCATCTCATGTATCCCAGCAAATGTGATCATAAGGCCATCAAATATTTGGTCACGAGTGGATGGACAGACAATTTCTTCTAAAGCGAGTCAATTTAGGAAGAAGGAGGGGGGGGGGTATTCAAATTTTAGACACAATTCGTCAGTATTTTTTTTAAATCAGCATCTATGAAATAAGTACGAGTCATAAAATCAAGCAAGCAAGAAGCAAGTCACAATAAAAAAATTTATCCATTAAAAATCCTGCAATGCTAATTCATTTGTCACAGCAGTTCAACAGTTTTATACAAAGAAAACAAGTAGAAAAAAAATGATCACAGTTCTACAAAAGTAGATCAAAGATAATTTTATAACAGATAGGTACCTCCAAAGTGCACCACAGATTTAACACACTCTCATATGTAATGTAACTTTTATACGATTTAAAAGAAGCTTAATATAAACTAATATTTTTTTTTTCAGTGTACAAAAAATAATGAAACTGCAAGACTAAAATCGTTTTTACATTATTGACACCTCAAAACAATTTAAAAGTTTAAACATAACAGTTTAATAAATCTAGCAAAAATCAACTAATGGTCAGATTTTCATGAAATTGTCAATGCTTATTCACTTTGGATTAATTTATATTTAAAATGTGTTTTTGTAAAATATGAGAGAAAATATTTTTGTATGTGTTCATCATCCACCATATTTAATTTTACAAAATCTAGACAAAATACATTAAAAATGAGTAAATTTTCAATCTATACTCCAATGAATTTGTTTGTTTTTTTGTGTATTCATATTCATATTAAAAACCCTTTTTTTATTTATTTAAAAAGAAAATACAACTTTGCTATATATGGGTTGTGGAATTGCATTCATCTGCAAAAGACCTAGCTAATTTGCATATTCTTTTAAACATTCATTTTAATTAATTAGTTTTTCGGTTTTCTTATGGGATGATCATCTTTAGTTAACTATTATGAGTAATTATATTCATGCAGATATTCTACATGATTTATATTTGTGTAAAAAGATTGTAGTAAACACAAACCTCTTTACGTATGCATATATATTTGTTTAAAAAATTTTGCCTAACAAACTCCTCTATCATTTTTTTCCTACCAAACTCCTGTCAGTTTTTAGTCTACAGACATGAAACTTAATATATAGAGTATTCAAACCTAAGCAAAATTTTATATTTGGATTTTAGCCAAGGAAAATCGGTGCAAAAGTGTGAAAATTAAAAAAAAGAGAAAAAGAAATTTGCCAGATAAAGGTTGCCGGCATTACGAATTTGCATGCATAACGTAGCTATTGATTCATGTTTTAATTTTTAGCCTTGCAGCAAACATGTCTTCATAGCTCAGGCATAAAAGAAAAAAGTAAATCGTAAGCTAAACGTTTTGGTTTTAATTCTCAGTGGTGGCGCACAAATCATTTTTTTTTAATTTTTTAAATTATTACTATATATTAAATATATATATTTATATATATAATGTAATAAATCTATATATATAAAAGCGAAAATGTGTGTATGTATGTATGTTCACTTTTTGTGTATATCCAAGAAAAGCTTTTTTCCGGCGGATTCTCGAGGCCGTCGCTCATTTTTAAAACTTTTTATATCACGTCTAAATGATACTATCTACGACTTAACAAGGGGGGGGGGGGGGGTCGCCTCTCTATTTAATTTGCCCGACCTTGAAACGTTAAATATTCAACATTTTCGGATCGGCACGTGTTGCTTTTGTTTTTCGGTATAAAAAAAGCGAAACTCGATTCGAATCCTGGCCCATGGCCCGTGGTCTCTAGAAAGCGATGTAACATTTGGTCAATATTTGCTTCGTCATATCAGACAGCTGCTTTCATTTCGAGACGAGACACTCCCCCTAATAAACAGGGAGCTGGTTTTCCACAAAATTAGGTAAAAACAAACAAACCTGGTTATTGATCTCATTAAAAACTGTCCCACAGAAAATGTTAACTGCTGAATAGCTATTGCTTACGATTGCCGCATGTGCATTATTAAGCTTTTTCGTATAAAAAAAGAAGCTAACAAACTCGCGGTAAATAAAACACTGCCCTGCACTCAAAGTTTACGTCATTAACTCGTCAAAAATGGGCACCTGCCAGGTTGCACATTGTTTTGTTTTTTTCACACTTTACTATTTTCCAACTGCGCGTCAAGACTTCGTTTTTTTGTTTTTTTTTAAACAACCAACGATTTTTCTTTTCATTTACCCAAAAACACACACACCTACAAACACCGGGGCAACGCCAGGTACCCCCCACTAGTATAATATATAATATAATAAATATGAAATATGCTTTAATAAAAATATATTTAAGTGTATTTTACGACCAGGAAAATAGCAAAAAGACATTTATTTATATTTAGTGCTTTTGTCAAGTCAAATTTACACACAAAATGATGAGGCCACTGATTTTGCACAATGATAGAGCAACATGGCTCCTCTGCAGCATAGATAGCAAAAGAAGAGTTAAAAAGTGTGTAAACATATTGCAGTGTAAACTTTTGCAATAAAAAGAGAAAGCAATTAGACTCAGCTGTTTCAGTGCTGTTTTTCAGATATCTACCAATAAGAATAACATTTGTCTTGTGCACTGGAGCAGAATCCTTCTGAAAATTCCATTTTTTTTTTCATTGTAAAGCTTTTTACTTCACCCTCAAGGACACTGATGTACACATGAGCAGTAGCTATAATCCCTCCCCCCTTTCTTTTTCACAAAAATGAAACTAACCCATTCATAAACCCTACTCTGAACTATGGCTTGGTGTGGTAACTTCTTTAAATCAGTTCAAAAGCTTACTTAGAACAATGAGTATATGCTGTCATTTTGATAAATGAAGATTTTTATTATGGCGAAAATGATATTTCTATACACACCTCCTGTATACTCGAGCAGATGATGATATCATACTGACCGTTCTTAATATCTTGTAGAAATATAATTTACATCTTATTTAGGGAAAATTTTTTGGTGACAAAGAAAAAAAAAATGAACAAATTTTAAAAGAAATCCTTCAAAATTTTAATTAAATTCCTTTTTGAATTCGGGTGTAAATTTGATCGTTATAGATTTGTGTCCTTGTTTCCTTGATTTTTTTTTATCAAGCTACTTCCGGTTACATCAGTATTTTTGGTGACAGACAATTTAACTTTTGTTTCTCAAATTTGGAGTGCATGATATTGTCTATCCCTATAATGATAGTCCTCTCTGTAAAAAAGAAAAAAAGACTGCCATTCATAGATTGCCCACTTATTTCAAAGGGTAATGGGATGTTGGCCAATATTTAGGTTGTTTTGATCTAATAATGGGAGGGGACGTTCTAGTCATTAATGACACGGACTGATAACCTGAGTGTTCCAAGTTCGAATCCAGTTTGTTCCACAAAAATTCACTTTTACTTGGGATGTTGGCAACCTTCTCATCGTCCGTCCTGTAAATATTCAATGTCTTTCCAGAAATCATTTTGACTAAAAAATTGGAGAAAGCAATGTGAACAATAGAATCTTTGGATTCATACGATGATGATCTAATGCTTCCATTATGATTAATCGCCAATTACGACAAGATGACGTTAGATTTGTTTATAAAGATTTTTCACTTGTGTGAAACTTGTACTTTTAGTTATGTAAAAATTAGGTTAGTGCCTAATAGCGTACAAAATAGCAAATTTTCTAATTTCCAACAAACTTTGAACCATCATATTTCAGTGGCTAATTAAGTTACATAAAATTATTTTGATATCATTATGTTTTGCAAAGATTTATGTGCCCAAATTATTTTTTTTAAATGAAAATTTTATTTACATTTGAGATCCCTACTGATATTGTACCATTTTATTGGCACTATAAAAACATACTTTGCTAAAGTGTATTATTTTTTTTTTAATTTTTAGTCCTACTCGAACAACGTGAAATATAGAAATGAGGGTAGAGCGGTAGCTCTAGATATATCTAAGGCTTTTGACAGAGTATGGCATGAAGGTCTTTTCAGGAAAATCAGATCATACGGTATCACTGGAAGAATACTTAACATAATTAAATCCTTCTTAGATAAGAGAAAAATCCAGGTTGTCCTCAACGGTCGTACATCTAAACAATATGATATAAATGCGGGAGTGCTCCAGGAGTCTATCCTTGAACCTCTATTGTTCATGATATTCATTAATGACCTCCCCGACAAAATTGTCTATGATATGGGTACATATGCTGATGACACCATGCTCTATAACAGACACGACAGGAAAACAAATGAACACATATCTAAAGAAATGGCAGAAACACTAGAGGACGACCTTCAATCTGTAGTGAAATGGATGGTCACATTCAATGCTGCCAAGACTAAACTTGTTTCCTTCAATAACTACAAGAAACCTTCTCTACCATCAATAGCAATGGCCAAAGACTCTTTATCTGAAAGTACATCTTTTTAACTCCTCGGCCTAACGTTCACAGGAAACATGAGTTGAAAAAATTACATTGGGAGCATTGCTAGGACCGCTGCGAAAAAGGTAGGTTCTCTCTACCATGCTAGAAAGCTACTAATGCCCGAAAGTATCCTGTACCTCTATAAGGCCACCATTCGCCCATGTATGGAGTATTGTTGTCATATTTGGGCTGGTGCATCTGCTACTAGTCTCTCACTCCTGGACAAGGTTCAAAAGAGAGTCGCCAACCTGATAGGTCCTGAACTGTCATCTAAGCTTCAGCCTCTGTTCCATCGACAAAATGTAGCATCCCTCTGCCTGTTCTACAAGTACTTTAACGGTGAATACTCCGACGAACTGCAAGCACTTGTACCCCCCTTGACATAAATACCCAGACAAACCCGACAAGCAGCAAAATCCCACCCCTTCACAGTTGAGATGCCTAAATGTAAGAGAGCCTTCTACTCCAGTAGTTTCTTCCCCAGAACCGTTAGACTTTGGAATTCCCTTCCAGGTTCCTGCTTCCCCAACTGTATTGACATGCAGAAGTTCAAGTGTAACGTGAACCGACATCTTGCTGCCCAACTCCCCACATAGTACCCCTGCAGCTTATGTCCCTGATAGTAGCCCCCTATATCAAAGTGGCGATGTGCCTTGTTTGGGGTAAAAATGTAATAAAAAAAATAAAATAAAAAATATTTTTATTACAGCCAAGAAAAAAAAAAGTCAGCAAGGTGATTAACCTATTTTATTTGAAGATTTGTGTCCATTACAACTAAAATTTTATTACTTTTTCTGTAGAAGTTAAAAAAATGTACAAACAAATAAAAATGAGAACCTAAAATGACTTCATCACATCCCGGACAATAGCAGATAGGTACAACATATATATATATGTATAAAAAATCTTTACCAGATATATATCTATATATCTATAAAAGTAAACGTGTCTGTCTGTCTGTGTACATTTCCCTATGCAATAACTCTGTCAATTTTTAGTCTATAGACTCGAAATTTGAAATACTGGGTACTGAGATTTGGGAAAATCGATGTGACGGGTGTCAGCCAGAAATTTGGCTGTTAAGGGGTCAAATTTCAACGATTTGACCTTTAAGAACTCTACCAAACTCCTCCGACAATTTTGGGTCTACACCCTTGAAATTTTAGATATAGGTTCCATGGACATGGATCTAACGTAATAACTTGATTTGAGGCCAAAACAATAAATTTTCAGGGATCATAATAGGGGTCAAAGTTTAAAAAATTACCCCCTTTTTTTTTTTTGCTCAGCATACACCTCTAAACACCCGGGCAACGCCGGGCACCCATGCTAGTAGATATATATAAACAAATATTTGCTGGATTTCTTATTCAACCAGAGGTGAAACAAAGGAAATATGATGGCATGTGATTGTTACCTCATATCTTGGAAGGCTTACAAGACACGTTAGGTTTCTTTACTTCTTTACCTCCTTACTACCAGGATTTTCCATTTAATGATTTAGCATTTATTCTGGATTTAAATTGCAATATCCTTTTTTTGCCTCAATGTCCATTTCCTTTATTCTATGTATCTTAAATGTTTAAAAAACTTTAATAGCTTTAATTTTCTATGTTTATTGCTTTTAGCAAATAAGGTGCTAACCAATAAAAATATTTGCTAATATTTTTCCTCTGAGGAAATGATTAAACATCGAAAACTCATGGGTTAAGGAAATAGATTTAGTCAATTGTATTCTTTGTTTTCAAACAATAAAAATTTTCTATATTTGAAGGTTAACTTTTTCAAATCATAAAATTTAAATACCTAAATTTTGATTATATATATATATATATATATATATATATATATATATATATATATATATATATATATATATATATAAAGGATGAGTCACGGAAAACGGATGTTTTTAGAACGCTCCTTGCTCTTCTTCAGTAAAGATAGGGAGTGAGGAAGGTAGTCTTTAAACCTGCTTAAGATACCGTTTAATTTGTTGTTGTTTCTTTATCTTTTATGTTAAATTTTGTTTTAGTTATTGATTTTGAATTGCTTTTTTTTAAAAACATTCATTTCCCTATGACTCCCCCTGTATGCATATATATTTCAGAATGTGAGAGATAATTATATTATTTCCACAGTCAACTTGACGTTGTCTGACTATAGAAATAATATAATTATCTTATTTATTTATATAAACATTTTTATATCGTTTACACTAGTTAAGATAATGTTTTGGTTGATAGTCATAAATAACTAAAGACCCCCCCCCCCTTCCCAGGCCATGACAGTGTTTCACTTTAAAAGTTCATATTTGTAATGAAATATGTCTTTAGTAATTCATAACGACCAAAACATTATCAGTAGTACAGTGATATAAACCTGTTCATATAAATGAATAGCAAAGTATATTTTGCTCTATTTACTACTGAGCACCTTTATATTAACCTCATTAAATTTTTTTTTTGATCTTTGAATATATTTAAGCTGGAATTTATATACCTCATAAAGTAGACTTTTTTTATTTGCTTTTGGAAATGTTTTCTGTATTATTTGTCGGTACGGCAAATATTTGGTTAATTTCATAAATTGTTTTAAGCTAAGGTAAAAAGAAAGAACTGGTAGATGAGTGGATGATAAATTAAATATATGTCAAAAGATGAAGCATTTATTTTTTTTAACAGGATGTAAAAAGGTTGCTGACTGAGATGCTTCTAATGACCAGACATTGAATAGGGCAAAAACTAAGAACAGGATATTAAAAATCCCATCATGAAAGTATACAAAGCTTTTAGAGACATCAAATTAAAAATTAAAAATAGAAATATTAGATTATACTTAAGAACGAAGTAGCATTGATATTTTAGTTTGACTTGACAGAGACTGCCAGCCTTTAATGTATAGACTCATCTAAAGATGCTATTTCAAACTTAAGCAGGATTGATGGATAGTCTCTAATATAAATGTTCATTCAGATTTTTTAGTTCTCCATTATTGTAGCAAAATTTGAAAATTGAAATATTGAATTTCAAGTGAAACTAATGGTATCTACTGAATTGTCATGTCACAGTAATGATAATATCAAAAAATTACAAAAAACGATCAGGTAGAAAATTAATTATTAACGAAAATAATTTTCGAAAAAAATAACCAATTTTAGCTTTAAACAGCTCTTATGTCAATAGGGGAGGTAATTCATTTTTGGAAACTTAAAAACTTGGCAAAAGCAACGGATTCGTGTGAATGTGCACCAATTCAAATTGCCACAAGACTTATGTTTTTTATATAAAAAATTCCAAAAAACATTGTATATGTTTATACTTTGTTATTTTGAATTAATTCCAAAAGGGGGAAAAACGCAAATTATGTTCATTTTGTTATTTGTTACACATTTGGATTTTAATAAATTCTTCTTTATTAACATGTAACAACCCAGGAGTTTGTTACATGTCACACGTGACAAAATAAACATGGCTGAAATCATTTTTTTCGTTGAAGAATGAAATACGAGTTTTATCTAACGTTCCAGAAATATTTAACTAATTATGACATGACAATTAAGTAGATAACATTACTTATGTTAAAATTGATAAAAAAAGTAAATAGCTATTATTTGTTTTTCATGAAAACTCAATTTTTCAGCTGTTAGATTTCACTACAATAACAAAGTACCGATTATTTTTTGTCACATGATTTGATTGGCGTTTGTTATACAATTGAATCTAACAGGTCATAAAAAATAGATTTTGTCAAAAATTATATCGCATTGGATGCAACACCATGGTGCAAAAAGAGTTAAATTGTTCTTAATCTTTAACTCCAAATTCTTTTTTTAAAGTTGTGTGTGAGTGTGTGATCACTAGGGCTATGACAACAGCATATTCTTTTCATTGTTTTGATTCTCGAGTATATATCCAACACAGACACAACTAATCAACCGAAAACCACATCATTCTACATAAAAACATATAATATATCAATGGATATATACCTGAGAATCAAAACAAGGAAAAGAATATGATGTCATAGCCCTAGTGATCACTTGAAGATTACTACTGGTATGGCATATGTGGCTATCTCTTGGCAATGAAACCAGTTCCCCCACCAGGATTAAATGATGAGGGTGGTTAGTTACCCAGTAGGATACTTATACTTTTAATGACCATCAGCCTGGTAAGATTGAGCTAGCTTTCATCTGAGCAAGTACAGCATCTCTGAATATCATAGCTCACTTTTGCTGATCCTGAGCTAAGTCACATATGACTAACCAGTCCTAATTCTACAGTTGAAGACAAACTACTTGTGGGCCTAATAGTGCTGTTTAATCTCCCTCTTCAGTAATCAAATCTTAGTCTGTCTTAAAAACAAGTTACATATTCATCGTATCATTCTCATAACATAGTGGTGTATCTACTCAGTCGGATAGGGAAGATGAACCACTTGTAGAGTCAATAACTAGCTAGATTAAAATATCAACATACTTGGTGAGTACAATAGATGATTCTTTGATTAATTGGAATTACAAATCTGCTACAGTTATGGAAAAACGTTGGTCTTCGATTTCGACTTGATTTTGTTTTTTTACAGCAAAATATTGTTGGGATATGCACATCCTCACCAGCATTCTAAATTATCTCTTTGCACAGATATTTGTCTCCGTTTTAATTATCTTTTTTTGTTTTCTTATTTTGTTTTTCTTATTTTGTTTTTCCTGAAAATGAGGCATTCTACCGGATGCCAGCCATTCAACCACTATTTCAGTTACTCCAACCAAGAGATCTTTTTAAGATTCTAACTGTTCTTCTGAGTGCAATTGTTTATATTTCTCTTGCACTTGGTTCACCAGGTATATTTACCAGGTAGTTTTTGGAATTTTTCATGAGTCCGGTTGCACTGATAATTACTGGAATGATGGAGATCTTATTACAGTTTCAGTTTCTTTTCATATCATACATGAGACTTTGGGATTTCGTTATCTTGTCCCTCTCAGTTCTGTTAAGGCCAGCATCATTAGGGACACTTACCCAGATTGTATAACCATATGAGGACTCAGGAGTCACAAAGTCTGGATAACCGGACATGATAGACAACCAAAAACAGATAATTGTTTTCATATCAAAATATTTAGCATATTAATATAATTTGCAAGCCAGTGAGGGTTGGGGACATGTGTTGCATGGAGAGAAATGATATGAGAATGATGATGTGATGGATGTGTAATGTGCCTCAAAGACAAGCTCAGATCTGATGGACCCATAGAGAGATTAAATCTGGTAGTATAGGGAGATGTATGCAAAACAGGAGACTTTGGTTGTATGGCCACATTGAAAAAAATGGATAAGTTATTGGGTTAGAAGATGTAAAACAGGTGAGGTAGCAGGTTCAGTTAACAGAAGAAAAATGTATCTATAGAAGGATAAATACAGTGTGATCATGTTAAAAAAATTGATGAGAATTCTTGAGTTAGTAAATGTACAACAGTTGAGGTAGCAGGGTCAGTTAACAAGGGAAGGCCATAGAAAACATTAGAAGAAATGATAAAGGATGGACTTGAAAGAGGAATAAAAACCTGGACAAAAAGTTAGTTTGAAAGTCAATTTTTTTAAGCCATTCAATGTCTTACAGCATGCCAAATGAATGTTAAACTAAATATGATAATAACGATGATAATCTATATTGGGATCAAATTGTCAAAAACTGAAATAAATTCCATTTTCTTCGCAAGTGTGACGCTTTTCTCATGCCTAACATCACTACAGATACTACAAAAATGTTGCCTTTGGAGTTGTTTTGGAGTTCTGTCTGTTATCAAATTCAAAGACCTTTTTTTTTCTTTTTTTTTTTTTTTTTTTTATTACATTTTCACCCCAAACAAGGCAAATTGCCACTTTGGTGTAGGGGGCTACTATCAGGGGAAACAACTACTGGGGTACTATGTAGGGATTTGGGCAGCAAGGTGTCAGTTCACGTTACACTTGAACTTCTGCACGTCAGTACTGTTGGGGAAGCAGGGACCTGGAATGGAATTCCAGAGTCTTGCGGTTCTGGGGAAGAAACTATTGGAGTAAAAAGATCTTTTACATCTAGGGATCTCTACAGTGTGGGGGTGGGATCTAGTAGCCTGTCGGGTTTGTCGAGGGTGCTCGCGTCGTGGGGGCACAAGTGATTGCAGTTCGTCAGAGCATTCACCACTAAAATACTTGTAGAAAAGGCAGAGGGATGCAACATTTCGTCGATGGGACAGAGGCTGGAGCTTAGATGCCAGTTCAGGGCCTATCAGGTTTGCGACTCTCTTTTGAACCTTGTCAAGGAGCGAGACTAGTAGCAGATGCACCAGCCCAGATGTGGCAGCAATACTCCATACATGGGCGAATGGTGGCCTTATAGAGGTACAGGATACTTTCGGGTGTTAGTAGTTTTCTAGCACGGTAGAGAGCGCCTACCTTTCTTGCAGCGGCCCTGGCAATGCCTTCAATGTAATTGTTCCAACTCATGTTTCCTGTGAACGTTAGGCCAAGGAGTTTGAAAGATGGACTCTCAGATAAAGAGTCGTTGGCCATTGCTATGGGTGGTAGAGAGGGTTTCTTGTAATTATTGAATGAAACTAGTTTAGTCTTGGCAGCATTGAACGCGACCAACCACTTTTGTCCCCATTCCACTACAGATTGGAGGTCTTCCTCTAGTGTTTCTGCCATTTCTTTAGAAATGTGTTCATTCGTCTTCCTGTCGTGTCTGCCATAGAGTGTAGTGTCATCAGCATATATACCCATCTCAGAGGCAATGTTGTCGGGGAGGTCATTTATGAATATCAGGAACAATAGAGGTCCAAGGATAGAACCCTGGGGCACTCCCGCATTTATATCATATTGTTTAGATGTGCGACCGTCGAGGACTACCTGGATTTTTCTCTTATCTAAGAAGGATTTAATTATGTTAAGTATTCTACCAGTGATACCGTATGATCTGATTTTACTGAGGAGACCCTCATGCCATACCCTGTCAAAAGCCTTAGATATATCTAGAGCTACCGCTCTGCCTTCCCCCGCTTTGTCCAGTGAATGGTATATACGTTCAGAGATCACAGTGAGGATGTCTGCTGTGGAACGGGCTTGTCTAAATCCATATTGTTTGTCAGTCAGTAGTTTAGCATCTGTAAGATGATGGACTAGAGCATGGTTAATTATGGTCTCAACTTGAAGCTGTTAAGAAGTAAGAGAGGGAGGACTACACCATACCATCCAGAATCAAATAGTTAGGCAGAAGGATTCCATTGCACACTTAAGGCAGCTTTAAGAGCCATAAAAGCTAGTCAAATTAGCTAGAAAACTATTGATGATTCTTATGGGAGTCTGTATTGCAGTGAAAAACAACCAGAAATGTTTAACTGATAAATAGCATTGCCTTAGGTTGGTTGAGTGCTCATTGGATGCAGAATTTTAATGGGTTCAGGGAAAAAAAAAAAAGGAAGGAAATTTTTCAAACTTTTCATTTTCTGAAAGGCTGGATCTGAATTAGCCTATTTGTGAATTTTGGCACCAAATCACTATTTGATCCTGATTAATTTAAATAAATTTTAAGCATTTTAAGATCCTTAACATAAAATTAAAAATATTCTTTTTGGTTTGTAATTTGCTAGCTTGTCGATTTCCTCACAGATTAACCTTTGGGCTGAGGGTGGTTGCTTACTGCACAATCTCAGGTCATCCTCCCTGGCAGTATTTTCTTCTTTGGAGGAGCAATGATTAAGTTACCATTAATTAAAAGATGATAATTCATTTATTGCCTCATCAGAGAATACTCATGATTATTTTTGCACCCATTCAAATTTTAGAACTATGGGTACTAGGGTAGTTTAGGCTAGAAATCCGATAAAAAACAGGTAATTAGTAATATGGAATACTATTTCATGGTGAAGGATACTTAATTTAAGGTTATCGGACCTTGTTAGAGAGTTTAACTCATTTTTAGACGTGTTGAGACAATACTGTTGTATTTCTACTGTATTTAAAAGAATGACAACACATTGATATATAAAAATATAGCAATATATCTTTACTTAGCAATACACATGAAAAAATTGAAATAGCTTGAAATATTTCAATATTGGTATGCATAGAAAGAGCTTGATGAGCTAAGAAAGAATCTTTTTAAATTTTTTAAATCTGATTAAAATTAAGGAAGTTATGGCTATTTTTGTGCCTCACACGTTTGGATATTTTCCCCTCTTAAGACCATATGCGTTTCGTCACACTTTTTACACTACTTTTTCAGTAAAAATGTCATATCTTTGTTAAAACACAACACTAAGAAATGAAATTTGCTGTATAAGTGTATTTTTGTACAAGGAATCAGAATATGCAACTGAAAATTTCCCAAAGTTTATGGTTTCCAAATAATCTGCAGTAAATGTGCATAAATATGCAGCAATTCCTTAAAAATGCCATGTATCCATAAACAGAAAAGAAGTTGGAGAACTCAAAGTTGAATTGTAATGTGCTTTATGTACAAAAAACTTAAATCTAAACATAAGACCATTTAAAAATGAATATATTGCAATATTTCTTTGGTATTATTGTAGATTAACACCTTCTGTTTAACCCCACTCAACTCCTTCTGACCACCCCTCCAAAATGTGATTCTACCTTTTTAGGAAATTATGTATAAAATGCCATGAAAAACTTTAATGAAAGATAAACAAATTATTTTAGAATTGAATGTAAAATAATTTCCTATTACAGATCATTCTAGCATTTTAGGGCAGTTAACTGTTTTTTTTCTATGGGAAAATATGCATGCTTTTTTTTTTTTTTAAAGATGATGATGTGTAGTATTAAGAGGGTTTCTATGCAATGAGAATATGTGGAGGGTTGCCATTCAGACTTTGAATTAATTGTAGGGCTAAGGAAAATTATGTGTGAACATACTGAAAACTTGACAGAGACAAAACTAACAAAAACAATATTAGAGGGGGGAGCTGTCAGTTTCACAAAAATTTAATGTAAAATAATTCACCATTTCCTGGCCATTCTAGCATTTTAGGACAGTTAACCAATTTATTTTTATGTGTATTTTTCTTTAAGGAAAGATCTATTTTTTGTTTGTTTGTTTTAGATGCTTGTATGTGGCTTACAGAGGTATTTTGTTGGGGGGGGGGCTTGCCACTCGAACTTAGTGTTATTGTTAAGGTTAAAGAGTGTTTTAGGAGGAGACTTGCCACACATAATTTGGATTAGAGGTGAAGTTAAGAGAGCTTTTTTTCAAAGAGAGCGTTCATCACTCATATTTACTGTTAGCGGTTCATAATTATTGGCTTTATATTATATATTTAGTTTTAATTTAATAAGAAACTGCGTTGCGAAATTTCAAAGAAAATTCCATAAATTTGTTAATTTCTATTTTCGAGGTTGAAGATGTTAATTCCATAGGCCGTTTATACTACGCTGGAGCAGGTTGTAAAAATATCTTTCGCTTAATAAGTAGAAAAAAAAATTAACGAAATAAAAAGCTTCCTAATTGTAGTTTGATGTGTTTTCTAACTGCTTTTAAAATTTCAAGAATATTGATATAGATTTTGAGGGTTTGTAATACTATACACATAGATTCGAAAAAGTTGTCAAAAAAACAAATATATAACAAATAAATGTTATCAAAAGCAAGTTACTTTTCTACCTAACTGGATAATTTTTTAGTGTTTTTATTTAATGTAACATGTTTATTCAGCTTGAAAACAGTGTTTACCGATGTTTTGGAAAATTTAAAATTTTAAACGGTAAGTTTGGGGAAAAGAGTTAAAAATAAAAAAGTAGACAAAATACTGCTAGAAACTCGCTCAATATATGTTACCGTGACATAGGCTGACATATATTCGGTGAGTTTTTAACAGTATTTTGTATAGTTTTTTTTTTTTTTTAATTTTTAACTCCTTTTCTCAAACTTACCGTGTCAAAGAGAGTCGGGTCGGGCGCCATTTTTAATTTTCCAATACATCGGTAAACACTGTATGTTTTTCGAGCTGAATAAACATGTTACATTAAATAAAAACACTAGAAAATTATCCAGTTAGGTAGAAAAGTAACTTATCTTGCCTTTGATAACATTTATTTGTTATATATTTGTTTTTTGACAACTTTTTCGAATCTATGTATAAACGAGATTTTGATACTTATTTTGATTTTGAAAAAAAAACATTTGTGGCTGTTCGCAGTAAAACATTGTTTTAATTCGCTGTTCAAAACTAATTTAAAGAATAAAAGTGCATGCAAGCTATATATCTACAAAAGTTTATTTTGTTTTTTTAACCATGTTTTTAAATTTCACGAAAAATGTGAGAAATTGCAACAGATTCATAATGCCGAATTGGTTGGGATTGTTGTTATTATACATTCTGAAAACCGAATAGTTCTAAACTAATGTTATTCTGATAACAAAATAGCTCTAATTAAACATAAGAACATTTATATTCATATTTTCATGTTTTTCTTAATTCGTTCTTGAATAAAAATTAAAGAACGCGTGTTTGTTTATATACTGTGCTATGGCTGATTCTACAGGCTGGAGCTGCTCCTGCTTCTAGTAATACTAACTTCATTTGACCAAATTCGAGAAATAGAAACAATTTTTTTTTCGGGTAGGTCCTTTTAAATTATCAATTACCGCGGTCCTACTCAACATAAAATAATACTTTTAATTGATAAAGATAGTAAAAAGATTGATTTACTTACTACTGGGTGTCCGAAGAATTTTTTTTTCAAAATGTTCGATACTCGGGATATTAAAGTTTTATTTTTAACACGACAAAAAAAGAAATGGTCAAAAATATTTCGGACACTTGACAGTATTAAGATTAACACCTCTTCTTATTGATTCCCAAATTTCATGACGAAATTCTTCATACAATCACGGTACGGACCTTTAGAAAACGGGGGGGGGGGGTCATTACAAAACCTTACCGAAAACGCCATTTTATGACGTTCACATTTTTATCACTTTATTTGCTTAAAACTCTTAAAATATATAATGTACATTCATATTTATTAATTCATTTGAAAGTATATTCATTTCCGAACAAAACAGTAGTAATTTGAAGACTTGAAGTGCTTTGGTTTAAAAAATATGGCTATTTTAGTAGAACTACCTTGAAATCTGTGATTATCCAAAGTGTTTTTTCGTCCGTGTGTATTACTACTTTACTGTCAATGATGATTATGGATAGTTGGTTGTTAGGAGGGTGATGCATACACAGGAATTTGATGGGTTCATTCTTTTCAAGCTCAAATCAATCAACAAAAATATCCTTTTCAGGTGTTATTATATAACCATTTATCACCACCTGAAACACGACTGTGAAACAGCATTGTCACTGAAGTCACACATCAAGAGCGTTTTATTCAGTCATAGTTGTTTCAATGAATTGACCTGATTATGATTACACCTGTGTAACCTTTTGTCGAAAATGATCTTTCAAGCATTATAAGACAGAGAGCGAGACGAGCAGGCGGCGCTTGCGTCGGCAGTCGGTTAGGTTACTTTTTTTCGGCTGCTTTCGGACAGACTCCTGCTCCTCCTCCACAGTGTTTCTTCAGGCGGTCGAAAAGGGAAAGCCTCCGCCGTCTGCGGTCTGCCAGTGGGAGACGAAGGAGGAGGCCGGAGAGGAAAAAAAAAAAACAGAAAGAAAAGAGGTCAATTTCTTTTTTTTTTTTCCTCATCGCTTGCTCGCTCCTGCGACGTCCCGGTTCCCACCGTGCCGAGGACCGGGCGGGCACGGGGATGGCAAAATGTCATTTTGTTAATGGGAAAGATGCAATTCTCTATCTATATAAGAGCCAAGTACGTCCAAAGATGGAGTACTGCTGCCACATCTGGGCGGGAGCTGCTAAAAACAGCCTATCCTGCCTTGACAGAGTACAAAATAGACTTCGTGGCCTGCTGGGGGATGCCCTTTTCTCTACCCTGCAACCTCTTTCCCACAGAAGAGACGTAGCGAGCCTGTCATTCTATCGTTATTTCCATGGAAAGTGCTCGTCTGAGCTCCATTCTCTGGTCCCCCCTCTCCAATCTTTTTCAAAAAACACCTGACTAGCTGAAACCACCGTCAATAATTTTCCCCACTCCTTATCTGTGCCTAAATCCAAACGTAGATTCCATGAACAAAGCTTCTTTCTTAGAACTGCATGCCTGTGGAACGCTGTTCCGCTTGCCTGTTTCCCTCCCGACGTCAACCTGGATGTCTTCAAGTCCAACACAAACAAATTCCTGATGAAACGCCCCCCCCCAAGTAATGACACTTTACCAATTCTCCAATACTGTACACACAATAACCCTTATCCCCGAGTGGCCATTGGGCCTTGATAAGTAGTGAACTCCATGTAAAAAAAAAAGAGAAAAAAAAAATCATACTTTCAACTCATTTTCTCTTTGACAATTGAAGAATTTTGTTTCTTCACAGCAGATGTCTTTGTCAGGTTCATAATTTTTATTCAAATGACCTTTTGTAGCATCTGATTCCAGATGCACACTTTTGTCAAAATTATTTTTTTGTACACATGGTCTAGATATTAACAAATACTAGTTTTAAGCTGAAATTACCAATTTGATAATATTTTGGAAAATTTTACCCATTTAGGTCCTAATTATAACATGAAATCTAGTGAAAAATTTCACCAAAACCGAATTTGAACTGTGGTTAAAAAGATAAGCATTTAAGAAACTGGAAACCTGTAAGCCAAAAAAAAAAAAAAAAATTCATAACTGAGAATTTGTATTTCAAATTGAAACAAAAAATTGATATCACTATTCAACATGACAAAACAATTTTATTGCTGAACAAAAAAGTATGAACTTCGTATAGTGTTCAATCAAGGAAAGTATTATGGTAGATTAGAAATGCGAGATGAATGAGAATAATAATCTACTTTATTTCTTTGTTCTTTTGGTTCACTCTTCTTTCATCAGATTTTTACAGAGATGCAATTCTAACGAATGCTAAAAAGCAAATGGCTTAAATTGCTACCTCTTTTCTTTCTGTTTTGAGATTTGCTGTCTTCATCACTTCAAAAGCAAGCTGGGTTTTCACTGAAATGTGTTAACTAAAATTATTTTCTAACCAATAATTGTTTCAAACCTCAAAATTAACAATTTTATGTGAAATTAAATATAGCCACAACAATGAACTTTAAAAACCTTCTGATGCTTTTTGGCTACTTCTTATTGAAGAACTTGTAAAACTTCAACAAGCTTTGGTCGTCCAAAAAATATTTTACTTTATATTTTACTAGCAAAAGTGCCCGTCGTTGACTGGGTTCAAAAACAGCCTACAGAAAATGGACTCTGATTTATTAAAGTATGATAGGTTATGAAAAGGAAGGGTTGTAAAGAGATAGCTTCAAATTTGGGGGTATCAAAACCAAAGCAAAATATGATGAAAGTAAAAATAAAATAGATAAACCCCATAATTTATTAAACCATACCTGTTTACACTGAAACACTTATTACAATATTCTGTGGATCCATATTAAAAAACCTTGTTAAACTTTGTGACATATTTCCATTCTATGGAGGTCAGGCGCGAACGAACACCCCATAATTTTATTATACCATATTTCTTCAAACTGAAACATAATTATCAAAGTATATGTACGCAGATAGATATGAAAAGTCTTTATTAAAGTTTGTGCCTATTTCCATTCTATGGAGGCCAGGCGCAAACGCAGACCCCACAATTTTATTATACCATCCTTATTTAAGTTAAAACATACTTATCAAAGTATTATGTCAAAAACCCTTGTAAAGGTTTTTTTTTTAATTTTTTATTTCCATACTTTGTGGACCAGGTGCGAACGCAGATCCCACAATTTTAATGAACCACCGTTCTGCCAGATCAAACATACCCATTCCTGTGTCTTGATACATCTTCTATCATTATATGTGATCAGTTTTCTATAATAGCTAATCATATAGGAGCCTATTCGTGACCACACACACAGACGTTCAGCTTTATATTATAGATTCATTAATTCATGTTTTCTCATTTCATTCCCTCAAATCCAATTGTTGACTTAGCATTTGTTAACTGATGACCTATTTATAACATTCATGTTTTATCCATCTTTTTGATTCATCAATGTAACTACATTTATATTAATTGTTAGCACTGTTCTGGGCATTTTTTAAAGACGTTACTATTACCACACTACCTACAACCAGGGTCAGTATTACAGTATTTTCTACCAAGCTAGTATGAAATTTCTTTGACCGACTTAGAAGCCTTGACAACCCTGGTATCTTCAACTAAGTGACGAAAGAATACGACATATCACATAGATATTGGCTATAACAGAAGCATACAACCAAATTAAAACTACATAAGATGAGTGAAACTGTCAGTAATATCTCCCATTATATTATTCAATAAATATTTTTATCTTCACATATCTGTAATTCAGTATTAAATTTCTTTTTAAATTAAAGCTTTATAAAAGCATTTGTTTAAAAATTGACTGATTTCTTTTAAGCAAATTTGAAGAATCTAGCGTCACCTTTTTTATTTTTTTTAATCAAGTCACAAAAATCTTTCAATATTAGAAAGAAATCAACAGTTTTTATTTCCTTCTCCAAAAGTTAGTCATTTTTGGCTTGAATCTTTAATGGATAACTTTTTACAAAAGGATTGTACATTTAACCCATTTTTCTGCCCAACTGGACTTTATTGCAATATTTACATGTTACAAATAAGTTTTTTAATGGATGTATTTATAAGAAAAAAAAAAAATTTAGCTTAATCTGTATGAGATGAAAATCATAATTTTCAATGTGTTAGCTGCTAAAAACTTGTATGAACAAAGTTGCTCTTTCGTATCATTTCGCACAATTTTTATGACGCTGTGTGATTTTCATCAATGTTTAACATTCAAGGATTATTAATTCCATCTGTATCATGTTTCTTTTAATGAACATTTACACAGATTTTTCACTTATTTGAAACTTTTATCTTCAGTTAAACATGGTTTTAGTTGACCTTGTACTCCAGACAAAATGCAATATCCAACTAAATTTGAATGGTCAGATACTAATTAAGACATCAAGATAAATTTGGTATTTATTTTATATATTGCGCAATCACACACACGCACGCGCGCAAATAAACAAACCTTTATTCAATCCTATATCCCAAAAGATCTTCACACCCCCAAACATGTATTTGTCAGGAACGACTCAGTGAAAAGGCCATTTTGTCCAAATTATTCAGGTCCATACTCAGTTCTGGACAGGCAGGATAAATATTTCACTGTTTCAAAAAAATAGGAAAAGAGACACCATCACATTGGACCGACTTAAACCAGCATATGTTGAAAAAGATTTTCAAATCATTCCCCCACTGGAGCAACCTCTTACCGAACCTGCTGTTGTATAGAACAACGACGTGAATATCAAAACGAAAACTAGCAGGAAAGTACACTGGTCGAAACGTTTTAAGCAATACGTTACATTGAAAAAAATAGAGAAAAACAGTTTTATATCTTTTTTTTAATCTGGGGGTGGTATTTGTGCAGTCACTCACACACACACGCATGCAAATAAACGAATGTTTATTCATTTCAATTTCCCCTCACATTTTGCACAAAAATAAGTTCTTCCAGCAACGGCACAATTTCAAATACGTCCACACACTTTTCTCACAACAACAAAAGTAAAATGAACATATTTCTGGCTGGTGTAGTTGGCGACAGTATCACGTGACACAAGCGACCAATGAGAAAATTCAGAAGATTGTCTTTTTAACGCGTTTCCAAAAACCAAAATATCAGCAGTAGCAATCTTGTTTTTGGAGCCGGTCCAAAATGTATAAAAACGCATCAAACAGTTTTCTAGAATTAATTCAATTAATTCAGTTCATTTCGTTCATTCAGTCACTTCAGTCTTTTTGCTTTCTTCTCGCTTCAACGACATACGAGAACATGCCTCTTCATAACATCATCGCTGCCAGAACACCATGATTACACACACCACACGGACACTCAAAAATCACTTATGCACACATACATCCATTCCGCACATTTTCTAATTAATAACAATGAATTACTTTCCTCATGGGACGTTTAAGTAAAGTGAACTTCGCCAGATAAAACACAAACTTGGAAATAATCTCATCATTTTCACACAGGACTTTAACCTTTTAAACTCCTTGATTACACGAAGGACTTTCAGCTAACATTCTAATCATAATGACTTCAAAAGAACTTTCACCGATCGGACCTTTGTTTATTCATCTTCTTGTTTTTGTTAAAAAATAAATGCGGTGCATTTTAAACCAGAAGGAGGTGTCATTTTGTTTCGTTCTTTTTTTATTATTTTGTTTGGGGCAAAGAGATTTCATTTTACTTCTGCACCCGCACCCCTACCATATATATCTGGCAGCGGTATATATGCATAACGATTTTTGATCTATTGAAAAAGAAAACATTCAGTTTAGAGATAACTACTTTTACACATAATATAAGGCTATTATTTCTTTTTAATCAGAAATTTTGTTTACTTTTAGTATATCAAGTTGCAAAAGGTAAACGGAAAAGTGATTCGAGGGTCTATTTCCGCTGTTGCAATTAATTTTGTTATGTTTGTTTTAATCTAAAAAAATTACTTAATATAAATAACTTCAAAAACGTTTAATTTACTAACTTTTGAAATCAGAAAAACAATTCCATTTTGCAGTTTAAATACTTTCGAATTGCTTTTAAATTTTGAAGAATTAAATAGTTTTTTTTGTTGTTGTTGTTTTTGTTTTTTTTAATATTAACAAGCTAGCCTGGGTACCAAGGTGTTGCCCGTTGTTTGGAGGTGTGTGTGTGTTGAGCAACAAAAAAAAAAGTTGTAGTAGGCAGGCAGGTTTGAACCCGTGACGTGAAGGCGGGAACGAAAGTGTAGTTGTGTGTAAGGGTGTTGGTTGAGAAAAAAAAAAGAAAAAAGAAAAAAAAAGGAAAATTGCGAGCGCAAAAAAAAAAAATTTTAATTACACTTGCTTATGAAGAAAGTGAAATGCGTTCTGATGGATTTAATTTTGTATTTTTTCCCTTTTAAATAAGATGTAAATGATTTTTTAATTTTTCGTTTTATTATACGCTATTGAATGCTTTAATTTCAATATTTGAGTAACAGTAATTTTTCGCCGCTTATGCACTTATGTTACCGTGCTATTTTTTAAAAGTCAAGTTTTACGATATCTTTTTTTTATTAAATTATTATGTGAAAGTACAGAATAGTTACAAAACACCTTCTCCTCCCCATCTAAAGAATGGCTTTCAATAATAACATTATTTCAGCACTGTCAGTACCAATTTCTTTTACTAATAACTTCATGTATTACATTGTCGCGAGAAAAGCACACGTGCAAATTGTCTATCTTCCTCCTACTACAAGATGACGTGACACGAGGATCGGAAAATGGGACTGAAAAGCACGCGCCCTAGAAGAGCACTCTGGCCTGCAAAAAAAAAAAAAAAATGCCTGGGCAGCCTTGTCAGGATTTCTCGATAGGGGTGTCTCATGTGACTGGCAATAAACTAACCAAAGGGAGGGTGGACCTCCAAGAACTGCACCAACAGGGAAAGAGTCATTTCAAACATGACCTAGACTTTGGGTCCGAGAGCAATTGTCTCAATTTTATTATGCTTCTATTTAGTTTGTAGTTTAACAACGCTCTCGTACGAATCCCTTCATTTACGTGATATTTGCAACATAAATAATTTAAATACGTTTATTGCTTTTAAAAATTTAATTTCCAAAATTATAGAACAAAAATACATTTAAAAATAATCACACAAAAAAATAAATAAGCAAGACACAAATAAATAAGCATTGTTTAAATCGTTAAAACAAAAAAGTCAGCACGAGCTGAACGAGAATCAAAGTACGGGTGGCCAAAAGCGCAATAAAAGTGTTCGAATTCATGTGTACGTTCTTCGATCTTATGCGTAGAGTTAGTTTCATTTTTGTAAGGTGAATTTGTCACGCTAAAACCTACACAATCGAAAACTGATCAATTACACGATCTATCTTTTCTTCACTGTATATTAATTATAACTGATCTTTAAAAAAGGCGATTTCTCGAGTATGGATACGAATTGGTTAAAATCAAGGGTAAAAATGCACTGGGGGTGGGGGGACCACCCAAAGACGGTCAATGGGCATTGGTTGCCCAACATGCATAGGGTGTTTTTCCGAAAGCCGTTCTTAGCATATAGAAGTTAGGGGTGTTTATTCCGAAAGGCATTTTCTTATTTTCAACCTCCATGTAAGATTAAAATGGCTGACTTGTTTACAAAAAAAAAAACGAACTGCATTCTGACACGATCCCCGTAAGATTTTAATTTCATTTAGGTACTTGTTTAGTTTAATCAAAACATTAAAAAATGAAAATATTGAAAAGTGCGATCCCTTAGTGCACTGGCACCCACTGCAGTAGTGCACTTTCACCAAATCAAGTTCCATGCGCACAAAGATTGAACGCGCGCGAAAACAAACATGGCGACTAGTGAAAGCAATACGAAATACATATGTTAGCTAACTGCGTTTGTTATCGCTTTCTGATTAGCTGATCAGAAATTTGACTAGAGCTCAGCATATTCCGGCGGTTTGCATGGTCCAGCCCTACCAAACATCTACGAACAATTTGGTTCGTAATATGCACTAGTAGCAATAAACGTTACCAAAGGCAATAATAGTTACTTTTCTGTTACCTAGATAGGTTTTTTGTTTTAAAGTACTTGAAAGTGATTTTTTTTGTTGCCTTGCAATTCATTTTTCAATAATCGCCCTCTAAACTTGATAATCGAAAAAATTATTTCTTTCCTTGGATAGAAAATAGAAAAAAAGAAATGTTCAAGAATAGTGCTATATTCAATACTAGGGCAGTGTCACTAAATAGGGTGTGTGTGTGTGTGTGATAAGTCTGTGTAGGCATTAAAAATGTTTCTTACCTCAAACATTATTACATGAGGAGTCATTTCGAGTCAAAAGTTAATTTATTTTACCCATCTAAACGCGAGAAATGCGCGATTAAAATGTGTAAACATTGAATGAGTAATAATGACGATGGCTGCCACTCGCAATTTCGTAGAGCCAAGTAGCAGCCTTGACCTTGCGATCAAAAACCAAGATTGAGTGAAGCGGAATGAACCGATTGGGCACAAATAAATTCGGCAAAATCCTTTATTTTTCTATATAAATTATTTTCCATTTTAAACTTAAAAATAAAAGTTATTTAAATTATTTGTAATATAAAAAAAAATTATGTTAAAAATAAAAGTTTAAATTATTTGTAATTTTAAATTAAAAATTTTAAAAAATGTTAAAAATAAATGTTGTTTAAATTATTTTTCATGCATCTATTCTACATAAGTAAAAACAAAAATTGTATAAATTATTTCCCTTTTAATTTCTTATACAAACAATAATCACAGTAGTTTCATTGTCATTTTTCCAACGTCAGTTTTGCCTCAGTTCGTTCTGTTTCACTCGATCTTGATTTTGGATCTACTAAAGTGACAGCCATTTAGATTATTACTCAGTGAATGTTTACACATTTTAATCGTGCATTTCTCGAGTTTATGACTCCTCCTCATGCAATAATGTTTAAGAAACATTTTTAATGCCTTCAATTCACTTTCAATTAAATAAGGGTTTTCATCGCTGTTGGAACTCTTCCTGTGATTGTCTCCCCTTTATTGTAAAAATCCCACCACAATCCGTTTTTTTTTTTGTTTGTTTTTTTTTGCCCTTTCCGTCCTCACGTGTTTATATTTCCTCCTTTTGAATCTTAATCCATTTCCTATCTCAATTGCACAATGCACCACTCAACAGGTTATGGCTGTAAAAAAAAAAAAAACTACTTGATTATTAAGTGAAATTTTTTTTCGAACTTCGTTCTGATGCGTACAATTTAAACTTTTTTCGGTATTTTTATTTTTTAATGTCTTGACTAAACTGTACAAGTACCTTTTTTTTCAACAGAGATTAAAATGGTTGACTTGTTTACGAAAAAAAAAAAACGAACTGCATTCTGACACCATCTCCGTAAGATTTTAATTTCATTTAGCTACTTGTTTACTTTAATGAAAACATTAAAAAATGAAAATATTGAAAAAAAAAAAAATATTGCACGTACTCGTTATGGAATAAAGTTTTCACACAAACCTTTAAACGAGAACAAAATGAAAAAGGAATTTTAAAAAGGGCAGAGAAACTGTTATAAGTTTTAGAAAAACTAAAATATACATCTAAGTATTTTTTTCTACCCATATTTCAAAATAATCTCAAATTTTGACAAACTTAAAGCGATTATTGGAGTTATCTCCCCTGGCGCCCGCCCTCCTCATCTGCGAAATAAACAAGATGGCCGTGACACGATCGATCTCATTAAAGTTTGATTTTCCTTTGTAAACAAAAAAAAATTGATCAAATTAAGTGATTTTTTATAACTTTATTTCATAACGAATACGTACAATATATTTTTTTTCAATATTTTCATTTTTTAATGTCTTGATTAAACTAAACAAGTACCTTTATTTGGTGCTAATGCACTTATTGATCCGCGCTATTTTTTAAATAGTATTTTCAAGTTTAATTAAATTTTTATGGTCTGTTTTTATTAAATTGTAAGGTTAAAGTACAGAATAGGCACAAAACACTCACCTAAGAATGGCTTTTTAAATAATAACCTTGTTATTTCAGTCAGCACGGATCAATAAATGCACTGCACTAGTACCCTTCTTATATATATATCTCAGAACGAATTTTTTTTTTTAAATTAGTAAATTTATTAAAATATGTAATAGTTTTATTCGAAAAACAAAACTTGATCTTTCTGTCTTCAATGCTGCTAATTGAACGGGGCGGGGGAAAGCGAACAGATGAGTTTATGTCCTCTTTCACAACAGACCTACACAACTAGGGACTCCGGAACTAGTGACCTGACTGACCTGCTCGTGCTCCACCAAATACCTAAAATGAGACATTTTAAATAGAAAATTTTGTGGATAAAAAGGGTGTTTGTGCTATTTTCGTTAAATGGGATTCTCAAGTTAAATTCAATTTTTACGATATCTTTCGTTTATTAAATTGTTAGGTGAAATCGTAAAAAAGACCCCTACCCACCCATCTTAAGAATGGTTTTAACGTTATTTCAGCACGGTCCGTAAACTGCACAAGTACCTAAAAAGAAACCAAATTCAAACCTTGGAAAAATGAAAAGAATGTTTGTTTGTTTTTGTTTTTGTTTGTTTTTAAGTTATTTGGCGATTTTACAGTGCTAATGCAGAGTGATGATACGATCCGCGCTATTTTTTAAATCGTATTTCCACGTTTAATTAAAGTTTTATATGTTTTTTTATTCAATTGTAAGGTTAAAGTACAGATTAGGTACAAAACACCTTCCCCTCCATATGTTAAGAATGGCTTTTTAAATAATAGCGTTATTATTTCAGCACGGATCACTCTCTGCATGAGTAAAATCTGGAGAGAAAAAGCACCACTGGGCATCCGTAGATTGAACGTATACGACCAAAGTGCAACGACCAACGTGCTTTTTAAGTTATTTTGTCATTCGAAAAAAAACCGCAGACAAACATATTCATCGATTTAAATTCAAGTTAAAAAAAAATTTAAACGGTCGCAATGTTTTTTTTTTTTTAATTGAATGCAATAGAGTTAAAATAGATTTTTTAATATTTTAATGGGAACGAAATTGACACGTCGAACAATTACAATGAACGAATGGATTTTTAAATATTTTGAGTAGTTAGTATTTAGTTATATTGAAAATAATTCGCATTCTACTTTTAAACAATTAAATCGACTAGAATGCATTTCGATTTCTTCGTAAACAAGTCAACCATTTTGATGTTTTGTTAATAGGGCAATAGTTGAAAATAAATGAACTCGAACTGTTTTGCTGGGGAGGCTACTATGCAGAAGTGCCATTGTTAAATTTAGGTCCTCAACTCTGATTTTAAAATAATAATTCAGTTAAAAATAAATATATGAATACAATGAAAGGTAAAAAAAAAAAAAAAATCCCGATAATACAGGGGGGGGGGCAGATCCTGCAAGTAGAGTAATACATATTTTACTAAAATGATTGTTGTAAAAAATTAATTTAAAAAAAAAATAAATAAAACGTGTTTAAATTTATAGCTGAAAAAAATAATTCAATTAAATTTTTATAATGAAATTGAAAAAAGAATATACTTATATATATATATATATATACTTAATAATTAAGAAAAAATATTTTCCTGTATTTTTTTCCGCCTTATTTTAAAAATAATAATTTTAAAAAAAACAAAAACAATCTGGATGCATTCTCACCTGAGACATGATTTCTTTTTTATCTGTGCAAAAAAAGACTAAAAGAAAAATAAATTTAGAAAAATAGATGTTATCAGAACAAAAGCTGACAGGATAATGAATGCTGATGAAATCTACACAAATGGGTTGAACGAAACGGTTATTCTTGACGATGATGATGATGTATAATAATTTAAAGAAGAAAACGAATAGTGCAATTGTACAGATGATGGTGATGATGATAATGTTACTTCAATAATTATAGTCAACAGCAGCAGCAGTCAATAGTAATAGTGTAGTAGTAGTAATAGTAGTTAATATTTACTTAGTAGCAGTATACGGCGCTGTGACCCGTCTCGTAAAGCAGCAAATTTTAACTGATTTCAGTATTAACCACATTATTTTCAGTTAAATTTTAGCCGGTGCGAGTCCAAAGTTCAATTTAATTAAAAACAAAAATGCAGAAAAATGTTTATGATGTACGTACTCGTCAGGCAACGAAACATTTCATATTCCAAAAATCACATAAATTGAATGATCAAGTAGCTAAGTAACTAAGAAAATCAAGTGGGTTTGTATTACTGTACACATAGATTCGAAAAAGTTGTCAAAAAACAAATATATAACAAATAAATGTTATCAAAGGCAAGATAAGTTACTTTTCTACCAAACTGGATATATTTTTCGTGTTTTTATTCAATGTAACATGTTTATTCAGCTCGAAAACCACCGATGTATGTATTGGAACATTCAAGATGGCGTCTGATTCTCTCTTTAACACGGTAAGTTTGGGAAAAGGTGTTATAAATAAAAAAACCGGATAAAATACTGTTAAAAACTCGCTCAATATATGTTACCGTGACATAGGTTGACATATATTCGGCGGGTTTTTAATAGTATTTTGTATAGTTTTTTTATTTATAACACCTTTTCCCAAACTTACGGTGTTAAAGAGGGTGTGAGACGCCATCTTGAATTTTCGAATACATCGGTAAACACTATGTTTTTCGAGCTGAATAAACATGTTACATTGAATAAAAACACAAAAAATATATCCAGTTTGGCAGAAAAGTAACTTATCTTGCCTTTGATAACATTTATTTGTTATATATTTGTTTTTTGACAACTTTTTCGAATCTATGTGTACAGTAATACAAACCCAATCAAGTTTTATGAGGAAACGAGAACGGTATGTCTTGATCCGCCATATTTAATAAATAGAGAGAGACAACTTAATTCGAACTATCGAGATTTTAAAACAGGCATGTAGCTGTTAATCACTAAAAAAAACTGGTTTTCTATAAAAAGAAATAACTAGTTGGTCAATTTACGTAATTTTTGGAATATGACATTTTTGTTCCATGACAGTAGATTTTTCTGTTGTGAGAAATTGATCTCACAAACTCAATACTCCCTGGCTGAGGCAAAAATAATTCCACAATTACAAAACCACACCGTTAAACTCAAATTTTATTCAGTTATAACATCAAAGAAAGGTCATTGGTCCGGGTACAGTCCTTGCAAAACGGTGGGTCAGTTTTGCCTCCCAAATTGGGAGCCAGTAGTTAACTCCCTTTGTTGGAGTGGTAGTGTGGTTTTCCTTCGAAAATGTCTATGATAATTCATGGTGTTCTCGGCAAGAGTTCTGGTGCCTTTAATTAGGCATAAATCGAGTCCCTTGGGACCCTAATTGAATTGAGAAAAGTACAAACATTTGTGATATAAACATGATGAAAATGTTCAAGTGATGCCATCCTCTAATGGGGATATCTTCGGCACAATAAAAAAGGTGTCTCTGCTTGTAGAGATTTCAAGTCCTTTTTTCACCAAACATTTACGTGATTTAAACATGAAGAAATTGTTGCAGCTCCATTCTCGATAAGGCATTCTTCTCGGAACTGACTTGTGGTGAGTCTCGCTTGCCGGGTGTTTTTCATAGACTGAAAAACAAATGGATGTTTACAAAAGGGCGCCAAGTAATTATCTTGGCCCATACAAATTAACCAATCACAGGCTGCCTACAAGAAATGTGCGTAGGTGGCTTAAAACATGAAAATGGCATTGTAACTGGAATTTCTCACACTGTATTTTTTTTTTTAATTAAGTTGAATACTGAATAAGAACCTTTTAACCATTATCCTTACACTTTCAATGAAAATATAAAAATAAGATTTTAATTTTTCTGTCTTTCTGCGATTATACATCAACACCTAGTAAATGAATGGATTTTTTTCATAAATCATCCAATCCAAAAAACTGAAATTCTACTTTTTTTTAGATGATTAAGCATAAACAGTTATTTAGTTCTTTCCCACTGCACCATAGTCAGAAAGTGGGATCGAAAAGTCAGCACGCCCAAAGAGGGGCACTCTGTCCTGCAAAAAGTGCCTGGACAGCCCCATCCGCATTCTTCGGTGAGGGTACCTCAGACAATTAGCAATAAACTAACCCCTTCTTAAAGAGAGAAGGCAAAGCCTAGGAGAGTGGACCTCCTAGAACTGTACAGAACTAAACTCCCACCGTAAAATCCACAGGGACCGGATCATTACAGGAATGGTCTAATCTCTGTTGATTTTGGGGGCCAAGGATAAAGAACCCTTAAACATCTTGAAAAATTTGATAGAAAGAAAGGAAAAGATTTTTATTATTTAAAAAATTGGAGTAGAATAATCAGTTTTGTGTATAAATTAAACATAAAATGATTCCCCATTTCTGAGTTAGGCTAGTGTTTTAGAGGAATTAATCAACAAAAAAAAAAGCCATCGGAGATAAATTTGCATTTTCGGGGAGGAAAGGGGGCATGCTGAAAAGTTAGCAAAACCTCCCCTTCTCAAAATAAAGAAAATGTTCTTTTAAATCTACCACTACCCCGAATTCTGAGTGACATAGCCCCCATTTAAAAAAAATATTTACCCTACCATTAATCCTAAGTTCAAGTGACAAAACCTCTTCCCCTTAAAAATCATCCTTTAATCCTACTACTTCCTCAATCTAAGTGACAAAGCCCCATCTTCAAAAATAAAACTTCCTTGACCTTACCACTTAACCTAAGACCAATTAGCAAAGCCCATCTATAGAAGAGCAAAACCAAGTCTCATTCTTACATTAAAAACAATTTTATTTGGCCATTTTCATTAACATACCTGTCCATTCCAAACTCTTCAACAAATGCCTTGCTAAGTCTTGCTTCTCTGATTGCTGGAAAATTGGCTTTGTGGTACAAGTAATCAAGAATTTTAGCAAAAGAACTGACTCGCTCAACTATCGCTCTGTTTCCTTCTCTTTTTACTAAAATCTTTAAGTCATTCATCAATCAAGCATTGGTCCACCATCTCATAAAGGGTAATCCTTCTAACAGTATGAACTTAGGCAAGTCCGTTCTACTGCAGATATTTTAACCATCATCTATGAAATCATATATCATACACTGGATAAGACAGGTGAAGCTAGGATGGTATATACTTGATGTATCCAAAGCCTTGATGTATTCAAGATCTTGCATGAAGGGCTTCTCATGAAAATTACATCACACAGTATTTCTAGATGAATGCTTAACATTATCAGATCCTTCCTAGACAAAAGAAAATTCCAGGTTGTCCTCAACGGTCGTAAATCTAAACAGCACGTGTGCCTCAGAGGTCGATTCTTGGACCTTTATTATTTCTGATATTCATAAAGGACCTCCTTGATAAAATTGTGCTCAAGATGAACATATTTGCTGATGACACCATGCTTATGAATGGACATGAAGAAAACAACGAATATACACATATTCAAAGCAATGGCAGTAATCTTACAAAGCGACCTTCAGTCTGCAGTGTAATCGGATGATCACATTTAATGCTACTAAGACTAAACTACTTTTCTTTAACAATTGCAAAACACATTCTCAACCAATGATTGCCATGACAAATAGTACCCTGCCTGAGAGCTCATCGTTCAAACTCTTTTGCCTGACATTCATAGACATAAGTTGAAACAAATACATTAAGGACATTGCCAAGACTGCTGCAAGGATTGTGGGTTGTCTCTATTGTGCTAGAAAATTACTTACACTTGAGAGTTATGTATACCTCTACAAAGTCATCATTCACCCATGCATATGCCACATCTAGGCTGGTGAACTAGTCTCTCACTCTTAGACAGGATCCAAAAAAAGGTCTTCAATCTAATAGATCCCACATTATCGATGAAGATTCAACCTTTTGTTTTTTACTTGAGAGTCAGCACTTATCAAGGCCTGAAGGCCACTCGAGGATAAGGGTTAATGAATGTAAGGTGGTAGTGTAGTGGACTTGCCAGGAAAATAGCAATAGAGCAAAGACAGTCTCTTCTGTGGGAAAGAGGTTGCAGGGAAAAGAAAAGGGCGTCACCTACTCATTTTCAAAGCCAGTTTTGAACACGATCAAGACAGGATAGAGCGTACTGAGCAGCTCCTGCCCAGATGTGACAACAGTACTCCATTTTAGGGCATACCTGGCTCTTATACAGATAGAGGATTGCATCAGCAATGAGATACGTACTTGAGCAGCTCTGTCCCATTGCATCCCTGTACCTATTCAGTAGGTACGCTGATCGAATGTGCTCCGATAAACTCATAGCACTTGTTCCCCCTCAATGTACATGCTCCCAACTAACCTGACAAGCAGCAAAATCACACCCTTTGACTGTTGGAGCTCCTAGAAAGCCTAATAATTTCTCCTCTTGGACTGCCAGACTTTGGAATTCCCTCCCTGTTTTCTGCTCCCTGACGCTACTGACATGCAGAAGTTTAAATGTAATGTGAACAGATATCTTGCTACTCAACTCATTACAATCTCCTGTGTGGTACGATTTAAAATAGTAGCTCCTTATGACCAAATGGTAATATGCGTTGTTTGTGATGAAAAAAAGTAAAAAAAGAAACACAAAGAAAAGAATTAGGAAAGTTCGTTTATAGACATGAGATGAACTTCTATGTGTTAGTACATAATGATAAACCTTGCATGAAAAAAAACGACAAAACCTTTTTTATCGCAACAATGAAAGGATTTATTCAATAACGTACATTGATTGGTATGGACGGAAGAAAGTTGAACTGTGTCTGACGGAGGAAGTAAAAGATAGAAAGTTTTGGACTGTCAAAGATCTGTCAGTAGTTATCTACAAATGAAGATAGTCGATGCTTGAGCATATGGGGAACAGGGACAAGAAAGAAAGAGAGAAAAGGTGTCTTTCCTTGTTGCATTCAGAGTTCTCTCGACTGACCGATCATGATTCCCAAAGGAGCTGAAGTGGTTCTTAATGGGGCAGACAGAATAATGTGCTCATTCCCTACAATCTTGGAAAGTTCCTGGAACAGGTAGAATTCAAACTGTCCACCACAAGAAATGAAAACCGAAACCATTTTTATAATAGCAATGAAAAAGTTTATTCAATTACATACACCATTTGGTATAGCTAAAAGAAAGTTTGGCCATGTCCGAGCGAGGAAACAAAAAATAGAAAATTCTTTATGCTGTCAAAGATCTGTCAGCAGTTATCTTCGGGTGAAGATAGTCAATACTTGAGCATCCATTGGAGAAGAATAGGACAGAGAGAAAGATGGAATGTCTTTCCTGGTTGCTTTCTCTCGGCTGACTGATCATGATTCCTAAAGGGGCTGAAGTAGTTCTTCAGAGCAGGGGACATATGGAAGCTGATTGGTTAGTGTGTGATCAAATTACCTAGCAGAGAAATTTCTCCACAGGAGAAAATAGGTCTTTATTCATGATTGTTACACATTCGCTATTGAAAGTTTACAAGCAGTTTATTTTTTGAGTGAAGATGGGGGGGGGGGTAGTATAATAAAATAAAATATTGAAAAGTCTGAACGGAGAAAAAGGTTAGAGAGTTCATGTGATTTGGAATAAATGTCTATTTAGGGAGAGAGAATTCATATTATGAAAAAGTTCATATGCATGCATGTAAAATCAAGCTGTGTTCATGTATGCAGTATAGATTTTTTTTTTTTTTTCATTTTGCTCAAACACGGCACAGAGCCACTTAAGTCATGAGGGACTACTATTTGACACCAGATTTTCAGAGATACTATTTATGGAGTTGGGGCACATTTGACTTGAATTTCTGCATGTCAGTACAGCCAAGGAAGCAGGGGCCTGGAAGGGAATTCCAAAGTGCAGCACTCCAAGGGACAAAACTATTTGAGTAGAAGGCTTTATGGCATCTAGGGATCTCTACAGTGTAGGGGTGAGATTTTGCTGCTTGTCAAGTTTGTCAAGGGTATTATCATCGAAAGGGGTATTAGTGTTCAAAGTTCGTCAGAGCACTTGCCATTGAAATACTTATAAAACACACACAAAGATGTCACGTTTTGACGATGGGACAGAGGTTGGAAGAACCTATTATGTTGACGACTCTTTTTTTAACCCTGTCTAGGAGCGAGAGACTAGTGGCAGATGTACCAGCCCACCAGAAATTTGTGTGTATATGTATTTGTGTATGTTTTTTTTTACAAAGTAGTCACCACTTATCAAGGACCGAAGACCACTCGAGGATAAGGGTTAATGAATGTAAGGTGGTAGTTTAGTAATCGTTAATGGTATACATTGGGCAGAATTTGGATTATTTAAGGGGGCAACTCAACAAGAACTTGTTTACATTGGACTTGAAGGCTACAATATTGTAATCAGCTGGGAAGCAGGCCAATAAAACAGTCTTCCATAGGGGGGCAGTTCCAGGAAAGAAGCTTTGTTCATGGAATCTGCATTTAGAATTGGGCACAGATAGAGAGTGAGGAAAATTGTTGATAGTGGTTATAGCTAGTTGAGTGTTTTTGTGAAAGTTTTCACAAGGGGAGACCATAGATTGAAGCTCAGACGAGTATTTGCTATGAAAATAATGATAAAGCAGAGACAGGTTCGCAACATTTCTTCTGTGGGAAAGATGTTCTTAACAATGTGTTACATTATTAAGAACGTGTGTATAATTATCGCCATATTGGATTATTGGGTTGTCTTGTCAAACCCAGGACAAGATGGTCTGGGGGAAGTGTGTCCAAAAACAGAAGTTTAGGGGTTGAAAGAAGCACCAGGGATGAGTCAGATAGCTGTGTCATATTGTTGTGATAATATGTCATCATTACCTCCCCTTAGATAACTCTCCACAAAAGAAACCTCTTGCATTTGAAACTATAGTAAAAAAGAATAAAGAGAGGTAGCCGTCATGGCAGCTTTTACTGCACCATGCGTTCTATGTTCTTTCTTCCTAAACAACAAATATTATTTCACGGTGGCAGTGTTAGGATAGATTCTCAAGGCTACTCAATATGAAAACCAAAGAAGACACTGATTGGACCTGAGATTGTTTCTGCTAGGGTAAATTGTGCCAAACCTAGACATAAAGCATCTATTCAAAATATTGCTGATAACGGTTCGTTGCAACTACTACTGCTGCTGATGATGTTGCCATTGTCAACAGAAAATCAAAAATGAGTTTATCAATATAAAAGAAATGATTTCTTTCTATGGATTTGTGCATCAGTAACGACTGTTTTTTAAAATAAAAATGTACATTTCATCAGCTGACGAAATGTACATTTTTATTTTAAGGACATCCACTACACAGCATATTTCTTTATTGTGTTATGAAAGTAGAGTGTAGAAGAAAAATGTTGTAATGTACATATGTTCAGAATGTATGTAGAACGGTAAAATACCTGATGTACGTTCACGGGGGACATCAGCTACAAAACTACTGGTTACTTCCTGCTAGGCTGATTCAGTGTTCTAAAACACTTTTAAATCATGGAAGTCACAATTAAATGTTGAAACAATAGTTTCATTTTGTTTTTTGTTTATAAGAAACACCATGTAGTTATGATAATTGAATCATATTTATGCACAATAAACTTTTACTATTAATATTGATCCCAAATCATCACTGTTTATTGTTTAAACTTAAGGATTTATCCAATACACACACGTTTTTAACAAAACATCGTTTGGTTATATTGACAAATTTTCCCCTACCAGGGGAAACTAGAATAGGTATGCAGAAAAATTTGTATTCTATTTTAATACCAACTCGATAAAAACAAAAAGCAGTTTTACTTTCTGTTGTTAGGGTCGACACATTCTCCCTAATTAAAGACCTTGTCACATAATGGGAGTTTAAAAAACAAAAGCTATGAGAAACTCTTGGAGGCAATCAGGGATCAATGCAGTCTAACATCATCCATTATAGTTGAAAGATTCAACTTTTAGATGTGCTACCAACAACCAGATCAATCTATTTCTAATTTTAGGTCAATTTCCAGTTTATTTCTAACTGAACACTCACCCATAAATTGACTATTTTACAAGTTTTCGGATATGCTGAAATGGAATATAACATTTAAAACCGGTGCTGACAAAGTTTTCCTGATGTTAAGACATCATTTTTTCCAATGTATTATTTAATGGTTTTCATTGGTCGCCATTTTGTTTTGCTTAAGGTGAAAAAAGAGTCTTTATGCACATGCACATTGTTTATTTTATCGCCTGAAGTTTAAAAAAACATGGCAACCATTAAAGATCATAATGTATTACATTGGAAAAACCAATGTCTTAATATGAGGAAAACTATTTATTGAGGCCAGTTTCGAATATGATATTCGCTTTCAGCAAACCCTATAAAGCCTATAAAAATCATAAATTTAAATGTGAGTGTAAATAAACTGCAAATTGACTTAATTTTATTGCTCACTCAAAAAAAAAAAAAGTCAAATTCTGCAAGATCAGAGACATGCTGAAGAACATGTTAAGAGATGTAATGGTTTTAGATGTGGCAGACGACCGTATTCACGGGTGTTTATTATCTGAAAGAAAACTAGCATTTCCTAATGCTCATAATATAGCTTGCACTATGGAAAGTGCAAACAAAAACATCATCATCTACAATGTAGAGCCTATCACAAAAAAAGTCAGCAAAGTTAAACAACCCAATCTAACCCGGAGATCAAAATCAAAGAAAATAATAATAAAACGACTTCTTGTAAAATTCTGTTTTTACAGACAATACATTATATATTTTATTTAAAAAAACCATTTGATTTGGGAACCTTAAGTAAGACGACCCCTGGTGTGTTTGTTGTATTATGGTGAATGAGGAGTCTAGCTAGGATTAGCATAGACTAATCAAGGTACAGTGACAAGAATGACCTCCCCTAACATTGAGATGAAGGTAGACACGGGAGCTGCTGTTTTGTTGCATTTGACAATCTATGGTGCGAACCAGATAAGCACAAATTTGGGCCCATCTCACAAAAAATTGGCAACCTACAGAGGAGAAAGCATCACACTATGGGGAAGATGTCAAGTATCAGTAGAATATGATGGTCGACAGTTTCATCTACCATTAGTGATTGTTCTTGTTACTGGCCCTCTGTATCTAGGGAGAAATGAGTATCAAAAAAAACTCTCTAGTTATTAGAGTTAAAAAATAAAAAGAAAACCCACCACCACCTGAATCCAATCCCATCTTTGTCTTTCATTGTCTATAAATAAGTGATATGGGTAGGCTCTGTAGCAGACACAAATAGGCCTCTTTCTTCTTGCACATATTCCTCCCTGATTGAGTGATTTGGCCATACACTGGCTAATCAGAGGAGTAGCGCATTAATATTTTTAACCCCCAAGGACCTGACAGCTTCCGGTCCTGAGAAGAAAAAACTCTCTCTTACTCCACCAGCTTTCGAAGGGACTAGACTTTTCGCTCCTCTGCTCCTACTAGGTATCAGACGACAGCCACCGGCTGTAACTACCTAGTAAGCAGTGAAGTCCTGAACCTTCCTTCCTTCTTTTCCTCCTTCGAGTTTAATGCCTTTCTAAATAAACCTTTTCCTTGTTAAGTTTAAGAAGTGGTTTGTTGTTTGTTCGGAAAATTCTGTTAAATTATTTTATTAGGGAGTGCCTTAAAAGCACCAAATATTAATCCCTAAAGCCCCATCATGCATTGCTCCAGGAGTGGTTTGAATGGACTACAAAAAGGCTCTAGAACTCAAGGATAAATTTTGTTTATTTTTCTGATTCTTTTCCAATTATCCATCTCTTAATTGTTTTGTACTTATTTTCTACTATCATTTTGCTTTTTATATTTTAATTATTTTATTTTTATTTTTATCATATTGTGTTCTATTCTATAAACTCTCAGGTTTTAAGCAAGCTAATTAGAAAGAGAGTCAACACCACACACACTTTTCTCAATTTTTTTATCTTGCAACTTATAAGAACAGCAATGTATCGTTGTATTTCCTAAAAGTGTCAAGGAAAACTTATACTAAGTACATACTTAGTTTTTTTTACCCCATTTTTTAAACATGAGCTGAGTACCTCATCCCTATTCCCCCTAGTTACTCTATTCTATTGAAGAAAAAGTACTTAGTATCAGGATAGCTAACTTTGAGCCCTAAATAGTGAAATGATACTTTTCAATACTCCTTATTTTACACAACATACAACTACAAAGTTTTCTTTAAGCATAGCATCATCTTGAAATTTTTATATTTCTTAGCACTTCATAAAGGTTGTACTTAAAAATCTCCTTTCATTTTTTTGAATTGTCCAAACCCAAACTTCCAGGATAATTCACAAAAATTTGAAGATGATACTCACTGCTCATAAACCCAGCGGGGTGGGGGGCATAGAATTATCTGACATAGAATCTGCTGCTGTTGATGATGATACCGACAACAACAATGACAATTCTGCTGATGCTGATGACAATGATGACAATGATAAGGATAAGTGAGCCTTTTCAGCAAAGTTTGGAATATATGGGAAAGGTAATTTAGCATACCTATGAAATGTTGTTTTGTGTATTTTGCCATTTGTTTGATGTCACACACCTTATCCAGGTCAGATTTACTCCCAGTAGCTGCTTTATAAAACATCTTTTGCTGTTAAATACACGTCCAGTTTTGGTTGCTCGAGCCATGAGGTTATGCAAGTTTTTATCAATGTCCTCATTGTTTTAGACAGGTATGACTACATCATTAGCTATGCTGGCCATGTCATCTAAGCCTTCTAGGATTTGGTCCATTTTTGCTTGGAAGATATCTTGTGAGATATTAAGACCAAATGATAGATGCTTCCCGTATATTCGTCTAAATAGTTTCCTGCAAGTTGTCAACAGTTGATGTCTCGAAACTATCAGCTTTCCATAGAGACTCAGAATGGACAAATACAACATTTTCTATTGTAGAAGTACCAGGACCCATAGTTGTAGAGCTTCCAACTCATCCAGGCGAACCAACCAGTATCTCGCTTTGGTATCAAGTTTATTGAACACATTGGCTTTTGCAAAGGTTGGGTTTAGCTCTTCCACTGTCAATATTTTGTGCAGATATCTTTTGAGGCTAGCGTTGAGATTCTGTGAATCCATACATATTTGAAGAGACTCATCTTTTTTTGTGCTGTATGCCAAACTGGAACACCAGTCTGTGTGTTCCTCAACTTTCCAGAGCATATCTCTGTCAAGGAGCCAATTAATTTCCTCTTTCAATTTGTCTCTTAGGTAGATACTGCATTTATGTCGAGGGTCGATGAAAGGCTTTGCATCTTCCATTAGTAGGAGTTTGGTGGTCCCACTAAAATTTCCAATCCTATCAAACTGCTTGGAGTATTGTGACATAAGTTAGCTGATAGAAGAGATAGGTATGCTTAAACACTTTTTAAAGATGTCCACATGTATGGTTATTAGTTTCAGCTTTTCAAAGTTGGAAGCTCTACAACTATGAGTCCTGGTACTTCTACAATAGAAAATGTTGTATTTGTCCATTATGAGTCTCTATGGAAAGCTGATAGTTTCGAGACATCAAATTTGGTTGCCTCTGTGTGAGGTGAGTTTCACATGTGGACAAGGTCGCAGAATGAAGAGGGCTTTTAATGATGTTCTATACATTTGTTGGAAAGTTATGAGTGGGAATGTGTTGCTGGATGTTCCAGAATCGAATTTCATGTGAGAGTGTGGTGTGTTCTGCATTTCAAGTGAGGTGATTTCATATTCAGGATTGTGTAGGCATCGTCTCTGGGTTCCCTAGATATGCAATCCATGCATTTAGCACTGATAGTTAGAGAGTGGAACTGCTATAAGTAATCATCTCCACTTCCAGTATCGAACTCGTTGCTGTTTTCCTTTTGTCTCCTGCATTCAATTCTCTTTGTGAGTTGGTGTTCAATTTTCCTTGGGGGGTTGTGAGACTTGCTCCTGTGTCTGCTTTTCTTTCAGTGTTCCTTTAATTTAGTCTTTCTGCAGCACCTCATCCAATGTCCCTTGTTTCCACATGCAAAGCACTCATCACCGTATACTGGGCACTGTAAAGGCTTGTGGCTTGTATCGCAGTTCCCTGTGATGTTTTCACTTGAGGGAAACCTCGGTATAGCTGGTACTAAAAGATTAAGCCCCTAGGTCAAGATATTTGTTATAAAATCACAAGGCCCTAATTGCACTGGCAATTAGGTGTGCTAGTGCATATCAAGATCAATGTGTGTGTGTGTGTGTGTGTGTGTGTGTGTGTGTGTGTGTGTGTGTGTGTGTGTGTTAGCAACAAAATGTAATCTGAATGAGTAGTTGTTTTTACTTGCTAAAAAGACACGTTGATTAAACAAATAATTGTTAACAGTGAAATTTGGTTAAATGTTATAAAGGAAAAATATTGCTCTCAACTTCAAAAAAGCCGTTAATTTCAAAAAGAATTGATAGTTTGGACAGGAGAAGAAGGAGTGGGTGGAGCTTTTATGAATCAGGTATTTTATTAATAAAAAGAGAGATTGTTTTAAATTATTATCAAAGTGAAAAATTATAATAGTTCTTATCAAAGTGAAAAATCTGTTTTTGAAGAATTAAACACAGTGTAATACTTTGGTCCATTAAAATATGACCACATACGTAACTCTGTATAAACAAACATCACAGAGCATGTTTGAAAAGAAGAATGAAAAAGAGAAGAGAGTAGAAAGAAAAAAGAAGAAAAGAAGAAGAGGAGAGTCAGATGACACACTCAATGCTGTATCCAAAACCTGTCTTAGAATGAACTCTTAAAAATCCCTAAAATGATAGCCCTTCAGAAGAAAAACCAAATTCGAATCTCCCTGGATGAAAGCTGCTCAGAACTGCTTGAGACGATAAAAGACCACTCTGACTATCGAAAGAGAAAATAAAGAAAAGGAAAGAATCAAAATAAAACTAACCTCATCTAACCCCTTTGAAGCCTACTATTGTTTTCCAGTAACATTTTTTTTCCTTTCTTTCTAATGTCAACTCTGTTTTGATAAAGTGTCGCCACACAGCTGACATAATTTTCAATACAACCATACAAAAAAAAACTTGTGAGTTTTATTCCTTTTCTCTTTTTTTATGCTTATAACTTTCTTGCTCGATACCAGCAGAACGACCCACTTGAAAGATACTTCTGATAATGACTACAGGTCTAAAAAAATAAGAAAACCATCTCATGTATAATTGCAAAGAAAGACTTTGCTTTATAATACCAAATCCACTTAGTGGTTCCGCATACACTAGATGACTGATCACATGTTTTTTTAATGAACTCTTACTTCTTACCGTCTTCAGTATTTTTGTGATACTTTGAGACACTTTTGAGCACTCGTAAGTTTCATATCCACACTTCCTGCTTCGGTTAATCTTATTTATTCTTTCTTTTTTTTTTTTTTTTACATGGGGATCACCACCTATCAAGGCCGTAAGCCACTCGGGGATAAGGGTTATTTTGTGTACAATAATCAATGGGATAATATCGTAGTAATAGTTGGTATTGGAGATTTGATAAAGCGTCTTACTTAAGGGGGCGATTAATCAGGAATTTGTTTATGTTGGACTTAAAGTCAGGTGGGAAACAGGCAAACGGAAGAGAATTCCACAGGCGTGCACTTCTCAGAAAAAAGCTATGTTCATGGAATCTACGTTTTGATTTAGGCACAGATAAAGATTTGGGAAAATTATTGACAATGGTTTTAGCTAGACGGGTGTTTGTCACGAAGGATTGGCGAGGGGGGAACCATAGATTGGAGCTCGGATGAGTACTTGCCATGGAAATAACGATAAAACAAAGACATGCTCGCAACGTCTCTTCTGTGGGAGAGAGATTGCAGGGAAGAGAAGAGAGCACCCCCACTAAGCCACGAAGTCTATTTTGTATGTTGTCAAGGCAGGATAGGCTGTTTTTTGAAGCTCCAGCCCAGATGTGGCAGCAGTACTCCATCTTTGGACGTACTTGGCTTTTATAGAGATAGAGAATTGCATCAGTAGTGAGATATCTTCTGGAGCGGTAGAAGGATCCTACCATTTTCCCAGCGGCCCGGGCAACAGACTTTATATATAGCTTTTGGCATTCCAAGCTGGTTCAGCTGGTCATTTCTGGCAGTAAAGGCTTCATACTTTCACTTCAGTCAGTACAATGGTTATACTGTAGCCTTTTGGTTTGCTATAGAGCTTGTTTCAGAAGCGTCATATGGTGTTAAAAATAAGATGAACTCTATAAGTTTCTCGCTCATCTGCTCATCTGTGAAGTCACATTTTTGTGCTAATGTTCTGGCTCTTGTAATGAAGTCATCTAATGATTCATTTGACTTTTGATGGTATTGCATGAGGTGAAGTCTGTGGATTCTACACTTGACATAGGTGCTTGGGTGACTTCTTTTGCTAATCAGTGAGGCCACTAACATTTAGGCATCTTAGGCCTTGGTTCCCTATACCACAGCATATTTTTCTAGCTTGTTTTGTTTAATCAATTATTTCTTCATCGTCTATGTATAGAGTCATTTTTTGTTTAAAAAAGGCCTGCCTTCACTCATGTCTGGGTCAGGTCTAGTCAAGCAAGTTCATCATTGGCAGGAGATGTGCCATAATGTATTTTCTTTTTTTATATTTATTTATTATTATTATATATTTTTTTTATCCATGGCATCAGTTATTTCTTATCTTCTGATGTTCTACATTTGACGGATATGTATAACGAAAACAATATTTACGCATGGTTTGCGTCATGTGTTTTATTTCACCATGGTGTGTTGTGTGCGGTTTTATTTTGTGTTTCGTAATGCCATCCGTATATATTTAACACATCCTATCTGTTTAGTTTTAGTTCATGGTAGAGTAGAAATAAAGGAACCACCAACGCTGCCACAATGAAGTGATAGTTGCTGGTATTAGTTAAGAAATCAAAGCCGAATGATAGAGTGAACGTGATAGCAACTTTATTTAGGAGAGTGACTAGGCCGGTAAGGGTTACATCTGGTTCCAAAACATCCGACGCGAATAGTATCTGTGATACTATAACCCTGACGATAACAACAACGATGATGATGACAATAATGCTGATGATGACAACGACAACAACAATAATGATGATCATCTTCATTATTTATGTGGCAATAAAATACCAAACAAGCGTCGCCACATAAGTACAATTTCTTGTTAATATTTTAGCGGAAATCTGAATTAAAAAAATCAAACCTAAAAATTGCTAAATATTTCAATTATAAGTGAGAAGTTTATCGGATTTAGAACCCCCTCCCCGCCTTTTTCCCTTTTTTATTTTGTAGTTTCGTGTCTGTCTTCTTGATAAAATCAGAATGAATTTAAATTACAAAAAACAACGAAAAAAAAAAAGAAAAAGAAATACCTAATTAAAATATATGTCCAATAGCATCAAAATGTAGTATCTTTTCTGTCCTAAAAGATCATGCTCCCAAGCATTATCCCCTTCTTTTAAAGTTGGTGAAATGTTTATTGAGTTTCATTTGCTGTTTTTTTTTTGTTTGTTTTGTTTTTTTTTTTGTTTTTTTTTTTTGCACTCATTGTTATTGAGAGAATGTCGGCGGGTCAGTTAGATCAGAGTCCTCTAGTTGGGGAGCTAGATCCCCACCATAAACTCATCTTATCTCTAACCTCGTCACTGTGTAAGATACATAAACAAATCGTTTCATTTGTCAAATGACCTAAAAGACAACGCAAGGGATAAAACTCTTGTTGAATATAGGCAGATTTATGCCCCTTGCTCACCGTTCCTCGTAGTCTATTGTACCTATTTACACGGGACAGAGTTAGACACCAGGATCGTTTTTTAACGTGGAGAAAAGGTACCAAAATAAAAATTGTCTCAGTCGTGAAGGATTTCTCCTCCACTGAAAGAGAACGAGAAATGGAAGTGCCGCACCTGAAGAACATATACTACACTTTGATCTTAGCCAAAAGACGAATTTTTCTAAGCTGTCCTCTATTGTTTAATCCACATAATCAATACATCTATATTTATCGTTTGTTATTTGTTTGGTAAATTTTATTCTTAACATACTAAGAATCTTTTGTCAATTATTTGTATACACCAAAGATTTTCCAGAAACAAAATTATTTGTTCTTATACAAAAATAAAGATCACCACGAATCTAAATAAAATAGCCTCTGTGTGTGTGTGTGTGTGTGTGTGTGTGTGTGTGTGTGTGTGTGTGTGTGTGTGTGTGTGTGTGTGTAAATATTTAACCCATAAACTCTTAAACTACTGGTCACATAACACTAAAATTAACAGAAATTGTAATCATACATTAACAAGCAAAAGCTTTGGTTGAATAGATGAATAAAAATACGGATAGAAATATGTCGGCAAGTTGAAATGTAAAATGTTCATTCCACCTCGCCGACATATTTTTATTACTTTTGCACATGCATTAATTCATTCATAGTTTGAAGTGGCTTGATTTAAAATTTTTCTTATCTATCCGTCAATAACTCAAACGGCAGGGTACACAGTTGGAACTCTAAATGCTTTGGTTTCGATTTTAGCTGATGGCACCCAAGTGATTTTTTTTTTTAATTTTTAAATCAGTACTAAATATTAGGTACAATATAATATTCAATAGCGAATTGGCTCTGCATGAATTAAATCATATTTAAGTATTTATATTTAAGTATGACTGAGTAGGGCTGAATGCACACCTGCGCGAGCCTTTTCTAGTCTCACACAAAACACGCTTTCACATTTTAAGCCATATTACTTGTCATATATACATACGCGCACACAAACATACGCGCACATGTCCACACACGCACATATATTCACGTTCGCGTATATACACTCACATTCACGTGTATACACACACATGCTAATGCACACACATGTACTTCACATATACGCGCACACGTACGCACACAGATGGACAACGTCACTTCCCTTTCAAAGGAAATCCACACATGCGCAAAAGACCATTGGAAACAACTATAAAAGCAAGAGACAAGCTGTTTCCATCCCTTTTTTCAGACCAGCTTCCGAGCTGGGCGGTCTACGGACCGACAGTGTGCCTTTTCAGCATGCGCACGCTCGCGCGCGTCACGTCCCCTGCTACTATGTATGGGGCATGAGCTAACAGACCGTATGTACACTTTATACGCTTTCTCTCTCCATGCACTGGATTGACATTCTCACTCTTTCTCTCTCTATATATACAACTTGTCCCAGAGAACACCACCGCGTAGCTGACTTCTAACATGGCGCACAGTTTAACTGATGTCAACCCTCTATCCTTTTCTTTGTCTACACGATGGACTGCCATTTCTCGTTCCACTACATTACTCACTTCTCTTCCCACATGCGAACAAATGATAGTGACCCGAACATGAGATGAACACACATTTCCTTTTTCTTTCTACACCACCAGTCCCGCAACAAACGATGGTTACACCTGCACGGACATGAACATGTGTTATATCTGAAACATTCATTCTTTCAACAGTAAATAAACGACACGTTTATCTTATCCATCAATTGAGTTTTTGTTTCCTTCAATTCCATTCGGTTCATTATTTTCTTTTGTAACGGGATTAGGATTTATATATCCTGGTCCTCTACACACCACCCTTCACCCCCGCAAGGAAGAAATTAACTTGCATCTATTTTTGACCAGGTTATTAATTAATCTGTATGCATACACCAAAGATTGGTATTTTCCTAATGTATAGTCGCTTATTATCGACAGTACAGAACCTATATTGTTAGAGATTCCTTTTTGGACCCTGTCTAATAGGAAGAGACTAGTGAGAGATGCACTAGCCCAGATGTGGCAACAATATGAAGGACGTTCAATAAGTAATGCCTTTACCCATTTCCAGTTGTCTGATCTAACTGAAATTTTGCATGTGCAAAGATTTATATCCCTATGGGTTATGTGGTAAATTCCAGCTCTGAACTCATTGTGATTTCTGATTTAAAGGTGCTTGAACTGAGTCGGGTGTGAAATGAAACCAGTTGAGTGTCATGCTGTGATCCAGGTTTTTGAATGTGAAAAGATGCACACTACGGGAGATTTTTGATGAAATGAAAGAAAAGTATGCTCCATCATATGAGCTTTTTTTTTTTTTTTTTTTTTTGTATATGACAAAAACAACGAGGCTGTTCTGGTACTGGAAGAAGATATCTCAGCAGGCTCTGAACTCCTCCAGTAACACGGGACAACCTGTACAAGTGGGGCTATGTACAACACACCCAGTGTCCTTTTGGCACTACTGTGCAAACTATCGCACACATCCTGACAGACTGTCCCCTTAGCTAAGCATGCTCTAACATGAATCTAAATAGATGCCTTGGACACTGCCCAACGATGAAGTGAAATTCTATGACGATGATAAAATGCTGGTATCATTAATCCAAACATGGTCAGATATCTGTGTAAACATCTCCCAAACTTGGTCACCCTCACTTCTGTCAAACATGACGCATTTATCAGTCAAGTTGTGGCTGCCATTTTGGAAGATCAATGCGTGACTATTCGCCAAATAGCTAAAAAGATCAAGATTAATACAGGGTCTAGGGAAACTCATTCATGGTCATTTGCATATGTATAAGGTGTCTGCCAGGTGGATTCCAGGGTTGCTGACATTTTTCTAGAAGGGAGGACATGTCGAGTGCTTGAGAATGAATTATGAGATGAATCAAGAAGGTGAATCAAAATTTTTCAAAAGACTGATTACACAGGATGAAATTTGGCTCCATCACTATAATCCAGAGACCAAACCCCAGTCAATACAATGAAAGCACTTAGACTCACCACCTGAAGTCTTCGGCTGGCAAGGTCATGCTTACAGTCTCCTGGGACCAGGCTTGGAGAATAATGACAGATTTCATAGCAAAGGATATTACAATTACAATACTATTATGCTTTACTTTTAAGAAAACTTTTAAAAAAAAAAGCTATCAAAATCAAAAGGTGGAACAAGATCATCAAAGATATCCTCCTCCTGCAAGACAATGCTTCAGTCACCAACACATATTGTCGGATCAGAATCACAGGAATGTGACTATGAAATCCTCCTCCTGCACCCTACTCTTCTGGTTTTCATCTTTTCCTAGTTAAGAAATTGTTTTTGAAATGAAAGCGTTTCCCAGATGATTCAGTCTTGATTTTCAAAGTTACGTTGTGGTTGTAGAACCAGCCTGGAGTGTTCTACCATAATGGTCTTCAGAGTTGTATTAAGCAATAAAAGAAATGCATAACTCTGAGTGGTTCCTTCATAAGGTAAAGCTAATAACGATGCCAAGTTTTGCTCTGCTCTTATGAGAAGTATATTAGGGGTATTAATTATTGAATGCCATTTGCGTGTGTGTGTGTGTATATATATATATATATATATATATATATATATATATATATATATATATATATATATATATACACACACACACATATATATATATACGAGGGGCGTGCAATAAGTAATGCCCCTGACACACTTCCCATAGCAGTAGAGCAACGAAACTTGGCACAGTTATTAGTCTTTCTCTTCATAGGAACCACCCAGAGCTATGCATTTCTCCCATCGTTTGATGCAGCTCTGGAGACCGTTTTTGTAGAACACCCCAGGTTGGTCCTCAAACCATGACGTGACTTCAGAAATCAAGGCTGCATCATCTGGGGAACGCTTTCCTTTCAAAAACAACTTCATGGCTGGGAAGAGGTGAAAGTCAGAGGGTGCAAGGTCAGGAGAGTAGGGAGGATGGGGAAGGATTTCATAACCACACGCCCGTGCTTCTGATCTGATGACATGCGAGTTGGGGACTGGAGCGTTGTCTTGCAGGAGGAGGATACCTTTGCTGATCTTGCCCCACCTCTTGATTTTGATAGCTTCCCTTAATTTCCTCAAAAGTGAAGCATAATAGGCTCCTGTAATTGTGGTACTCTTTGCCAGGAAATCTGTCATCACTACTCCGTCCTGGTTCCAGAAGACTGTGAGCATGACCTTGCCAGCAGAGGGCTGCACCCTTGCCTTCTTTGGAGGTGGTGAGTCCAAGTGCTTCCACTGCATTGACTGGACTTTGGTCTCTGGATCATAGTGATGGACCCAGGTTTCATCCTGTGCAATCAATCTTTTGAAAAACTTTGACTCATCTTCTTGGCACATCTCCAAATTCATCCTCGAGCACTCGACGCGTTCTCACTTTTGGAATGGTGTGAGCAACCTGGGAATCCATCTGGCAGACATCTTATGCATCTGCAAATGGTCATGAATGATAGTTTCCACAGACCCTGTGCTAATCTTGATATCTTGGGCTATTTGGCGAATAGTAATGTGCCAATCTTCCAAAATGGCAGCCTCAACTTGACGAACAGACGCCTCATTAATGGCAGAAGGGGGGCGACCAGGTCTGGGAGCTGTTTCCACAGACTTACGGCCATGTTTGAATTCACGATACCAGCGTTTTACAAGGTCATATGATGGGGCATTATCACGATAAGTTTCTTTCATTTCATCAAAAGTCTCCTGTGGTGTGCGTCCTTTCAAATACAAAAACCGGATCACTGCTCGACATTTAACAGGTTCCATTTCACACCTGTAAAACAGAAACCACAAATAGTTCAGAACTGTAATTTGCCACATAACCCCTAGAGATATAAATCATTGCACATGCAAAATTTCAGCTAGATCAGACAACTGGAAGTGGGTCAGAGGCATTACTTATTGCATGCCCCTCGTTTGTGTGTGTGTATATATATATATATATATATATATATATATATATATATATATGACTACTTCATTTAATCACATAAATTAATATACAAAAGTATAATTTTATGCGTAAACTAAGTATTTACTTCAACAGTGTTCAATACATAGGTAGAGCTAGGTAGTAAGTTATAAAAATATATATGGCAATTAAGCTACACAGAATATTCCGCATTTCATCCACACTAGGATTCACCAGCCTGACGAATCCTAGTGTCGATGAAACGCAAAATATTCTGTGTAGCTTAATTGCCATATATACTTATTACTATATATATATATATATATATATATATATATATATATATATATATATATATATATATATATGTGTGTGTATTAGCTATGGGCATGTATTTTTTCATTATATACTTAATCAATACAGTTGAACGAAACAAGAATCGAACCCAGGACCAGAAAATATTATAATGATATACAATATTTTATATATTTAATAATTATATATTATTCATATCAACACAAAAAATTTGTTTCGAATTTTGTAAGCTTATTAGTGTGTAGCCCTAGAACTGATCTGCTGTTCCCGTTCCATACAGTCATGCAAAAATTAGCCAGTAAATACATACTTTATCTAGCCCCTCCCCACTTTGTCCAGGATGAAAACATTTTAAGTGGCAAGGAGAAACTAGAAAGCAAATAGCAAGTCAAACAACCACCTCAGACTTACCAACTGAAATGAATTCAGGAAGAAATCCTTCAATCGTTTTTTTTTTTCTTTTCCTATTCCATTTTCACCCTAAACAAGGCAAAGTGCCACTTTGATGGAGGGGGCTACTACTGGGGACAGTAGTTGCAGGGAGTCTAGCAGCAAGTTGTCTATTTACATGACACTTGAACTTCTGCATGTCAGTAAAGTTAGGAAAACATGAACCCGGAAGGGAGTTCCAGGGTCTAGCAATTCTAGAGAAGAAACTATTAGAATAGAAGGCCTTCTTACATCAAGGGATATCTATTGTGTAGGAGTGGGACTTGGCTGCTTGTCAAGTTTATCAGGGGTATTTATGTCAGAGCATCCACCATTAAAATACTTGTAAAACAGGTAGAGGGATGCAACATTTCGTCAATGGGACAGTGGTTGAAGCTTGAAGGACAGTTCAGGACTTATCAGGTTGGCAACTCTCTTTTGAACCCTGTCCAGGAGCGAGAGGCTAGTAGCAGGTGCACCCGCCCAAATGTGACAACAATACTCCATACATGGGCGAATGGTGGCCTTGTAGAGGTACAGATACTTTCCGGCATAAGTAACTTTCTAGCATGGTAGAGAGAGCTGACCTTTCTCACAGCGGCCCTGGCAATGCTCTCAACTTACCTGTTCCAACTCATGTTCCATGTGAATGTTAGGCCGAGGAGTTTGAAAGAAGTACTTTCAGGTAATGTATCTTTAGCCATAGCTATTGGTGGTTAAGAAGGTTTCTTGTAATTATTGAAGGAGACAAGCTTAGTCCTGGCACCATTGAATGTGACCATCCATTTTTGTCCCCATCCCACTACAGATTGGAGGTCATCCTTTAGTGTTTCTGCCATTTCTTTAGGTATGTGTTCATTTGTTTTCCTGTCATGCCTGTTATAAAGTGTGGTGTCATCAGCAAATATACCCATCTCAAAGATAATTTTATCAGGGAGGTCATTTATGAATATTAGGAATAATAGAGGTCCAAGGATAGACCCCTGAGGTACACCCAGATTTATATCATATTGTTTAGATGTATGACTGTCGAGAACAACCTGGATTCTTCTCTTATTTAAGAGGGATTTAATTATGTTAAGTATTCGTCCAGTGATACCATATGATCTGATTTTCCTGAGAAGAGCATCGTGCCATATACTGTCAAAAGTCTTAAATATATCTAAGGCTACCGCTCTAGCCTCCCCTGCTTTGTCCAGTGAATGGTATATATGTTCAGAGATTACAGTTAGGATATCTGCTGTAGAACAGGCTTGCCTAAATCCATATTGTTGGTCGGAAGTTTAGCAGCTGTAAGGTGATGGACTAGAGCTTGGTTAATTATGGACTCAAATATTTTGGCGAAAAGCGGGAAGAGGCTAATGAGGTGATAATTTAATGGGTCAATTCTTTTACCAGAATTCTTGTAAACTGGTACCACAGAAGCAGTTTTCCAGCAGTTAGGAAAGCAAGATTCATTAAGGCATTTGTTGTAAAGTTTGGAGAGAACTGGAGCAACCTCAGCAGAGCATTTTTTTAATAGCACAGCCGGGATGAGATCGGGTCTACATGCTCTTGAGGTATCTAGATTTTTTATGATATCATGCACCTGAGAAAGGGTAATTTTCAGATCATCTAGTTAGACGTCAGTTTGCAAAGGAAAGTCAGGGAGGGCATGGTTTGCTGGGTTCAATGTGAAGTTTGAGGCAAACCGACTGGCAAGCATGTTAGCCTTCTTGGATGCCATGCAAACAACATTATAATTCTTGGATAGTGAGGGAATTGTTGATTGCCCATTATTTACTACACTGTTGTAGATTTTCCAGAAATCACGAGTTCCTAATTTCTGTGCTTCGATGCATTTTCTGGTGGTTTCAGTGTATTCACTCTTAGCTGTCACTATTTCTTTCTTACAATTACTTCTAGCTTCTATATACTTTTGTCTGTTTGTATTTGGCTTATGTTAAAATGTGGTATGCATGTTGCACAAATAGAAGTGAACCATTAATTCTATAATAAAGATCAATGGTGAGTGTTTAATTTCTTTAGATCATCAGAAATGATAATAATTTATATATGATAAATTAAATTACTCATGTAATTCTATGATTTTATATGACTATTTCTGTAATATAAATAGGGAGCGTGAACACTGCTGAAGCATAATTTTTGTCATCATTTTTGACGGAGAGTGCACACGGTATAGAAAGAAAAGAGAGAATATGTTTTAAGTAATTAAGAGTTACTTCCCTTGTACTGTATCTGGTGTCCTTGTCATTATTTGATTTATTTCAGTTTAATATTATGAGTTCGTTATGGCTTGTGGGGCATCGGTTTTCTACATTAAACGTTTACAATTTTTTTCTTTTTTTTTTTTTTGCAATATTAATAGAATATCAATAGAAAGGTCACATTCTGCTAAATATTTCATCTAATATTATGTTTCTGACATTTGCTTTATAGTGATAAGTATTAATGATGTACATCTAAAAACAAGAATAGGTTTAACAAAATTCATACGAGAATTGTCTGGAAGGACTAGTGGTGTGATGCATAAAGTACCCAGTAAAATTCTGTTCTAACAGATACTCTTCTGGAGGTTGAAGGTCCAATTTTCAGTGAGGAGGCGCGATACTAAGAATATAATTATGAATTACTTAACATTTCAAGCTAGTCATAGCTGACAGAAACAGGTCTATGCTACCCTCGTGGGTAAAATTAAGCCGTCTGTTTAAAATTCAGTGCAGATTCCCGAGTTTGGCAGAATTATTCCAAAGTTTGGCCAGATGCATCTGAAGAAAGTCAGAGGTTACATTGACGGAAACATGAAAATAACATTCATGATGAAAACATTAATCTAAATAATAAAATTTCGTTTGATGGTTCCAATTTACTCTTTATTTCTATTATTATTGTTATTTATTTATTTCTTTTATTATTGTTATTTATTAATACATCAAATTCTATCTACAAATATGCCACACATTTTCAGTTCTTAATCTGATTTAGCAACTCGTTCAAAAAATATATTACTCTATTACTATAAAAATCAATCGGTTAATGGGTGTAGTTTTTATTTAATTTCCCTTGACAATAACCTTCCAGATTTAGAAGAAATATTTATTTAAAAAACTACTCCAGTTAACACATCACTTAATAAATACCAACATTAACTAATAAAACAATAATCTTTAGGCAAAATTCAGCTTTATTTTATTCGTTCATATTCATACACGCAATTTCTCCTTTTAGGGTGATACACCAATTCCAACACTTCTCTTACAATATAATGGTTTTTTAGATGAACGATTTTTAGCCGTTTTTGGGCAGCAATTTCTTCCTGTGGCACAAATGGATAATCCCTCTTTTGCAGTTGTGTGTCTGTTGGGGGGAGGCTTTTGCCTGACTTTTATTGTCTCGTGGAGAGACATATTGAATCAAAAAAGTGCTATTAAAGCATGGCAAAGTGTATCCTTAACCAGATTTGATCCTAGCTGAGTTTGACAGACATTTGTAAAGTTGAATGTCAAGAAGCCTGAATCCAACAAACATGTCACCAGGATTTGTGAATCAAGATTTTAATCGACTACAAGCAAACATGGCACCCATTGTGCATACTGCTTTCTTCTCAATAAATATTCATGCAAAATTATTAATACTCTGCTCTTTGATATCTTTAACTCTTCTGTTATTTCATGCAACTTTCATTTATGATTGGCCAAAACGAGTTTGTAGAACTATGGTACTATTTACTAGAACCACTGGTCGTTGTCCCCCGCACCCCGCCATAGTCAGGAGCTGATTTGGTCCAGCACAGAGTGATACAGAAAAAGAAGGAGGACCACAATGCATTGTTGACAGAACTTGACCCTTTTTCGTTCCTGGCAGCCATGAGGTAAGGACAGGTATTTTTTGGCTCTCTGTAAATGAGAAGAGAGGAGCACCCCTCCATCAACTAGTTAGGACTTTCTAGTTAGCTAACTCAAAGCCTAATAACTTAAAAAGCATCAGTTGCTTTCGAGTGTGCATTTAAAACATTAAAAAATATTGTAATATATTTAGGTATAGAAATAAAATAGATCACAGGTCCCTCCTGATTATCCATATCATCTCAAATAATGTCATATACCCATTCAGTCCTCAGTTGTCCTCATGAGTTGATATGCCATCCTCTTTGTTGTGTTGTTGGTTGTAGCACATGGAGGATCGCGTGACATACCATTTTCGAGCAAAAGAAAGAAAGGTTTTCTAATCCATTTTCTCTGGAAAGTTCTATGGTTAGACAATGCAGAAATTGTTAATCTAAACTAAATATTAGTAAGGTTTTTGTCTATTCGCTTCTCTTATTTCTCAAGTGCTATGAAAAAAATAAATGAAGTTAGCAGGAAATATTCATTAGCTATTAGTCTCTCTCTCCATGAGTAAATTCTCTGCAATAAAACCTTGAAGAAATTCGCGAATGCCTTTCTTGTGTGTCTTTCCTGCATGAAAAGTTTATTCACCTAAATTAAAAAGATGAGACAAGTGACAACCACTAGACAACATGGCCACACATGAAGCAGCGAAGTGAAACAGTGTAGATGCAGAGAAATAAAAAAAAAACCCTGTAAACACCCATGCACATATGTATAAAAAGACTTTCATTTGGTTTATTGATCACTTATAGATGCAAACATGACAATAGAGCAAGTGAGTCCACTATTAAAGATGTTAAGTGCAAATGGATCTGCACAGTTGATGAAATCCATGGTGCAAGTGAGTCTTCACTATGGTTGAAGTCTGTAGTACAAGTGAACCTGATCTGTTGAAAGTGATGAGTGCAAGTCGGCCTGTTGTTGCTACATGTTGTCTGCAAGTCCTTTTGACTCAGTCTCACTACCTGCCCAAACACAGCAGCAGCAGCTGCAGAAACAGCAGTAGAGAGATGATCGTGGCCCAATGGTTAATTATATGGACTGACAATCTGGGTGTAACAAATTTAAATCCAGGTCGTTCTAGAGAAACACTTTTACTTAGGGACATCGGCAACCTTCAAGTGGTCCCTCCCGTAAATACCTGATATTCTTCTAGAAAGAATTCTAAATAGAAAGATATCAAGGAAATTAATGCCAGCAAAATCATCATCAGGAATGATGCTCAACAACAACAACAGCAGCAGCAGTAAATGTAGAAGCACGAAACTGGCAGAGAATAAAAAGATAAAAAAAACTCTTTTAAAAAGAGGATGGAGTCAGCAAAGAGTAGGTATACACAAACTTGCTACTACTTCCCCCAGTCTAGAAAAGGAAAATAAAAAAGAGAAAAACGGATAGGTAGTAAGGGGAAGGAAAAGTATACACCATTCTCAAAACCACCAAAACCTACATCCAGACAAACAACTCCGACTCCCTGAACAATGCCAGGGGGAAAAAAACATTTGCCCCCCACTTTGCAAACATTGACCTTGGCACCAACACCTGAAATAACACCTGCCCCACACTACATTCACCAAAATAGACACCCACACATACATATCCACTACTCTATTCCGAATCCACTATACAAGAACAAGTTGGGCTGGGGAGAAAAAGAAAAAGCCCATCAATTTCTCCTTCTCGAGGGAAAAAGAAAGAAAAATCCCTCCTCTTTAGAGAAGGACATTTGTAGAATTGAGCCCTTGTCTATCAGCACGAACTTGTTCTTTCATCAGAGAAGGAACTTGAAAGTCCTCTTAGAACTTAGCCTCTTTCGAGAAAAGACATTGAAGACCTCACCTATTTCCTAGATGACCCCTTTATAACATTCATAAAGCTCCCAGCCAGTCGCAAGAACTCTGTCTGCCAAATGTTGAAGCATATGGGGGGGGGATGCCAGGAATAAGACTTAGCAATAAAAAAGACCCTTCCCTTGATGGACTTGTATGAGAAGGGTCCCAATTTTGGTGCATTCATCATAATATAGGGCACTAAAACTAACTTTTCCCATGGATGTCCTTGGCATTGTGTGCAGCAGCCAGGATACCGAAGAACTGGCCACATTGAACATGTTGCATAGCATTGGCATCGTTTTGCTGACAGATTTTAGAATTGGGTGCAACACTTCTCAAGGTAAGTCCATGATTGTTTGAATAATTTGAATGTGAAGGATTAGAAGTTTTCAAACTAGACGGTCATCGATACTATACTATCAGATCTTGAATTTACTATAACATATCAAAGAAAAGCAAAAATAGTGAAGAGTATGCAAAGCATATTTTGGAAGTATTCAAGAAAATCAAGGAATACAGTTTCAAATTAAGCTTAGAAAAGTGCGAACATTTTATAGTGAAAATTAAATATTTGGAGCAGCTAATTGATGAAAATGATTGAAGACCAGATCCAAGTCAGGCGAGAGTAATTAAAAATATGCCAACAATGACGAACGTAGCTGCTTTGCAGTCATTTTTAGGGTCATTGAGCTAATTATTATTCTAGCTACATTCCAAACATGCACAGGTCAAGAGTTCCATTAAATCATCTTCTAAAGAAAGACATGAAATTTAACTGGTCAAGTGAATGTCAAAATGTGTTTACAAAATTAAAAACTGGAAGTAATGCACAAACACTTTAATCATGCGAAACAAATGTATGGCATAAGCGATTATACTATTACTTAAAAATAAGATAGTAAATTAAAACCAGATCATCATGTGTCAAAAATACTAATTTCAGTGAAATTAAAGCATTCTCAGATTGAAAAAGAAAGTCTAGCAATCATTTTGGGGGTAAAATATTGCATAAGTACATATACAGAAGGCAGACAAATGGATCATCACATGTGTTTCCAAAGCATTTTGTAAACATATTACAAATATGGGCAGCCATATTGTTGAACTATCCATTTGAAATGGAATAGTTACCTTCAAAGTGAATAGCATATGCGGATGGCTTATCTAGACGAATACTATAGAACTCCTAGAAGAAACAGTCATTGCATCATTAACATCTGAAATGGATATCAAATACATATTATTGAATATGATAAAAGAATTACCATGCTGGAGAAGAGAATATTTCTAGGCGTAGCTTGGATAGATACATTGGAAAAGTCAAGCTTCCAGATGGATACACCTAGGAATCAACTCGGGAAATTTGCAGGGGATTTCAAGAGTATTTTGAGGGGCTCTTCACCAAACTGCGCAAACTCCTGATACATGAGTTTGATAAAATTTGTTTTACTTTCCTCGCCTCATTGTGACTAGAAAAGCTAGCCAGAATTACAGAGCACAAGGTCTTGGTTGCATTGAAGCAAGTCGGCTGCAATAAATCAGTCAAAATTTATGCTCTGTCCTATGAATTGTCTATGAAGCGTTCGCACATGTTTGCGCCAATTCTGATAAATGTGTTTAATCATTTGTTTGACGATGGTGTGATACTATAGTCAGCCACCAAATGCTAGAAAGTAGGAGAAAAAAAGAAAGATAAAGGAAATATAACAAAAGAAAAGGAAATAGGTTTATCGGGTAATAAAAGAAATAAGAAATAGGGTTTATCAGTAGACAATGGATCTGAATATCTTCGTTAGCAGAAAAAGGGAGGGGGCTAACTTGCGGTCATAATTAAGATAACAGGAACAAAAGAACAAGGACATTTAAGTTAAATAGGCTTTTCAAGATAGACAAAATAAACTTCATATGGGATTGTTGGTCAGGACAATAACAAAAGGAACGAACAATGGATAGAGATATATTTAGTTTTATAATGGTAAGGGAATGGTTTGCAGAGGCTAATGTTGTGTGACAGTTAATGAGTTTTTATGACAGTACACTTGACGGGAGTTCAGTAGGACATTTAATGACAGTCATGTGTTTGACGCTTGATGACAGTTAAGATCTGGGAGCAGTTGAAGACGGATTGTGGCTCAGAACAGATGGGGAAATGAACTAACCAAACGACTGACAAATGAGATTTTATTGAACAGGTTGCAGGGTGTTTCAGAACAATTGAACTTGAGCAGAGTTATACTGCGAAGGGAGATCAATTCAAAACAACTTGCATCTGATTCATACGATCCCAGAGGAAATAGAAGATGACATGGAAGCTGTACTAATCAACTTGGATCAGTCTAAAGTTTTTGACAGAGTTGACCATTGTTTCTTAGCATCTATTTTAGAGACTACCGATTTAAAACTGGACTTCTGTAAAAAGATCTCGATTCTGTATCACTCACTGATAGCAGTGGTGCAGGTAAACAAAAAGCATCTGCAATCTTTGCTATCTCTTGGTTGATGCGTGAAGGCTGCCTGCTGTCACTTCCTGCTTTACATCTCTATTGAAGTCGCTACTGTGCAAACTAAGGAGCTGGGAGTCAAGTTCAGTCCCATGTGAAATTGCTTTACCTGGTGGAGTGTGGTTAGTTGGTTGTTTTTGTTTTACGGCATATAAACCTTTTTCAAGTTATTTAATGCCGAATCTAAAGATATAAAGAAAATTTTTTTAATAGAATATATTAATTGTTTTCAAGTCGGATTCTGTTTAACCCATAGTTGGAACCCTAACAGGTACTACCACTCCGGGTCAGAGTGGACCTGGGAGCAATGGCAATTAAAGGGTGGCTCCACACTCCCCAAAGCCCGCAAGCTGGGGCCTCGCCACTGGATATAGTTTAAGGTCATATCCAGGACCTGGTGGAGTGTGAGCCAAGATTTCCATGTTCGCTGATGATATAACTGTCTTGTGTCATGCTTCCGAAACATCGAGAGAGTAACAGGTGCTTACAGATTACAAAATGATTGCAGGAATCAAAATAAATTGTAGAAAGTCAACTGGCCTGTGGCAGTGACACCACCCTTCTAGATCCTTTCTGTCTGCTGGGCAGATGGCTTGATTCAAATCCTTGGCATCTGATTCTGATTGGGCCTCCAGCTCGACAGGAATTGATAGGAGTTACAGTCAAAGGTTGAAGCATTGGTTAACACTTGGCTTTGAAGGAAACTCTCTTTAAAAGGTAAAGCTAATCCTTGTGCCACTTATGTCTTTCTTATAATCCTTTACCATTTATCCATACTTCTCATACCTACGAACCACCTAAAGGTCCTCTGGCACCTTCTGTACTCGCTTCTCTGGGGCCAAAAGAGGCATTGAGTTCACAGGATTAAACCTCTGTATGAGGCTTAGGAATGCTTGATATGACGTGTCATCGAAATGCAGGGAGATGAGCTTTCTTGAGTTGATTATTTACAGAGGAATCTGGATGGAATCCTGCAGTTAATAACACCTTTGTCAACCTGATTCTTTGATTCAAGATCAAAGGATATCATAGGCCAAGGGACAGATTGCAGTTTTTTAGAGAGTGCGGAGCTGCTCTCAAAAAGCTTCCTTGGTTTTCTAGAAAGAAACTCCAAAGGGGATTAATAAAAGATGCAGTTTACAATCTGTTCATTGAATGGTTCATGTGGTTAGTGGAGGAGATCAATTCTAAATGGAGTTGGGTGCTAGACACGAGTCATCTTAATAACTGAGTTCCTTCTGACATGGTATTACCCTGCAATGCCATACAACACAGTTCCAGAATGAAGAACTTGTCTGAGTGTTCAAATTGCAATATGCTAGAAAAAATACCTGATCATGCTTTCTTTCAAGCTCTGGTGGTTCTAGGAGTACGTCACTGAGGTGACAGTTTGTATTGATCCCAAGTATCCTCATGCTAAATGTATGATACATAATTGACAGCATTATACTGATGTGGGACAAAATAGACAAATGATGATTTTCACAATTCTGGCTGTAGCATGAACGGTGGTGTGGACATTGTGTTTGAAAGATGACCAGGGATTGAATCTCCCAGATCAGAATTTATTTTTTCTTTACTGATTTTCGTCTCAAAAAAGGCACGCTGCCACTTTAATGTATTTTGTAGTTGTAGTTATGAAAATATGTTTTTAATGTAACAAATATATAACAAATGGAAAAAAAAAAATAAAGTAAAGTAACGTGGATTTTAAAGAGAAATATCTTATGTATTGCATACATAAGACTTGGAAAAATGAAAACGAAGGAAACAAAAAGCTAAAGGGAAACAAAATAAAAAAAAGAAGCAAATGAAAACCAGACCCGAAAAGTATATAAATTTAGTCCAAGTTTTATTAAAAAGAAATGAATTGCTGTTGCTTTTATTTCCCAAAGCAAAGGTAAAAAAATTAACCATAAAGTAACAATGGCAAGAAAATAAAAAATAAAACATATATACAAAAAGGCTCTCTAATTGAGAGACTATTCTAGAATTAACTATCAATTGGAACAACAAAGTTAAATTTATCTTCTAAATGAAAGTAACAAATTATAAGAAAAAAAAGACAGGAAAATATTTTTTTTCTCTTTTAAAATAAAAAAAATGATCTTACTTAACACATAAAAACCTGAAAGGCAAGAAACATGCAAAACAGGGTCTTTAAAATGTTCTTTTTCTTTCATTCTTTTTTTTGAGAGATGCTCTCTCATTCTTCTTGAACATTCTAATTTCTAGGTTCTAATGTTTTTTTTCCTTTTAAAATAAAAATGCCTTCTACGAAGGAAACTTTGATTGAAATTTTTTCCAAGATGGTCTCTTTTAAGTTCCTTAAACAAAGAGGGAATTTTCTTCCCGGGAGAATACATGTACAGATAATCTGCTCGTTTTCTTCTTGTCAGACAGGCCAGTGAATTTCATTTCTGTCTCTTACAGAAAAGTTAAAAAAAACACAATCGGTTTCTTCCGTTGGTCCTTTAGAGACTAATAGTTTTTCAGTTGGTAAGACCTTGCTGCCTTGTAATTAACTGGGAATGAAATTACGTTGATTGTTTGGGAACAATCAACAGAGTTCCGAACAAGCGAGGAGAAAAACCTGGAACATTATCTTTAACGTCAAAACCTTTTTTAATAGAACACAAAGTCATCATCTGCCGCTAAGGCTGGCTATACTGGAACCAAAGTAAATGGGCAAAGAGCCCTTCCTCACCCTCTCACTCCTATCATGGCAAGGAAGGTGACATCCGGATAGTAATGATAAGGCTGATGAGGTCAATCACACCAGATCAAGAAGTGTAAGCTTTCCACTCTACAAAGGCAAAAAGGGCCGAACCCCCACTCTACATCCTAGCATTGATTGATGGCTGACAGTGATAAAAATAAAATTCCCAAAATTTGGATGTAAGGAGCTACTATTTAAGACCAAAGCTACAGGAACACTATGTAGGGAGTTTAGCAGTAAAATGTCTATTAAATGTCAGTACAGTTACGGAAGTAAGGAGCTGGGATGGAATTCCAAAGTCTCGCAGTTCAAGAGAAGAAATAATTGAAGTAGAAGGCTTTCCGGCATTTAGGGATCTCTACAGTATAGGGGTGGGACTTTGCTGCTTGTCGAGTTAGTTGAGAGTATTTACGTTGAGGGCTGCAAGTGTTTTCAGTTTGTCAGAACACATTTTCTCAAGCCCCAACTGAAAGTCAAGATGAGATATGATAGAACAAGATTACGTAACTCACTTTTTGGAAACAGGTGAATACAAGTAGTGAGTGAGTTTGTGTGTACGAAAAAAAGGAGTCAAGTATGAGTACATGCGGTTCCTGGTCTTAATTAACCCCCACTCTCCTTCGATAATAGGATTCTACAAGATACTAACTCTCCACTTTCAATTTTTTGACCTTGGCCCCTTCCAAATTACAGTTATCTGGGAAGAACAACCCACTCCATTCCGGTTTCTTTTCTCTTCCACTTAAATCCACTCCCATTTCAAGATTGGCCTGCTTGTCTTCTGTTCTGAACAAACCGGAAAACGGTGGGTGGTTTATTATTTAGAAAGGGTTGGGAGGGTCATATTAACTGGGGTTTACTTTTCTTTCTCCTACTCCTCCATTATACTCCAATGAATTTCTCTCTATATATAACCATATCAACAAGGAAGTTTATATTTCTCAAAAAATGTCCCCTTCCTCACATTCATACCGAAAACAGCATTTTTTTTTTTTTTTTTTCCCCCCCGTTGGTAACACAATGAACACATAGTTTGTGCTCTGCTGCGCAGAGCGCCGCGGCAGCGTCACATTTGACTTTCCCCCATTAAAAAAAAAAAAAAAAACGGTGTTTGGCTAGCAGTGTCAGAAATTTCGTGAAAATAGTGAATAATTCCACCCCATCTTTCCAAGCTTATAACTCCTCGAAAAATGTAATTCAAGCCCTAATTTTTTTTTTCAATTAAAGGAGTAAGGACCAAGGTTTTATTTAAAAAAAAAACAAAACAAAACAATGTGTTTTTTTTTTTTTAAAAAGGTTTTAAACTTCGGACTTTACAGGTAAATTTCTAAAAAACTGATTTTTTTTTTTGTTTTAAATTTGAATATATTATTTATTGACCTTTTCTCTTCAATTTGTGATATATAAACCTATTAAACATAAATTAATTATTTACTTTTTAATAGACATTTCAAAATGGGGGGGGGGGCGTGAAAATGGGGGGGCGTGAAAATGGGGGGGGCGTGAATTTAAAAAAAACGTTTGTCTAAAATATTATATTCGGTTTATTGGAAAGAACATAAAATTTCACATTGACCCTGAAAATATCGTAAAAATAGAATCAATAGAAAAATTTTGATAGATTTTTAAAATTTAAAAATATTGAGTTTAAAAATTGAAAAATATTGAGTTCGGAAAATTCATTACTGTTTTAAAAAAAAATAAAAATATTTTTATTACTTTTAAAACAACTGTAATAGTTTATTTTGGAAGTATAATCCATAAAGAAAATAAATAACCCACTTTTAACAGAGAAATTACGAGATTTTTATATTGTATTCGCAGTTTCGTGTTAGGGGTGTCAAAAATTCCTACAAAAATTCTGATACTGCTAGTGTTTGGCACGTCGGTGAAGAAGTGCCACTTCACTTCGGACATATGACCGTTTTGGGCAATACACCATGTTCTATTAAAAATCTTCTACTTAAATCTTCTTGTTCCCCAAATTTTACTATTGTATAAAAATTCTTATATTTGCCAATTGTGCAATTGTACATATATCGGTGGTTGTGCTGAAAAATTATTTTATCGATTATTTTGGATTTTGTTGGCGCATGCGCAATTAAAAAAAAAATTAAAACGGAACGAAATTTAAATTTCACTTTCATTTTTAAAACAACCCCAAAGCAAAGCGCTTGCGACAAGTTTTACTCTGAGACAATTTTTATTTTTAAATGTTCCAATGCAGAGTTCCCTTTTTTGACGAGTTATATTTTCTTCACATTAAAAACCAACCGCGAGGAGGCAAGTAAATAAAGAAAGTCACTCTCGAACTGATTGTCGAGGACGTATGCCCGACTGGTACAAAACCGAAATAAGTTGATTCAACTTCAGCAGTAATCCGTTTGGCGTTTAAATTTACATCATATTGTAGAGCATTTTTAAAACTAAAAACAATCAAATGATTTAAAATATTTATTATTATTTAACTCTTTTTATTATCGATTTAAAATTTATAATTGTTCAATTCCAAAACAAATATATTTACAATTATTAATAAATTTTAAATTAAAGGAAAAAGAATACTGAAGGCAAAACAAACATTATATCAAGCGGCAGACTAAGTCCGCCATATTGAAAAAAAAAAAAAAATACAAGGTAACGATTTTTTTCATGAGTGTGTGTGCTTCTAAAATCTATTGATTGCTCGGAAATGAAAAAAGATGACTTCTAAAATAAAAAATGATATCAAAATATCATTATTTAATACAATAGCGGTTTAATTTGCGATACTTTTTACATACTATAGTATTAATTTGATGAAGGGAATCTGTTTATACGAAGCAATGGCTAAGAAGTCAGTGCTATGTTGAAATGCCGGTTTCTGATTGGTCAATTCCGAAGTTTGCACAAAATTTAAAAAATTACAAACCCGCTTATATGTATTTGGTATTTGGTGAGTATCTTATTATTTAATTGACTTTGTCTTGATTTTTCTTATTTATCTGCAATCACCATCTAGTTTGCATAGTCGTGCAAAACAGTTTATTAATTTAAACAGCAGTTGTAAACATGCAGTTAATATGATTTTAAACTGTATAGAAAGAAACTTCTTATTCAGATGAGAGGAGTTTCCTTTCCAAAAAAGAAAATGTCACCCATAACGTGTTTTTTTCTTCTTGAAATCAAAGAAAAGAAAGGAAAACTGAACATGTTTCATTTATAATTAATTATGTTTAACATTTATATATGCACTTTTTATTACATATTTTAATTTTAACTGCAAAGAAACTAGTTTATGCTGTTTTTAAAAGTAAGTTAAGGCAGTCTTTTATTATAGACAACAGTATAATATAGACGCTTTAGTAAAATAAAAAAAATGCTCCAAATTTAAAGTTTTAAAAATTATTACTTCGATTTCACACTTATTGTGTGGATTTCTATCAGTATTTTGTTTATTTTTGAACTTTTAAGCTATTATTTACATTCGGAAGATAGCATTTCTTGTCGGTTTAATTTACCAACTTTTTTTTTCCCCCAACTGAGTAAAAAGCTTTAAAACGTTCAAACACATAAAACTCATCCAGGTATGTAGGATGAAGTGTAACTTACCGAGATTTTTGGTAACATTTATTTTTTTATATATTTACCTTTTTTTTTTTTTTTTTATTCTCCCGGAATAACTGGCACTAAAGTGCAGAAGTACCAATAATTTTCTACCTGATCGATTTTCGTAATTTTTTTGATATAATCATCTTTAAAATACGAGGAATACATAGATACCATTGTTTTCATGTGAAATTCGGTTTTACGATTTCCGAAATTTCGTCCTAATGTAGAAGCGCCTTTATTTGTTTATATATAATATATTTATTTTATTTAAATTTAACTGACGCTGGATTTTAATACTTTGGTAAATTTTTAGTTTACCGACCACTCGGCATTCATCTGTAATTTGTCGACTTTTATAGGTTTTCTGGTACGCTGGTCTTCACAGTGAGTTAAAAATAAATTCAAGTTTCACGATATCTTTTTTAGGTAAATATGAAGAATTACTCCACCCTCAAAAATTCCTTTAAAATTACCACTCGTATAGGTTTTCGGGGTCGCTGAAAATGAAAATAACGTTTAAAATTACGGCAAACGAGTAGTTTCCAAGATATGAAGAAATGTTAGTTTAAAAAGTGAGGGATCACTTTTCTATAATAATTTAACGTAAAATGATCACCCACTTTGTGGCCACAATTTTATTTTGGGGGGGGGGGGGCTTTCTTTCCACCCTCGGAAAATCCTTTGAAATTACCACTAACGTTTAAAATTCCAGGAAACAAGTAGTTTCCAAGATATGAAGAAATGCATTCACTTTATGATTTTTTTTTTTTGTTTTTGGAGGGGGGGATTAACTGCCGGTTTGTTTTTCGTTCAATTATAGAACTTCCATAGTTTTTTAACAAGTGCTTACGCAGTTTAATTAACCGTTTTACTTTTAACATAATTAACGTGCCGACATTAACCGAGCAGAAGAACTGTTTAATATTTTACAAAAATTACCTGTTTACATTTGGTGGGAGGCGATGGAGGGGCGGGGGTGTTTTTGGCGAGGTGGGGCCTTCCTTTCTACACTCGGAAAATCCTTTAAAATTACCTGTTTAGTGTTTACATTTGGTGGGAGGTGGTGGAGGAGCAGGGGTTGTTTTGGCGGCCACGAAGTGTAATCTTTTATTTATTTATCACAACGATGATGGCATGACGAAGACGACAAATAATTTAAGTGTACATTATTGGTGATTTTTTTTTTTCTTTTTTAAACAGTAACATTGCATATATAGTTATATACTTGCTGGGTGCTCGGTGTTGCCTGGTCGTACAATACGCTTAAACATGATATTTTTATATCGTGTATAATTGTGTATGTGTATGTATTTTTCTCGAATCAATCCTTTATTGATTATTTATTGTGAGGAATGATTTAGCTGGTGGACTAATTCGCACAAAAAATATAAAAATAAAAACATACACATGATATTTCGTCTGTGTTTGTTTACAATATCACATAAGCTGATATATTAGGCTTGATGTGAATGCTCCAGAAAAGTCACTTTTGATTGATGTTTATTTAATCTTAGTTAAAAAAGAAGAAAAAAAAATTGCATAGTTATTTATTTAGCACAATGAAAATAAAAAGAATCTTTGACAACATAGGTACAACTGGTTTAACAGATTTCACCTTTGTTTTTAAACCAAGGACTAAATTCTTTCACTAATTTAAAATGTCTGCCACACAAAGAAATGCCCTACTTTTTCATATGTACAATTTATCTTAAAACAAAATTTTTTTTTTCCGTTAGACTTCTTTTTTGCTTGTTTTTTTTTTCCTTCTATTTAGAAACATAAACATTTCAAAGTTAATATATTATTGTCAAAGAAAATGAATATTTTCCTTCAGAAGAGCCATAATAGAAAAAATATTTTACACAAAATCATGCAAAAAAATGTTTAAAATTCCTTTCACATAAAATTAAATGTAGAATCCCCTTTCTCATCTTAAAGAATAAAAAAAACAAAAATAAAACAATCCGATAATACATTAGTCAGAAGGTTAACAAGACATTTAAACGTATTGGATTCTTCAGATTACTGTTAGTGTTCTCTCATCTTGAATGTTATTTTCTTAACGTTTCTATCAATGTAACCAACTTTCTTCAGGTGTGGTTTGTTGAACTTTGGAATCTGCGTAGAATTTCAAACAGAATCCTTTATTTAATCCAAGGGGATAACATGCTCTTTTTTTTTTGTCAGCCATGACTATGTATACCAATGGCATTTACTCTAAACAGGTTTTATCAGCTTCCCTCAAAAGAGGGATTTTTATAGAAATATCAGTTGCATAGGTAGAAGTCCTAAGTAATTTGCAGTTGTATTTTGAGTATTGCTCACACTGAGGTTTGAAACTTCAACCTATAGTTGTGACTTACACTCCCTGGAAGTTGAAATTTTATTTGCAGGGCTCTTCGAAAGTCAACTCCCATGGAAAGTGAAGTTGTAATTATGTAAAGGGTTAATAAATTCACCTAAGACTATATCTACAACATGGAGAGTCTTCAAACAGCTGTTAACACTTTTACAAAACATGTGGCAGTGGCAGCATGCAACGTTTATGTTCAACCTATACTCTTGTAAATAGCTGCAGAATGTCAAGACAATACGATCCGAACTGTAACGCATCTGAAAAAAAAATTGCCAGTCTTGCTCTACAGGATTCCATAAGAAAGTGTGTTGCAACAGGTGTGGCCATGTCACCTGCCATCAGTCATCCAAAAGGCTTTAAAGTGTGTCCTATATTGACGTCAATGGTTCAAATCCATGAGTAGGCCACTTAAGACGTAGAGATGATCAGTTGATGATGCCCTGATCCTGGTGGGCGGCATGAATGAAATGGCAACAGAAATGTTGAAAGTTGTTCATGGAACGTCTAACCTCAAGCATGAGACCGGCTAAAAAATTAAAATAATAGTGAAAAATGTGATGTCTGCATTAGATCTAAAAATTTTATTTAAAAATATAAAGCAACTAGTATTAGAAATGTGTGCAAAAAAAATAGAGATTCGAGGGCGTTGATTGGTTAATTTAACATATCCTGGTGGCAATGCTTGGATTTCACTTGGTTACCCTAAAGTAAGATCTCATTGGTATCCTTTAAACCCTTACATGGCAGTTGGACATAGGTCCTAAACAGTTCTTTTATCTGCAACAATTTTGGTGATCAGATGAATATGCGGCTGAAAACTGAAGGAAAGGATCCCATGAACTGCACTTCATCAAAAATTTGGTATTAGTGCGATTACAAATCCCTTACAAGCTTGCTGTCTTGGGTTGTTTAACCATATACAATGTGACACTTCTTGCATCAACTTTATAACGCATCTGGATATCTTAGGCACTAGATCAATGTTAGCTTGAGGCAGGCCTATATCGGGTGCGTAATAAACGATTTAACTTCGTGGAACCTGGTTAATCCTAATCCTCTGGATCAAACCATATGGAGAGTGGGCATAACACATTGCTCGGTGTTGTTTACATGAGCATTTGGAGACACTTGCAACACTTTAAAAACCAAAACTTGATAAAGATGAGTTTTATAAAAAAACTTTTATTATTCATTTCATGCATAATGTCTTAATTTCTTTAAATGTTGTGAAGAAGACATCTTTTTTATAAAGGATGAAATAAAATGCTGTTTATTTTCTAAAAGTACGACTATTACCTGAATTTTGAGATCAGAGGATACTAACTGTCTGCAATTTTTATTTTTGTCTCATTTAGAGATTTCAACATTAAAAATTGACCATCCATTTCTTTGTGTGGAGTCAAGTAAATATACTTCTTTCTAAAATTTATTTTTAACTAGCAGAGAACATCCGGCTTTGCTTGATCATAAAATATGCTTAAATATATTTTGATACAGATTTCATATTTATTATTATGGAGCCAATTCTCTGGTGAATATTTCATTGTACCTAATATATAATACTGATTTGAAAAGTTAAAAAAAAAAAAAAATGACTTGGGTGCTATCAGCTAGAATTGAAGCCAAAACATTTAGCGCTCAAGCCACATTCCCTACCGTTTGAGCTATCAACAGATAGATAACACAGATTAAAAAATAAGCCACTTCAAGCTATGAATAAATTTGTGCGTGTGCAAAACTAATAAAAACATGTCAGCAAGTTGAAATGAACATTTTGCATTTCAACTTGTTAACATATTTCTGTATACATTATTCATCCATCCAAACAAAGATTTTACTCCTTATAAACCATTCTTGGTGTATGATTATTATTTCCTGTTGTGACCAGTAGTTTAAGAGTATCTGTTAAATATTTTCACATGTACGCAAACACGTACATACATCTGCCATTTTATTTATATAGATGTAACCCGAATCTTTATTTTTTTTTATTTTATTTATTTTTTTTTTTAATATGTGCTTTGAAAATAGAGGATGAATGTTTCTGAATTTCTGAGATGAGGATTGATTATTCATATTATTTGGATTCTTTGGACTACCATTCCCATCTTCAGTGTTATTTTCACGTTTTGGTCAATGTAACCTCTGACCTTCTTCAGGTGTATCTTGTCAAACTTGGGAATCTGCACCAAATTTCAAATGAAACCCTTTAATGCGCGTAGCATGTTCTTGTTTCGTCATGGCATAGTAGATAAAGTGTTTGATAAAATTCAGTTGTAAATTCTGCTCTTCTGAAGTTTAAAGCTTCAATCATCAGTGTGGGCAGCACTGAAAATATAATTGCAAATTAGTTAGGATTTCTACCCAGTCATGGCTGACACTATGAGAGCATGCTACCTCCATGGATTAAATAAAAAGTTATGTTACAAATTCTGTGCCAATTTCCGAGTTTGACAGATTCTTGTTTGACAAGATGCATCTGAAGAAGGTTGGATGTTATATTGATCGAAACGTTGTGAAAATAACTCTGATGAGAACAGTAGTCCAGAGAATCCAAATATGAAAGAATGAATGCTTTGTTTTAAAACAAATAAACTATAATACTTGACTAAGTCAGGAATTAATCTATCTGCCAGTTTAAAGCTTTCAAAGTAACTTTTTAATGTTGAAGAAGCCACAATAGCAAAGTGACCAATTATGTTTAGAAAGCCACAATTCACCTATGCATGGAATATTGTCATCACATCTGGACTAGTGCATCTACTACTAGTCTCTTAATCTTAGATAAAAAAGAGTCTCAAATCTAATATATCCCTCACTATCTGGCTAGCTCCAACCTCCGTCTTATTGTCGTAATGTTGTATCCCTGTGTCTATTTTACAAGTACTTTTAATAAGACTATTCAGTTGATAATTGACTTCAGAAAGAGATAGTGGCTTCCAGATATCCAAAGAGACCAAAGAACAAAGACCCTTTGTATGTGTTGATATACATACCCATGCAAATCTCAGTCTATCCAGAACAACTTGTACCTTGTCCTTGTTTGACCCAAGCGAATGTCAGAAAAACCAAGTCTCACACTTACCTTCTACCTAACTGCTACTGTTTAGTCGTCCTGGAGAGTGCGACCAAGGATGTAATTGGTGTAGTTTAAGTGAGTTTGGGATAGCATGCATCCCTATTGAATTCTGATCTTCAAAAGTCTCCAGCTTTAACGCTTGTCAGTGTGTAGCAATGAACTGGATGAGACTAAAATGCTTCGTAGGAACACTACATGATGCAGTAGAGGGAGTCTATCAATGGAGTTGAAGGCAGCCTTAAAATCGAATAAGCACAAGACATAGTCTACTGATAAGTTCAATGCTGTTCAAGGGTGCAACGAAGATTGAAAAATTGATCAAAATAGTTCCTGGGTGAAAACTCACTCTGAATCCAGAGTGAATAGAGATTGCAAACTTTCTGGAAACTTTTCAGAAGGATGACAGATGTATTCACTACCAAATTGATGAAGCCAATACACCTGTAATTATAGTAGAGTTTCCGGGTTCCCCTATCTGTGGAAAGGTAGGTGGATTGCTTCACTTTACATGGCTCCATGGGCAAATTTATCTTTAGTTGACCTTTGACAACTATATATTTTCATTGACTAGCCAAATAGAAAAGTTACTAGCCAAACCCACATGATTTTTAGAATATGACATCTTCGTTCTGTGATGATTATGTACATAATAAAATTTTTATTCATATTTTTTGAATAAGTTTAATTCTAAATATACAACAAATTTTATGTTGATACTTTAAGGTACAAACATTCTGATTTCTTCAGATATTTTTATAAACAGCCTTCGTTAAAAAAAAAAGAGTATATTGTTCTATTAAACTTTTATTGTTTAAATAGTTTAACTTTGTTCGTTTTATTAAAAAGAATGTTGAAAAGATATTTTTCACTCAGTAGTGAGCTTTGGAAGATTGTCAGTGAAAAAAAAAACACAATCACCAAAAGATTAGCATTTCATTATTTCTAGTCGCCACTTTGAAAAATCGCAAATGCGACTGTTTCACTCGCAATGTAGAGCCTTGCTCTAATCATCAGAGATAACCAGTCATCCACAATGTATTGAAGAGATGATGCACCCTTGTATGCTTCTGCAGGAATTTCCTTGTCGAGAGCCTTTTTATGTAACTGATACAGAACCTACTGTACTTCTCTATATTAGTATGGTTGTGTTGTCACTCTTCAGCTGGTTCATCATCAATTTCTCTTAGAGATGGCTGATAGAATAACTCCTTGAAGTGTCTTTTCTGCCACACAATCTTCTTCAAATTAGTAATCACTGTACACCTTGCTGGAGTTTTCTCTACCCACTCGCTTCACTATATGATAGTTTGTGTGTGTCCCCACATGCTGCAGTTCAGTCTGCGTCTTCGGCAAATGCATGCCAGTGTACATTAATTTACCTAAAAGGCTTGTCACCATAAAATGCAGGAATCTGGTGTAGCCACAATCCTTGCCACTCTTGTTTTTTTTACAAATTCCAATTTTTTACTAATGACTCAATGTGGCATATGACTTTTAGATGCATTTACGTTAACTCCACATTCTGGCTGCAACACAATCAATTGTAAAAAGTGATTTGCTCCTAAAGGTTGAACAGTCAATCCTCAGTGTGGGTGACCCAAAAATACAATTGCAAATTACTTAGGACCTCTATCCAATCATGGCATACTATCTCCATGAAGTCAATAAAGGGTTCTGCTTGAAATTTCGTCCAAATTCCTGAGTTTGACAAATTTTTTAGAATTCGACAAGATACACCTAAAGAATGTCGGAGGTTGCATCGACTAAAATGTTGTGAAAATCACACTCAAGATGAGAACAGTAGTTCGATTAATTCAAATAATATGAATGATCAAGTTCTTTTGTACACTTAAGCATAAGGGATTTACTCATTTTAAGTTTAGATTGTGATTCTTGTATTTCTGTTGTAGTTGCAGTCTCCAGGTTTACCTCGGCTTTTACCCGCTCTAAGTTTTGATTTGTTATTGTAGGCTTATTTGAAACTAATTCATCAAACAGGCTTGGAACAGATAGTTTTATTTTCACTTTCATCTTCTTGACCCTCAACAGAGCTTGAAGAAAAGTATCCTACTGATTCTGCTTCATTATCATCAATAGAAAGTAATCCAATTCTTAAATGTTTTCCATGTCATTCTTTTGAAATTTAAATTTGAAACTTGGATCTAGGAAAGTAGACACAAATTTTTATCAGTTGGACAGGATGAACATCTTGTTTCCATTGATGCATTAAAGTAGTGGTAAGGATTCTACTAAAGTCAGAAATGTCAGAATTAGATTGGACAGTTTTTGAAAGAAATAACCTCAAACTTAAAATTGTAGGTATTATCATAGATATGGTTCTGTGACTTCATTTTTTGGTGATTTCTTCAAATGGACTCAGTAACTGGACAATGTTTTGAACAAGTCCCCATTGGCAAGTTGTTAGGTAGGAATATTATCAACTGCATACATTACAAGAGCTTTTCATTTTCTAAATTTCTTTTTAGCATATATGTTGAATTCCACTGTGTGGTCACATCTTGAATGAGTTTATTTTTCCAAATTAAACTGATCCTGTATTTCAGTTAATTTGCTAATTGCGAGTGATTAAAGTTAGACTATATTTCTGTTAGTTGTAATGATTGTCTTAACAGCCTTTTGGGAAAATGAGTCATTTATTGAAAGTTGCAATGTATGAAGCATGATAGTTATTTTAAACCATATTTGTTCCTGAATTTTGTTGATTTTGTACTCATCCAGAAAATTGTGTAAAATTTACCAAAATTTTATTTGTTGAAGGATTCGTTTTATTTAAAACAACAGAGTTGAAAAAAAACAATAGCGTCCCAAATTCTCATTTGAAAAAATGAACGAATCTCTTAATAAAATATTCCGGTTTGTGCGAATCATTCTGCTTTGCATATGTGCCATGAAAAAGTCCTTTCTGATTAATGTTTACCAGTTAAAAAATATTCTGTTATTCTGAAAAACACCCAAGTTCATTTGCTTATTTTAAAACTGTTAAACATTAATCAGAAGGGACTTTTTCTGGGCATTCAATGTAAATTAGAACAGTCCACACAAATTGGAAATAAATCATTTGTAAACAGTCATAGCATTAAATTGAATAAAGCCAATACAAAAATAAAATAAAAGAAAGATGTTCAAATAATGAAAAAACAATAGTACTTATGCACGGAACATTTTGGAAAACCATTCCTTAACATGTGGAGGAGAGGGTGTTTTTTTTTTCTTTTTTTTTTTTTTAACTAGTCTATACTTTCACCTAACAATTTAATAAACAATACAAAACAAGTGATTTGTGCCACAAGAAGTGAAGAAGGGCAACTGAAGTTTTTTTCTCTGTATGTGTTTGACTGGGGAAGGGGTTGTGGGAACCACCTCGAATGGATGAATGTGATCAGTGTCAAGCGAAGAATTCAATAGAATCGCAAAGAAATACAAATTGTATAAAGAATATCGTTGATAACATGCATCTCTCTTTTATTAAAATTAAATTGATATTCACAAGTGCGTTTGCAAAACATTACTTAAAATTATTACATGTTCTTGAGGATACTATTTAAGAAGTACATGGTGTAAAGAGCTGACATTTGGATATAGCGTTCTACGATATGTATTGATTATGCATGCAATATTCTAGATCTGTATCTTTTAATAGTTTTTGTGATATGTGATTTTGAAATTAGTATATGTTTATGACATTTGCTACTTTATTTCCGCCACCAAAATTAAACATATGATCAGCATTTTTATCAACTTATAATGAAGTAAGTTGCGGCTGAAATAGTTTTAAAAATTAGGCATCATAATCATTATGTATGGAATTATATTGAATGTTCATATTTACTGTCATTTAATTCAGTTGTATTAGATAATACTTGAAAAATTATCCACACCTCAAAAATCAAGACCAAAATTGAATGAAAAATAATTTTATTTTTACTTCCTATTGTCTTCTTATACTAGGAGTGATGAAAACATCTTTTGTGACATTTTTACTATTTTTTGTCAGTTGGTTTAAAAGTTTCCATATTGTAATTCACACATGTCAGTGTTTCTTCACCTTCAGGGTAGTGTATACTGTTCATTCTGCTTCATTATCATCAGTGAAAGTAGTGGTGGGACGATTAATTGGAATTGTTAGTTGTAAGAATCGTGTATTTGGGGGGTGGAATTGGAATCACATTGTTAAAAAATACTTTAGATTTACAATTCTTTCATTAAGATTCTCTTGTATTTTTCAGTTGAACTGTTTGTTTGAATTGAGATTAATGCTGTCAAAAATTTAGGATAAAAATGTCATAGAACTTTTCATAACATATTTAATGATATACAAGAATTTTATTAACTACTTTAAAAGTAATCTTTATTTATCTTAATGAGTTTTCTTATTCTGTCACATACATAGGCACTGTCTGTCTGTTTCGAAACTTCAAGGCCCATGATACTTACCTGTTTGCACTGTTGCAAAACTTTAGGGGCCGTGAGGTAACATTGTTTTCATTTGTGAGTGAAGTTTATTTATGTATAAAACCGCCTAACTACGTGAAGTCCATGAAAAAGTTGAATACTTAACCCTTAGAGAAGAAAGATTTTACAGTGCTCTCATTGCGAGTAAATCATTAAAAGCAGCAGTTTTTCCAACTGATGACAAAAAAAAGACGAGGCGCTTATCTTTTGGCAAGTTTTTTTTTTTTTTTTACCGACACTCTTCCATTAGTAAATGAATAAAAAATTTCATTAGTAAATGAATAATGTCTTGCCAACCTTTATATTTTTTTAAAATAAAAAAAGCAAAGTTTAAACAATAAAAGGTTTAATAGAATAATATGGTAAGTGAATTTAATTTTTTTTTCTTTTAGAAATTTACATTTCATTAAAATATTCTGCAACTGAAACAATTAAACATTTCTTTTGGAACTTCTTTGCACAACAAAAACAAAAAACAAAAAAATGAAAAATTTATTAAAAAAGGAAAGAAGTTTTTTTAAAATCCTTTGAACCCTAACTTAGCAAACTAACTAGTCACTCAGAACCGTTCAACTAAAGGACTGTAGGAGCTTGGTTGACATTCACCGATGCGTGATATCACAGTCGTGATGTGAGCATAGGTAAATATTTCCCAACCCCTAACAAGAAATAAAAAGGTTGTCAGAAACAGCATTAAGGTGGAGGCGATTTTGATAGTTCAATAAATGACTTTTATTTAACAATAGAAATAAGCAATTACCAAATACTTTTTTTTATATAGAAATAAAGAGGGAAATTAAAACATCAAATAAGAATAAACATTAAAGGATGATAAGTATATAATTATATAATAAAAATAAATATAGAAATAAACCAATGGTAAATGTTACCTTAAGCTACAACAGAACACCAACCACTCTTAAATTTTTTTTTTTTTTTTTTTTTTTTAGGGGGTATTCGAGGTCACTGACAACGAATCTAATCAAACTCGCTGCAAATTTACCGTTTGCATGGTGAACCCCTAGACCTTGAGACTATTTTGTACCATTTCACCGCCTTTGGCAGTGTTTTTCTTACATGATACGTTTGCACGCAAACGGGCGTAGTGGGGTGTCATCATATCGCATAGGAATCTTTAAGTGGTCATTTCAAATAAAGTTAAAAAAAAAAAAAAATGTGGTTTATTTATTTATTTTTTTCTTACGTAGTTTTAATGCTTTTTAATTAATCTAAAAATAGTTTTCACGAGCGGTTTACAAAAATATAACCACCAAACATATTATGTTTTTCGTTCTTTTTTGGGGGTGGGAGTATTCAATTATAGGACTTGTGTAGTTTAACAGGTGCTTCTGGAGTTTAATTAACCATTTTTCCGTAAGTAACGCGCCGACATTTACCATTTAACAAAAATTCTGTTAACATTACACCACTACCGCCTCCCTCCCCTTCATCCTCAATGTAAACAGAATTTTTGTGAAATGGTAAATGTCGGTGTGTTACTTATGGAAAAACGGTTAATTAAACTGCAGAAGCACCCGTTAACGGAACCCCCCTTGCCCCAAAAAAGACCGAAAAACATACAAATGTGTTTGTTGCTTATGTTTTTGCAAACCGCCTGTGAAAACTTTGTTTTGATCAATTAAAAAAGCATTTAAAACTACGTAAGACAAAAACTGAACCACATTTTAAATTTTCTTATTATAAAGATTGCAATGTGATAAGACACTTCACTATGCCCATTTGCACACGAACGTATCACGTAAGAAAAACATTACCGAAGGCGGTGAAATGGCAAAAAATAGTCCAAAGATCTAGGGGTTCATACCATGCAAACAGTAAGTTTGCAGCAGGTTTGATTATCAGATTCATTGTCAGCGATCTCAAATACCTTTAAAAATAAAAACAAATTAGTGATCAGTGTTCTGTTGTAGTATAGGGTAACATTTACCAAACCAATTTATTTAGATTTAAAAAATAACATTAGGTTAAAAATATTTTTAAAAAAGTAAAATAAATAAAAAGGAATAATTTGAGACGATTGAATATAAAAGGCTAAAAATTTAATCAAAGAGATTGAAGCTGCAAAAAAAAAAAGTGAAATTTTAAAGAGTTATCGAAGATAAAGAGAAAATAAAACAAAAAATGAATATCAAAAGATAAATAAAACATGTTATTTCCCTTGAAATTTGATGTTATTATATTTTTGTTGAATTAATCACGAGTTTTTCTTTATATTTTTTAATATATAAAATAACTCCTGAAATTGTTATTAATTTCATGGTGCATGTTTAATTCATGGTTAAAATATTTGTTTTGACTTATCTTCAATGAAAGAAATTTTACAAAAAAAATCAAATTATTTTCGAAATTCCCTTAATTGTATTTTCACTTTTTCGCTGTACCAAATTTTTTCGCTACACAAAAACACAAAAACTTTCGACTATATAATGGTATATTTCAAAACAGCAATTCCATGGGAATCAGAATCGTACTTGGTATTGGAGTCATTAATTAGTATTTTCTTGGAATTGTAAAAAATTTAGAAATCGTCCCAACACTATTAGAAAGTAGATGTAGAATCCAATTCTAAATATGTTTTCTATGCCAATCTTTTAAAATTAATATTTGAATCATGAGTCTAGGAAAGTAGACATACACAAGTTTTTATCATTTAAATGGGATGAAAATCTTTGTTTCCATTGATAACCAGAATTGTTCAACAATGGTAAGGATTCTACTACAGTCAGAATTAGATTGGACAGCTTTTAACAAAAATAACCTCAGGGTTAAATTTGTAGGTATTATTGATATGGTTGAAGTTCTGTGATTTGCTTCTTTGGAGAACTCAGTAAATGGATTTTTTAAATATTTTTTCAAACAAGTACCCATTAGTAAGTTGTTATGGTAGGAATCTTACCAACAGCACACATTACAAGAGCATTTTGTTCTGAATTTATTTTCAGCATATAATATGTTACATTCCACCATGTGGTCACATCTTGAATGAGTTTTTTTTTTTTTTCAAATTAAGCTGATCCTGTGTTTCAGTTAATTTGCTAATTGCTAATAGAAAGCGATTAAAGTGAGGGGCTGTATTTCTGTTAGCTGTAACAGAGCTCTCCACATTTTTAATGGAGTCGCCATTTTGAGTCCTGTATCTACATTGGAAACTCTTATGATTAGGTTGTCCACAATTATAGCAAATAATTTTTGTACTTTTCTTAGGAGAAAAATTGTTTTTGGCAAAGTTGCGGTTTTTATTCCTGGCATGGGTATAATTTAATTTTGGTGTTTTTATGTATGTATTTTTAAATTTCATGATATTTGTGGATTCGTTTTTTCTGTGATCATTTTTTCAGTTTCTTCGTAACTTCTGAGTGCTACCTTGAATTGGCTAAAAGTCATGGGTTTTTCTTTCTGGGTTATCACGGTGTTAAATGGCTTGAAATCACTCGGTAATCTCTTAAGGACCATGGAAATTAACAGACTGTCACTTATAACTTCACCAGACATTTTTAAAGAATTTGCAGTCGTTTCGGCTCTTATAATCAGTAATAGTTTCAGCTTCCATTCGTTTTAGAGAGGTCAGTTCAGTATATAAAGAAATAATTTTGGGTTTTCCTTTCGATAAATAATGCTCTCTCAATATGTTCAATGCTTTGCAGCCATTGTCCAGAGCTTCTCTCATTACCAGTGATTGACTTCGGTCATCTAAACACTATTAATTCCGCAAAGACAGTTGCGTTCTTTTCAATGAAGTCGGGGTCGTTTCTGTTTTCAGGTTGTGTTTGAAGTACTTTGTGTAGCTTTTGAATTCGTAGATATCCTAGAAATTTAGCTTGCCACAATTCGAATTTTGATTCGGATCCATCGAAATATAGACGCACGCTGGGCGCATAACCTCTAGAAGTGTAAGTCATGTTTTAGTTTCAGAACAGTTTCTGATGGTTCGCTGTTCTAAACAAGTCTTGAGAGGTGACTGGTTTGCAGTAGACAGAACAGTTTCCGATGGTTCGTTGTTACACACAAGTCCTGAGAGGTGACTGGTTTGCAGTAGCCAGTTCCACAGAGCAAAATATTCTTACCGTGTCGAGACGGAAAAAACATGCAAAATTGCTATAGAAAAGGTTTAATATTTATGGAGCAATTCTGGTTTCTGATTGGTTGGTAGCAGAACGTGAATTAATTTGATTCGTCAGTTCCTAGCAGCATCGTTTATAAATAGAATTGCCTGACTGTGTGGGATCATACCTCATTATACATCCAAAATATTGCAACAACCACTATTGATTCTATAGTAGTTTGGTGTTTCGCTGGAGGCTTGTAGTTACTGCCACTTGTTCCTGGAATGTCTGTCCCTGAATATTCATTGTGCTTCCTTTTCTTATCTGCAACTTTTGCTTCTTTTGAATGAAGCTTTTCTAAGATTGTTTAACATATTAGTCATTGTAAAAGTTTTTGATGAGTTGCCAACCTATAATGTGATGATTTGACATGACTTGCAGGCAGCTGTATTCTTATTCTTGGGATTGACATCAAAATACTTCCAACAGAAACTGGTTGCCATAATGGTTGAAGGTTGTTGTATTTAGTTAATTTTTTATGTATTTAAATTACTTATACGTAATTACTGATACTTAATTATTGATTTATCTCAATAAAATATACTTTATCTAAACCAGAAAAATTAAAATGTATATGTAATGGTAGCAAGAGTCCAAAAATGAGGAACAAAAGTATAACTGATGAAGAATGCTTTATTTTCACTACACACATTGCCACAATTTACTGTACAATTCCTCAACATGAAAGATGAAGTAATAATTTTCTTTGACAGTGATTTAAAGTAAAAAAAATGTTAATTTAATAGGGAGAGAAATGAGGGAAATTTTCCATATGCTTACATTTGTGTCAAATTCAGTGCAATTGTAAAAGTCTGCATGTTAATAGCGCATCATGCCTATTATTTGATGATATGGTGTAGACGATGCATGTATCTTTGATTAAAATTTTACTGGCAAGCACAAAAGGGGGGGAAAAAACTTGTCTTCATTTACAATATAATATAATTAATATTTGTATCATTTATGGCAACAAGATTTGCTGATAAATTAGCTTTAGAAAACTGATTAATCAGCCGATTATCAAAGGCTGATTAATCGGTAATCAGCCAATTTGCTGATCGGTGCATCCCTACTGCCATCTTTTAGTGCAGTGGTGGTTTACAAACTTATGGGCTTGGACACCTGAAAAACCAGTGTGATTCATATAATTGTATATGAAAAACCAGTGTGATTCATATAATTGTATATGGCATATGTCATATAAGAATTTATTTGCAAGAATTCTTCAGTTCTGTTATGACATTGAATAGCACAAATTTTGTCTACCTTGGATTTGTTATTGTTCCATTTAGGCAAGGTGTGGTGGAGGTTGATTTGCGCTGCTGGATTTACCTTTGTGCGCCTCCAAGAGTCCTTGTGATGGCATTGGGAGATCTTAATATTAATTAATAAAGATTTTACTCTTTGGTTGCAAGAAATAGCCAATGTGATTGAACAATCAGACAAAGTTGAAAGTTTTGCCTCAGTTGCATCCTAGGCTACTGATAGGTTGATTGTGTCCTCGCTGTTTGTCCAGCAGTTTACCTTCAACTCCACAAACAGTTCTCTCCAAAATTTCCCACTGAGCTGAAGCTACATACAATGATCTGTGCCCCCTTGACATAAATACCCCTGATTAACTTGAAAAGCAGCAAAATCCCACTCCTTCTCTGTATAGGACCCTAGATGCCAGAAAGTTTTCTACTATAATAGTTTTTTCCCTTGAACTATTAGACTTTAGAATTCCCTCCCTGTCTCCTGCTTCCCTGACTGAAGTTAAAATATCATGTGAACTATCATCTCGCTACTCAACTCCATATGTTGCCAGTCTGTAAGATTATGAAATATTATTATATTCCTTGTTTGTTTTAAGTAAGAACAGCTTTTTAAAATTTTGATGTTTTCATCTGTTTCAGGTTTCGATAAGAAAGAAAACACGTTTTCGAAACTTGGCAGCGGGTGACAAAAAGAAAATAGAGGAAATCCAAAGAAAACTGCCAAAACTTCCCAACGATGGATGATTACCCACATACGTTGGGGTTGGAGGCTGTTAAAAATATTGAGAAATACACAAGTGAAATTTTGGACTCAATTGAAACTGACTTTACTTGGCTGGATGAGATTCTTGAAACTGCTAAAGCCTCTTTCCAAACGTAAGACATTGATTTTTTTTTTTTTTTTTTTAACTTAATCTTTTTCATTCAAAATGTCTGATCATTTTTTTGAGAAACTAATTACCTTTGGAATTCCGTTCCTTCTGTTTCCCCAACAGTACATACAGAAATTTGAATGTAATATGAACAAACACCTTATTGTCCACATCACCACCCAGGTTGCCCTTTATAAATCTTGTCCGAATCAGAACAGTTGTTTACAATTCAATTTCATCTTGCCTTGGTTTGATGAGGATTGATGATTTAAACTACTGTCTGACGGAACGGGAGCAAGTTACCACGTGCATAAAACGAATACCTAGAAATTTTGTACAGATTCTCCAGCTTGATAAGATGTATCTGATATTGTGAGAATAACATCCGAGATGAGAAGAATAGTTTAAATCATCCGAATAATAAACAGCAAAAATTTTAATTAAATAAAATTGATAATGGAAATAGCCAGAATTTTCCAAAGCTTTCGTAATTTGTTATATATCAGGAACCTCCCTGCAAAAGCTTTGGGAAATTCTGCCTCTTTCTATTATCAATTTCATTTAATTAAAAAAAACTGTACATTACACAAACTATTGAACATTGTATACAAACTAGATGATATTGTATTGTGTATTTATATTTTTGCTGGCTGTTATCCTCATCTTCATAGTTATGTTTTTGATAGATATGGAAGGTACGAGTACCAGAATTTGGACGATCTTATTTATAACTATGCATTAGGACAATCAACCAATGAGAAACCTCCAACCTCCTTTTAAAAATATCTAATTTTGGATTATAGTCAGTTCTCTATCAATCTCCATCTTGCCACAACTGAACCACTGCTGATCAAGATCGTAACTGCATTGATTCTTCGCCAACTGGATCTACTGCCATCGTCTTTGTTATACAGAGTGGCTCAACACTTAACAGGTTATGTGCCCAGCCATCGACTTTGCTTTGACGGATCAAAATCTAAATTCGAATTGTGGCAGGTGAAATTTCTGGGGTATTTAAGGATACGAAAACTAGTTATTCAATTGCCACCAGAGAATCCTAATGACTCCGAATTTATCAAAAAGTATGCAACTGTTTTTGTAGAACCGATTCAATGCTTAGACGACAGAAGTCTGTTTCTGATTATAAGAGATGTTTTCGATGATGGACCTAAAGCGTTGAAAATATTAAGAGAACATTATTTATCAAAAGGGAAACCAAAAATTATATCTTGATATACAGAACTAACGTAACGAAGACGAGATGATTACTGACTGTTATAAGGACAGAAACAATAGCAACAATTGAAATAATAAGCGATAGCCTATTAATGTTAATGACACTCAAGGGACTTATAGCCGATTTTAAACCATTGACAACTGTTATCACGCAAAATGACAAACCCATAACTTTCAGTCATTTTAAAGTGGCTTTGGGTAGTTACGAAGAGACGAATTGGATGCTCGTGGACAATAATAACTCTGACAATATCGTGAAGTTCAAAAATGCTTCTCGAAAACTGACACAACCAGATTACACATCTGACCTCAATGTTTTCCCCAAAAATAATTTTTCCAAGAGAAAGAATAAAATTATCTACTATAATTGTGGGTGACCCCAATCACAAAAGTTTCAAATGTCGATATAAAAACTCAAAAGTGAACTTCATCAAAAACGTTGAGAACTTTCATGAAGAACATACATTTCTATTCACATGTAAATTTGGTAATATGACAAACGTAAAAATCTTCTTGTAGACTGTAGCTCTACAGCACGTTATCTCCAAAGAATCTGATTTTATTAATTTTGACACAAACTTTAATCCACAAAGTCATTTTGTTGAACTGGCTAACAGCAGTCAGATAAATGAGATAGTCTTGAAAAGAGGCGATGCTAAAATATCACTAAAAATAATAAAGGCAGAATTTGTAACTGTATTCTTAAAAATGCTCTTTTCATACCTACATTTAAGCAAGATATTTTTTCCATGTAAACAGCCATCACGCAAGCTGCGAATATAAAGTTTGGCCATAACAAGTCAAAATTGATATACCCAAATGGAACTGTATTTGGCATAAAAGAAAATGGCTGACTATATTATTTAAAAAGTACGGTTCCCTCAAAAACTGCCTGTCACAACTTAGAAACCTGGCATAAAATTTTGGGACACTGCAATACTGCTGATTATTAAATAGTTAGCGAATGTAGTCAAAGGCATGAAGATAATACCTTCAGACGATCTCCCAAATTGTGATGTTTGTGCACACAGGGAAAATGGTGAAATACATAAGCAAAACACCGGACAAAAAAAGTCACTAAAATTCTCTCACTTGTGCATTGTAACCTGGCAGGTCCAATAAGTCTGATGGAAAGAGATAACTTCAGGTATGCATTAAATTTTGTTGACGATTATTCAGGTTTAATTATGGTTTATTTCTTAAAAAACAAATCCGATACTATCCTAGCCACTAAAAAATATTTAGCTTACATTACCCTATACGTCTCTGTAAAATGTATTCAGACAATGAAACAGAATTTACTAGTAAAAACTTTGGACTTCTATTAATTAGCCATCGTATTAAACACAAGAAATCAGTCCCTTATTCCTCATTTCAAAATGGCACCGCTGATGGCGAACCCTTTTTGAAATGACAAGATGTCTACTTATCGAATCAAAATTAACCCAAAGTTTATGGATGTACGCTTTAATAGTGGCGACGTGGCATATATCAGAAATAGATTGTTCAATAAAAATAAAAAAATTAGGTAAAACTCTGAAGCATTTTTCAGTGTAAAACCAAAATTGAACCGAATGCATATATTTGGTTCAAATTGCTTTGCATTCATAGAAAATAGCCGTAATCTAAATGTTAAAAGCGAGAAAGGTATTTTCATAGGTTACGATGAAAGCAGCCCGGCTTATTTAACTTCCTGACCAAACTGCCATAAAAAAGTTAGATGTGTAAAATTCAATGATACATTTAATTTAAAAAATGACGAATCGGTGGATGAAAAGCATGAGGAAATATTTAGTGTTTTTGTCAATCACAACAAAAATATCAATAATGACAACCATGGCAGTAAAACTACTGACGTAAATATTAACCAGACATGTCGATACTTGATAAGAGATTGAACCCCCCCCCCCCCCGACTTCTTAAAAATTGAAAAGCTACAAGACTGCGCAGGAGATTACTGTTACTCTTTTGAAAAGCACACCAGAAAGTTATATTGAGGTGATTAATTCAGAAAATCACCAAGAATGGAAAAAAGCTATGTAATCTGAATTGGAAACTTCGTCTGAAAATAATACATACGAAATGGTACCAAAACCAAAGGATAAGAATTTAATTTCTTCTTGCTGTTCACGGCTTTTGGCAATGAAATTTTTGAAGCAAGGTTTATTGCAAAAGGTTTTTCCCAAATTTCTGGGGGTCGAATATTTTGCCACATTCTCACCAACAAATTTAACGACAATTAAGACTTTATTGCAACTTGCTACTCAGTATAATTTAAAAATACATCAAATAGATGTAAAATATGCTAATTTAAATGCTCCGATTGACTGTGAGATTTATATTTGAAGCATATTGTTATCAAATGAAGTCTGTAAAAAAATAATATTATTCTAAGCTATGTAGAATCTCAAAATAATACAGCTGACATTTTTACTAAACCGGTAACAAAGATAAAATTAAAACATTTTATTGCCTTACTTTTTGGAACTTAATCTTGAATAAAATTATTTTAAGAAACCCAAACTGAGAAGTCAAAACCACAAAAAAAAAAAAAAAAAAAAAAAATTGTAAATTGTCTTGGGTATGACGATAGACTACGACCATTTTCTTCTTGTCTTCCTAACCAAATTAACAAACTAAAATATCTAACAGAATGTTTCAAGTTTTTGTTTAACAAAGAAAGGTGATTTTTTTTCTCTTTCTTCTTCAGAAACCCCTTTCTTTAAAAAAACACATTGTATGTATAAAATATGTATGTATATATATTTAAAGAATTGAATTAAGTATCATAGCTTCCTCTGTGAACGTACACATTCTGTATATGTCTGTATAAAGTATAGTGCGTGTATGTATATCTCTATATATATTTAAAAAAAGGATCCTTCTATAAATAAATAAATAAAAAGGGGGGGGTGATACATTTTTTTTTTCCATTTTATTTTTACACTATTAAATCAAATTGAGTCCGAAAGGACTTTTTCATTATATCAAAAGGGAGAGGGTGTTAAAATGTTTTTGATACATATGGAGGGTATGACTACCAGAATTTGGATGATCTTATTTATAACTGCATTAGGACAATCAACCAATGAGAAGCTTTTGACCTCATTATAAAAATATCAAATTTTGGATTCCAGTTTGCTATCAGTCACTATCTTGACATAACTGAACCACTGCTGATCAAGATCATAACTACATTGATTCTTTGTCGACTGGATCTACTGGCGCCATCTTTGTTATACAGAATCACTCAACACTGAACAGTTGCTGGCCAACTAATCCTTTGGTCTGCTTTTGGGTAGGATTGAAACTGCTATTTTCAGACAATGCTCAATGAGCATTGTCTGAAAATAGTGGTTTCAATCCTATACAGAAGCAGGTCAGAGGAAGTAGTTGGCCAAAACATGGCGAGATAACAACTGTGGAAGATAATAATTATCAAGGATACAGTTACAAGATTCAGCATTCGTATCTTGTTGTGGTTTATCATCTGAAGAAGGCCAGAGGATGAGTTGGCCGAAATGTGATGAAACAATAACTATGAAGATGAAGATAAGTCCTCAAAAAATGAATACACAAATTATGAAGCCTCCTCTCAAAGGATTTCAAAAATAGTTGCTACTGTTGCTAACATTTACATAAACATGGTTTGTATATACATTTAAGTGACAATACGACCATTGTAATGATACAAACATGAACTATCTATATTATATATGCATTTTATACACACAGTATTTTACATTTGTACTGTAATAAATATTTTGCTGAGGTTGAATTATACATAACTCAAATTAAAAAAGATGTAAATCTTTATTAAATAAATGTTAACTATAAAATATTAAGTCTTTTATAGAATGTATAGCATTGTTGATAGAATGATGTTGCATTTAAAAATTTTAATGGAGGGGAATAAAGTTTTGCTTTAAAATTGATGGGAGCTCGCCTTTTACAGCTAATTGGCCTTCCATTTTCATCCCTTTTCTACTCTCCATTTTTCTTCCTCCCAATCTTAATCAAAATGACTGCAAAATAATAATAATAATAACTTTAAAAGGTGTGATATTCCATAAAGCAGTAGAAGCATTAATTTATGTTTTTTAATTCTAGCTCTGATATCCAGATTTTACCAAAAACTCCATCTCGCAAAAAGCGCAAAGGTCGAAAAAGAAAAAGTGAAGCCCTATCTTTTATTCGATCCAGGTAAGAAAGAAAATTTAATAATTGGAAATATCTACATTGATTGTGTAAATCACTTCTAGTGTGTCTGTATGTGTTTCTCGTCTATGTCACCTTTGATTATTTATTGAAACAAAAAATTCAATAGTGTAAAATAAAATACAATTTGAAAAATCTTTTTTGTGATGGACGTGTGTATCATAAAGACTTTTTTCTTTATTTTTAATTTTTAACTCGCGAGGTAGGGGACGTCTGGTCTTGCCAGGTTATAAAATATGCTTAAATATATTTTAAATCCTGCAGATTTTGTATTTATTATTACAGAGTCAATTCCCTATTGAATATTATATTGTACTTATTATATCCTAGTATTAATTTGAAAAGTTAAAAAAAGAAAGATCTTGATAAGTTAAATGCAACCTGATTCTAGCTTATTTAGAAGGAAATAAAAATTATTGTTTTTTATAAAATGAAATAGAACCTTGTATTAATAGGAATATGTAACCAGTGAATAAAACTAAACAAAAATTCCATGAGCAAAGCTTCTTTCCTAGAGCTGCTCATCTCGAACATAATACTGCAGGGCTGCTTCCTAACTGACTATAACCTGATCATTTTCAAATCCAACGGAAACAGGTTCTTGAGCCATCATGTGAAATTTGGAAGCATTCAATACTAAGTGTCATTCCTCTCATTTCCACTCTAGCAATGACCCTATTCTTTAGAGTTTCTTAAAATTAGTAAATATGTTTTGCAAGAAATCAGCAACTATGTTTTTCTTTGTTAATGTAAGAAACTCTTGTTTCTTTTATCCTTGTCTTCATATGGACAAATATTTGTAGAAACAACTCTTCAGAAAATTACTTGAGATGAGGATTGATAATTTGGATTATACAGACTACTATTCTCAACTTGAGTTATTTTCATGTTTTGGCTGACGTAACCGCCAATCTTGTATCTTGAACTCGTCGAATCTATACAGAATTTTATTCATTTAATCCATGAGGGTAGCATGCGCTCATTGTGAAAATAACAGGATGAAAATGCGAATAACATGTATTTATTAAAATGGTTGAACATCAAGGTGACAGTTATTTAAGTTTTGAAGGAATTAAAAACAAAATTCTTTTAGATTGTGATACCAATGGCATCCCTCAAAGTGTTAGGAAGTGGGGAGAAAGAAAAAGAAAAAAGTATGACAAAAGGCAATAGGAAATAAGTTTATCAGGTGAACAAAGATATAGGAAATTCAATTGGTAGAAAGACAATAGTTAGGAAGTTGTTCACCAAGGAACACAAAAGGAAACAGAGTTGGGATTGTTGGTCAATATATTAAAGAGTTAGTTTTAGGAATGGCAACGAATTTTGTGACAGTTAGTGACAATCTTGGATTTGTTACAGCTGAGGATAGTGTCCAGTTTGGGTCAGTTGGTGTCTCGGAGGTTCGCTCGAGACAGATTGGAATCATAGTCGAAGGCAGATCGTGGCTTGGAGGAGATGGAGAAATGAATTGATCAACTGGAGGAGATGGGTCAAATGAATTGACTGATGAACATTGCCTCAACAGAAACTAAGATGTAGACCTGAGCATGTAGATGGTCGATGGTGTCACACACACACCCACAATGCAACTGATGTTTATAAAAATGTCGGAATACTTGTTAACCATTGCACCCCTCTTGACAGTTGCCAATACATAAGAGATGATCATACAGTCAAAACAAAAATAGATGTAGAAGACCATGGAAATGGCCTTAGTTGGTGATCTTGAGCAGGGGACCGCATAATATCACAAGATTCGTTCTCTCATAATTCTATCTGCAATTAATATTTATATCTTTTCAATAAATTCTTATTTTTTTATTTTTTATTTTTCAGTATTTGCCCAAAGCCTGTTGACGAATCTCTGAATGAAAGTAGTTATTCGTATCGTACTCGTGGAAATTTGCAGTCCTCTGAAAAGGAAAATGTAGATTCTGACATCTGCAAGAAGAATGATCAATCTTTGAATAAGAGTGATTGTGCATATGGCACTCGTAGAAATTTGCAATTCTCTGAAAAGGAAGATGTAGATTCTGACAGCTGCAAGACGAATGACCAGTCTTTGAATAAGAGTGGCCACTCATACGGTACTCGTAGAAATTTGCGATCCTCTAAAAAGGAAGATGTAGATTATAACACCTGCGAGACAAAAAATAAATCTAAAACGCGTAAAAGGGAGTCTAAATTGAGTCCAACTGTAGAAGTTCCTGAGATTGTTGTAGATACAATAGAAAAAGAGAAATGTGAATTGGAAGAAGCCAAAGAAGTCAGCCCTCAAAAAATTGATGTTAAGGAAATGGACACGGCGACAGAAGCAAGCTCACTTGTAGTGAAGGTTTGTAAAATAACTTTATTTACTAGCAGGGCTACCTGGTATTGTCTGGGGCGAAAGTGTAACATAACTCTTATCCCCTTCTCTCTTTTCCCACTCCACCGTTTTCTTCCTAACCCCCTATTTCTTTTTTGCTCAGCCTATTCCTCTCTCTAGACATGTACATACACAACTAGTTGATGTAAGGAAAATAACACTATGAAAAGATAGTTATTTTGCTATATATGATAACATTAAAAAAAACGTGTATATGTCTTTATAGCATTAAATGATATAAATAACCATTTGACTGCTACAGAATGGATTTTTTTTCCTGAATTTTATATATTTTTCTGTGGTGTTATGCAGATTGAAAAAAAAGAAAAATATCAACTTTGTTGATGTGTTCTGTATTTTTCAAGTGATATACAAACAGACAACTGCCATTCATATAGATTTATTTTATTTTTTTAGAGCTTTGTAATAGAAAGTATGGCATTCCCTTCTCGTATAAAAAAAATTGATTATTATGAATTATCATATTTGTAAAATTTCTCATTCTTTATAAGTAAATAAAAACAGCAAAACTAAAATATAGAGGTTCATTTTACAATGAAAGTATAACACTTTATGCATGGAAATAACTTGAAAAAAAAATTTTTTTGGTCCCCTGACAAAAGGAGGATGGACCTGTAATTCATCCTTGTCTGTTCGCACTTTTCTCAATTACTACACCTTGGAATTTTTTGAAATTTTGCACAAGCATTAAACATGATGAGTAAAAAAGTAACAGAACGGATTTTTTATTTTTTAGGTATTTGTTTTATCAACTTTACTGAGAAGAGCTATGTAAAAGAAGCTTCAAGACATTTGAATTATGCAAATATCAGTGGTTTAAAAGTTATAAAAATTTAAAAGACTAAAATTTGTTTTTCTATGGACATATTTCTTTTAATAAACCTTTTTTAAAAAGTGAGCTAAAATATGGACCCCATCATTTCAAGAAATTTAGTAATTTCTCTATTAAAACAATTCTCAAGAAATTTGGTATTTTTTCTGTTTTGAAGAAAAAAAACTTTATTCAATCTATTATAATATAAAACTCAAATCGTTTTGCTTGAGTGTTGAAACCATCCATCTGGTTTATAGCGTCTGAATTGAAAAATTCCACGCATGTGAAAAGAAGCCCTAAAAGTTTTTTTTATTATTATTATTATTCAATCGGCAATTTATGGATTGCGTTCTTATTTTATTTATTTTTAAATAGATTTATACATTTTTCTACACTTCTAACATAAACAAAACGAAGATAAATAAAATCAAATATTTTTTTTAAAAATTGGTTTGCGTTACAAATAAATTCATTCTTTTTCTTTTTAAGGTTTGCTTTTGAAAAGCTCTCACCATTAAATGTTACTTAATCAATTATTATTTCCTGATATTTTTAAAGCTGTAAGCATACAAAATAAAAAACAAAACTAGGGTGAGCATGTACAATGCACGCTCCCTCCTTGTATTTTTTTCCCCTTTTGTCTTTTTCAATTTTTTTTTTTTTTTCAACGAATTACACCCCTCTTATATAAAGGATTTTTCATTTAATCTAAAAATCATTTAATATTAAGACCTTTATTATCCAATGTATTCCATATTATTTTCACTGGTTGCCATGTTTGTTTTCACGCACGTTCTCAATCTTTGCATATTTATAGATTAATTCTGTATCCTCACTATTCCATAGCTAGCTATAACATATACTGACCCAACAGGTCACGGGTAGTCTAATTTAACTAAACTTAATAAATGAAATTCTGTTTTAGATAATTCAAAACCTCGTCACTAGGACAGTTTCAACTACCATTTGCCATGGCAAATGGCACCCTGTCTGAGAGGTCATTAGAGGGTGGAACGATAAATTTGTCGCCCTACAGAAAACAATAAAACAGCTTTATTTTAAAACTTTTATTGAAAAAATCAATTCAAATAACTTGATTATGTAGTAGAGCTGACATCTATTCAATGTAGATGCCTTTAGTCTTGAATTGGTAGGCTAGCATCTAACATCAAGGCCACCAGCAATTAACACAAGAATTGAAAGAAAATTAAGTGCTTGTAAATGCCATGCTGGTGGGAATTCATAGTAAACAGTCGAAAGTATTCAATGACCAGAATTTTGAATGTTGTATATGTGTGTGTCTTTGTGTGTGTGTTCTGCATTGCAGTTTCATTCTTTTAACTTTGCTCAAAAGTGATTGCTAGGAGTAGATTACGACTCGACACTTATATAAGGAGTGGGAGAAATCAATTTAAAAGAGAAAAAATTCATTATCTGTTTTTATTTTTATTTTTTCAAACGTATTTTATGTAAAACTTGTGTACTGTTTAATGAAATGTGTATAACCTTTTTTCCCCTCTAAAGTTTTATTTTAGGAATCTGAATTTTCATAATGAATCTGTTTATTAATCAAATTAAAAAATTTTTTTTTTTTCTTGTCTCTTTCTTTGTCTCACAATTATTCTCCCTCTTTCTAATTTTGCCCTTCCTATTTTTTTTTTTACATTTTTTGCCCCCACACCTGCCCTTTTCCTTTTTGCCCCGCTTCCCATCCACCCCCTTCAAAAAATTTTATAAACTCTTTTTGCCCCCTTTCACCCCCACCCCACCCCTCCACCTGTCCACCCACTTAAAAAAAATTTTTTTTGAACTACTTTTTTGACCCCTCCCTTTTTTAGTCCCCCCCCCCCCTCCTTTTTTTTTCCTTTTTGAAACCCCTATTTTTCATCTTTTTTTTTTTTTTTTTTTTTTGAATTCCATTTTCCTTGTTTTGGTCTCCCTTTTTTCTTGTCCTCCCCAATCTTTTTCCGTTTTTTTGGTCTTCCCCCCTTTTTTTAGATTTGCCCAATCCTCTTTAAAAGAGACTCTCTTTGTCATTCACACTAAATGGATGCATATTATTTTTTTTATCTCCATGATTTTTAGAAATAATTTTTCTTCATTTCCTTAGATTTCTTCTGTTCCAAATGAAGCCAGTCCTCAACATTCAGAGAATGTATCTCCTGTTAAAGTCACTGAAAGTCCTGAAGTTTCTCATCCTATCCCCAATGCTGGTGGAAAGAGGGTGAACAATGACAGCTATGTGATTGAGACTCCATCCGAAGAGGAATCCGCCCTCAACATCCCTGTCATCACAGCAAGTCCAATCAATGTTCCTACATCGTATAAGACGCCAGCCACCGACACTGACTCTGGTATCACCAGTGATGATAAGGAGCGGATGGATTCACATCAAAAGATTAGTGAACATAGTAAAGCTGAAAAGGGTCCTGAGGCCGATGCGGAATTTAATAAAAACAAGCCTTCGAGTAGCTCTGAGGAAGTGAGTGAACCTCCACGGACTCGTACAAGAACTCGCCAGCAGCAGCAACAGCAGCTTGCATCACCAGCTAAGCTTCCACCTCCTGCTCCTTACAAAGAGAGCATCTCTTCAACAACCAGTACAGAAGTAGACGAACCAATGCGAATGACTCGATCAAGAGTAAGAGGTTTATCAAAACAACCAACGAATTCTGTTTCTGAAACTAGTACTAGCTCGGCAGCTGAGGATAAATCAGACGTTCCGAGAACTCGAACGCGGTAAGTATTTAGAAAAAAATTTGTTCTTTTTTTTTTTTTTTAATACAACAATGATTCTCAATGTAGTGTTTGATGTGGCCATGATTGATTTGATACGTTACACCTCGACTTTTGTTTTTTATTCGTGATAGTGATCATATTGGTCATCGATTTGTTACCTTGGCACCAAAATCTGCAGATTCTATTCCATTTCTGAAATGGCCTTTTCCCTTTGATTGCGGTATGATACTGGTCCTGTGCAGTTCTATGATGTCCACCTTTCCAGGCTTTGCCGTTTCTCTTTTTTGAGATGGTTTATTACTAATTGCCTGAGGTACCCCTATCAGGCTGTTCAGGCATTTTTTGAAGGTCATAGAGCTCCTCCTCGAGGGCACTAACTTTTCAATCCCACTTTCCAACCTTTGTATCACATTTCTCAGTGATAAAATAAACTGCTGCTGAAGCTGAAGGTAAACTCCTTAGCAGCGAATCCTTTCTAGCAGAGTAAAATTTGTCCATTCTTGAAATGAATAAGACCAATTTGAATATTTTTAGTTACTTGACAGTCGATATTTTATTGGAGTTTCACATAGTGAGAAGCTGCAAGAGAATCATATATTGTTTTATGAGCCAGTGTTCCTTTTTATATTTAATTAACCAACTATATGGGTGCATGATGTAATTGTTAAAAGTCTAATATATAAAAGGCACTATGTATGTATATTTTCAAACTCTATCTCTTCCAAAATTGAAAGTTGCACACCGATGCTAGGGGCCTCAAATGATTGATTTTTTATGAACTGTTCTTTTGTGGGTCTTTAGCTTGTTAAAATAGTTTTTAAGGGGTCAAAATTGTAAAAATTGTTATACATTTTATACATGCATCTTAGTTTATTTTTAATCAGTTCATATGCATGTCACATTAGTACAGTGGTAATGTCAGCAGCTTTGAATGCTACAGGTTTGTTTTCAGTTTCGATTCCAGCTGATGGCACCGAAGTACTTTTTTTACTTTTGAAACTCTATAATAATATATACAAAATCTGGGAAAATTAATATATCATATTTAAGCATATTTTACGGCCAGACAAGGCAAGGCTGCCCCACGTGCTAGTATTGAATAATAATAATTTCTAACCGCTAATAGCTATGGCTGATGATATATTATCTGAAAGTACTTTGTTCAAATTTTGTGGCTTAACGTTCACAGGGAACATGAGTTGAAACAGATACATCGAGAGCATTGCTGCGGCTGCTGCGAGGAACGTGGGTTCTCTCTACTGTGCTAGAAAGTTACACCTGAAAGGCCACCATTCACCCATGTACAGAGTATTGTCACATTTGGGCTGGTGCATCTGCTACTAGTCTCTCTCTCCAGAACAGGGTTCAAAAGAGAGCCGCCAACCTAATAGGTCCTGAACTGTCAGCTAACCGTCAACCTCTGTCCTATCGATGAAATGCTGCATCTCTCTGCCTGTTTTATAAGTATTTTAATGGAAGATGCTCTGATAAACTACAAGCCCATGTACCCCCTCAATCTAAATACCCCCGCCAAGCAGCAAAATCCCACCCCTATACAATAGGGATCCCCAAATGCCAGAAAGCCTTCTACTCTAATACTTTCTTCCCCAGAACTGCTAGACTTTGGAATTCCCTTTCAGGTTCCTGCTTCCCTGACTACTGACATGCAGAAGTTCAATTGTAATGTGAACAGACATCTTGCTGCTCAACTCTCTGCATAGTATCCCTGCAATTATGTCCCAGATAGTAGTCCCCTACATGAAAGTGGCACTGTGCCTTGTTTGGGGTTAAAATGCAATATAAAAAAAAAAAGGTATGGTGTTTTGGAGAACAAAGGCTCATCTTTATTTTAGGTAAAAAATAATAAATAACAACATAAAATTAACATTTCTAACCAGTCATGACCAACAGAATAAGAACAATCAGTCCTAGTCCAAAATTCACCCCACATTAAAAACAAAAAATAAAGAAAAATCTGTATGATATACACATCTGTGACAAAATATATTCCTAAAATGATATGAATTGACCAAGTAGTTTTATTTTTATAAAGAAAATCATTTTTAAGCAAAGTTGAGTCTTTTCATAATTCCTATGGTAAAAATGTTTTTATAGAATCTTGCAAGTTTGAATTATTGGAGTTATTTCCTTTGTTTTCAAGATGACATTGTGATATCATCGCTGTTCATTTAGCCACAGAATTTGATTTTATTATTTAAAAATAAAACTACTTGTTTAATTTATGATTTTTGGTGTATAATATTTTCTTTCTATCACAGGTATATACATCATACAGATTTTTCTTTGTTTTTAATATGGGGGAATTCTAGACGAGCACCAAACAATCTACCCACCCCTATTGATTAAATTAACATTTCTATTAAATCATGGACAACAAAATAAGAACAATCTACCCCATTGATTAAATAAAAAATATTTGATCCGTGTTTTTGAATTCGATAAATCGATTTCAAATTTTGACTAGAAGGTGCCTAAATATGAAAAGCTGCACATAAACAGGTACATCAGTTACAAAGTGACTATAACAATGAAGACGAAAAGAGTAAGCTGAATAACACAAATTATTAATCGTTATCTTAAGAATTTTAAAACATCATGATGTTTCATTTTTCAGTTTGCTGTTTAACTTCACATTATCTTTGTAGAACGCGGCTTCAGAAACGCCAGAGTGATGCCATGGAGGATAAAGTAGATAGTGAGGAGAAGAGGCACTGCACGAAAACCGAAGTAGAGACAGAGGTAAAGACCTCACAAAAACGTCGCAGTTCAAGGCTTAAAGACAAGGAACCTGACAATCCCGAAGATGCTGACACTGAAAACTCTGATGAGAATGATGTAAGTGCCTTAAACTAAATGAAATATTATGAGCAAAGGTCTTTCCTGGAACTCTCTGCCAGTGTTATAATTCCATGGAGCTGCTTTCCAGAAACTCTCTGCCAGTGTTATAATTCCATGGAGCTGCTTTCCAGATGACTATAACATTACTTCTAGTCTAATCTAAATAAGTTTGTATTGAGCTATCCTCTTAAATGATCAAACCCGACCCAAGTTCCACTGTTACCGATTATCAATGTTGTCTCACAGAACTACCTGATACTCATTAACTCTTATGCTTGAGCCACTCTGGAGCATTGATAAGCACTGTAAAAGAAAAAACAAATATTTGTTCAAGATGTAAAAATATTGATTTCTGTGAGTGAAATGGTTAAAGTTTATTTTTTTAACTCCTCTATTTTGCACTCTTTGCCCCAGACAACCCTGCTATTTCTATATACAAGATCTTATTAAAGCTTTGTATATCTTTCTTAAAATTATTAATAAACTCGGCTCTTTGTTTTAAAACTATAAATAGTAAATGATACGAATAGATTAAGAAGATAGTGACTTTTTTTTTTTTTTTTGTGAAAATGTTGTTATTAGTAAAATATTCTTCAAATAAATTGAATATTTTATTTCTTGAAAGTCGTCACAATTTAAATCCTTTTAAAAATGTTTCCCAATTAAATATTCTTTGAATAAAACAAACCTCTTTATTTTTTGTAACAATTTGAATCTTTAAAACAATAGGCTTTCTTAATTGTAAAATTAATGTTTGTGTGAAAATTGTTTATTTATATGAAAATTATAGGAAGTAAAAGAAAAAAATCAAGGTGCTTTTAAGGGACTTTAACCAAGAGGGGAAAAAGGTCCTTGTTAATATACTTTCTTTGTGCATATGTGTGGGGAGAAGTAATGTGGTTGACTAATTAAAAAGCATCCAAAGGTTCTCTTTTAATTATTTACTTACTTCATTTTTTAATGCTGAATGCTTATCAAGGGAGCATCAAGTACCATTTTAAGTCCTTGGTACAATTGAGCTAATCTCCCAGTTCATTAGAAAACATTCTTATGATTATGACAAATGGGCCGGTGTAGAAAACGCCTAAGTTGTTGTAAAATATCGTCGAGCACTTTGAGAGAAATGGGTTTCAGAACAAGATGGAAGCCATTCTGTTATGTTCAAATTTCATTCCTCTTCTTCCTGTTCTGACTGAAAGTTATGGCTTGATCGTAGATGTGCGACACAATATAAGCCTTTTTTGAGAGAACTAAAGCTTCCCATATTTAAAAGCTTCTACCTAACTTTCCTTGTGCTCGAATTGAAGCGAGTATAGTTTAAAAAGTGTTATTGAAAACATGGTGACTTCAGAGTATGCTTTCAATTAGAGTAGATTCACCTGGAACTGACAAATGTTTACATAAACTCAAGGGTAAAGACTAAAGGTTAAAGGCTGTAAACTCAGTGAACTCGTCACCTAAGGCTTGGTAACTAGCAATATCTTGATCGCTTTGTTGTTAATATACAACGCTCTCTCTCCCACTCTATCTTTAGTTTTTCAATCGGAGAAGATATGTAATCAGTTAAAATTGGATGCTGTACAAGGCAGTCATAAAAAGTTGAATTCAACTTTGTTGAGAACGAATGGGTCGCATGCCCAGTCAACTCTCAAATAAAAGAAATTACTTCTTTTAAATTGAAATAAATTTTTATTTTTATAAAAACATGCATTATTCACTTATTGTATACAGTGTTAAGTTGTAACATGATGGTCCCAACAAAGATAATTCTCAGGAGAGGATTAATGATGCTAAGAATTCGACATAAGAGCCATCAAGCACACATAGCAGATGGCATATTAAAATATCTAAAGGGGAAATGCCTATCATTTTTTTTTTTTTTTAAAGTGTTTTAACATTTAGGAAGCTGGTTTAACATTTAGGGGGCTGCCCAGAATCTAACAACTGTTCCAGAAACATCCTCATGATATGGACATACTAAGTTACTCTCCTCTGTAAATGACTTAGTCATAGATGAATAGTAGGAGAGGTCAGCATTTTATTGATTTAATTTAAACAGAAATTGTAATTCTGTATGCTGCTGACTAAAATTAAAAAATCACACAAGATACACTTACAAGCCTTACATCATTGGATTTAGTGTGCATTTGTTTTGGTTAGGGGTCAAGAATATCACCAGGGACCAAATTAGTACATAAGTGGGGGATAACCAGGGACCAAATTAGTACATAAGTGGGGAATAACCTTTTTCCATTCCGATTTGTAGTTGTTACTAAAACAGCACTGAAATTAGGTCAAACAGTCAGTTTTTTTTTTTTATTATTATTATTCCTTGCCTTTTTTCTATTTTGAAAGGGGGAGGTTTCCAAAGAAAACAACTATATACATTTAACTCTTTCCACTTTCCATATTCTTGGGTAACCTTGTCAATTACTAATATTGGAAAGATAATTATCAAGATATTATGTATTTGTATATGTATTTTTATTTTTTTCTCAAAATGAAATATATACAATATGCTAGTATGGTTGTACAACCTGAGAAATGTTACGGGACCATTTACCATTATATAAAAACAGTTTATCCTTATCTACAGGGTTGAACGATAAAATTGTCGCCCTAAAGAAAACAACACTACAGCTTTATTTTAAAACTTTTATTGAAAAAATCAATTCAGGTAACTTGATTATGTAGTAGAGCTGACATTTGTTCAATGTAGATGCCTTCAGCCTCAATCACTGCCTCGATATGGGTCTGGAACTGGGAGCATGCCTTTTCTACAAGCGCCGGCTGGAGCTTGTCGAATACTCGGCGGATGGCGGCAAACAAATTGGCTTTGATTTTGTGGGAGCTCATGTTAATGTTTTTGACGTATGACCAAATGAAGTAGTCCTGCAGGTTCAAGTCGGAGGAGGAAGGGGGCCAGTGAGAGAAGTGTACAAAGTCGTAGCACTCCTGAAGCCAAGCCTGGGTCTCTTTGAACTTGTGGGCCAGTGCCGAGTCATGCTGCCACACCCAGGGTCTGCAAGTTGCCATCTGATTGCACCAGGGTATCGCCACACTCTTTGTATTCTTCATCCTGGGCATGTCCCTATTATTCGTGGAAATCCAGCAATGCATTTTTGAGGGTACTGGCAATGGTCCTATTGTCATAACTTGGATCGGTTGAGAGCATGAGTTGTACAGCGGCACATCTCCAATCTTGCTCGGTGAACATTGTGTCACTTCCAGACATGATAGAAGTCTCCTATCGCTCATGGGATTTCTACACAACTGGCCAACTAGTCTGCAACAAAAAAGAAAACCGGTTTTCATCAAACTTTCAAGGTGAGAATTTTAAAGTTCCACCCTCTACATGTGCATACATCATTGTTTGAAATCAAAAACGGTTGTGGATAACAGAAGCATTGTTCTTAGAAAAAAAAAAAATACAAATGTTGGGTAAGATATTTCATGTGCTTCCCATGAGAAGCTGTCTAACAACATAGGAGATCTAGCTAACTTCCAGTCACATCTTGGATGACATCAAGCAGAACCATTGCTGAAGGGTGGCATAGAAGGATCTGCATGTAATGTAGATATTGGATTTCATTTGTAATTCCATACACATTCATGAGTTTGACAAGATGCACCTGAAGAAGGTTGAAGCTTACATCAGGCGAAACATTGTGAGAATAACATTCAAGATGAGAACAGTAGTCCGAACAATCTAAATAATACAAATGATCAATCCTCATCTCAAAAATTTCAAACATAAGTTTATGAAATGTTTATTATAAGTTTTCTGAGGAGGAAATTTAATTTTTATCAAGTTTTTTGTAAAATTAGATAAATCTGATATTATTAATTATATACTAAATAAGCGTTTACTTTTTTCTTTGTTCATTTTAATTCTCTGTTTATGATATCCTAAATGTAGAAGTATTACTTCCCTCTGGTTCTCTGAACTAGAACACAATTTACATATTAAGTTATTTATTTTTAGATTTCAACTGTAGGAAGTTCACTGCCAGCATCATTTTATGGAACACCACAAAACATGTCATGTAAGTATTTCTGTTTACTTTGCAGAATTGAACTTTTTTTTTATTTAAAAAAAAATGCAAGAATATGCTTTCTATGCTTATCTAATAAAGGGCAGATTTCTGCTTAAATCATTGTTTGGTCAAAGTTCACATTAAATTTTTTTTTTTTTAAACTATCAAATTGTTAGAGCCCTACTTATTTATTTATTTTTATTTTGATTGAATTTTCTTTATCTTATTTTATTTCTTCTCACTTTTTCTTTCTGTTTTCCCCTTTTTCTCTCTCTTTTTATTTTGCCTTTTGTTCACCTCTTATGACAATTTATGACAACTGAAAATCTTAATTTTGCTGTGAAAGCTAAGATTTCAAACAATGTAGGTAGTAGAGTTAACTAACTCATGTTCCATCCAAGAATGAGTCTTCCCTCTTCCTTTTCATATGCACTGGTGTCTTTTAATTTTACTAGAGACAAGAATGTGGCAAAACTAGTTAATGGGATTTCCAAATAATGAACACTTTTTAATATTTCCCTTTACACTGGAAATTTTAAATCATATATATAACCTCATGTATGTGTGGAATGATCTATGGTTTCTACCAGCCTACTGTACCAATTTTGGCTACAAATTGATGTATAGGAGTTTAGGATTTGTGGAACAAATTTGGTTTGGTTTTTAGTCGGTAAAAATAGCTGCTAAGGGGTCAAAATTGAAAAAAAATGGGAACTTGGTAGGTGTAAGTCAACTCTTCTGCGCTTATTCAAATATACATTTATAATGCATTAATTTTCATTAAAGTTTTGATATTCATCTGTTCTTAGGAATACTGCAGAACTAAATGTTTTGGTTTTGATTCTAGATGTTGGCAACCAAGTCATATTTACTTTTTTAACTTTTTGAAATCACTACTATATATTGGTTACAATATAATAATCAATAGAGAATTGGCTTTAAAATAAATATAAAATCTGCATAAATTAAATAAGCGTATGTTACGACTGGGTAAAGCTAGTTAAAAATAAAAATTTATTAGATTTCAAAAATTAATTTACTATACAAGTTAAAATTTTTTTTTTTTTTTTTGATAAAGAATAATATATTTGAAACAAAGAAAAATTTCAAGAATTAACTGAAAAAATTAGGGAATTGATTGTAAAAAAAAAAAAAAAATTGGCTATTTTAAATAAATTTTTCAAACAAACTTTATATATATATATATATATATTTTTTTTTTTTTTTCAGCCTCCCGAAGTTTCTTATTAAAGTAAGTTGGAAAACTTTTTTCAAAGCACCTCTGTACTCTTTCAAATTAAAGTTATATGAAGACGGGCTATTTTCACTATTTTTTTTTTTAAATGTTGAAGATTTGAGAAAATATGACAAAAGTCCTAACTAATTTTAACGTCTTCAGTATTTCTACAGATACAGGTATCTGATAGACTTGATTGATTTCACCTTTCATCTACGTATTTTTAGGGTGTCGTTTTTCTTGGTATTTTAATGATAATACTTATGTTGAGAATTTTTTTTTATCCCTGTCTTGTGTGTGTGTGTATATATATATATATATATATATATATATATATATATATATATATATAGTCATCCACATATAGTACTATTTTATTGTACCACAACTCATCAGTGCGGTTAGACCAGCACCTTTCCCTGGCCAGGGATTGAACCTGATAGTTGGCAGTTCTAACCTTCGGCCCATGACCTCATCAAATGTCTATTTAAATAGACACTTGCCTAACGTTTTTACAGTGTTTGAGCTGCTTGTTTATTTACAAACAAATAGCGAGGCTCTCTCTCTCTCTCTTTATCTGAAAAATGTAAAGTATTTTTACACCAACACACTAGTGTTTGATGCATACGCAATCATCAATGTAGGAAGTGATAATTACTGCTGGTCAGGATATTTAAACTCAGTCAAAAATCCACCCTTGACTTTGTAGGCTAACTTTCAACCTCAAAGCTGCAAAAATTAATTGAAGAAAATTAAGTGCCGATAAATGCGATATCAGTGAGCAGTCGTATATATGGTTTTGTGACTGAGTTTGAATCTGAACAGCAGTAATTACCACTTCTTATACTGATGCTTGCATGAGCATGAAGCCCTGGTGTCTGTAGGTATAAAAATTAATATTTATTTAAAAATAACAAACTGAGTTCATAAAAGAAATAACTTAGAGATTTCATGTTATTTTATTTTTATTACAAATGCTCAATAATTGCAAAGGATGTTTTATGTTTCAGGATAATTCACTTAAACTAAGTATCATTTCAATTTGAACTTGTTTATCTTTTGTTATTTGTTTTCAAATGACAACACCTTTTTTCTTTCTGTAGCATGAGTGCTAAGCAGGCTATCACATCTTCACAGAAATCTTACTCTCTCTATAAGGTAAGTTGGAAGACATTCTCTGTTTATTACTGAGTATTCCCCTTAATTATTTATCTCTATTGATTGTTTATCATACATTTTTTTTTTTTTTGTGTGGGGGGATACACATTGGGTCAGCATTTTGTGGTAGGATCACCAAGTTTTATCTAAAAAGACAACTTTTTTTCTCAATTTAAATCAATTTTATTTAAATTTTCATTAACACACTGTACATGGTCTAGAAAGAGTTAGAAAAATAGGAATGCAATATGGGTTGAGTTTGCCGATGTGTATATATGATAGAAATGGAATTGAGTTCATAAGATCCAACTTGCTTAGATATTGCACAATACAAGGAGAGGAAATATAACATCTTGTCATATTGACGTTTCAAAAGGGATATTTCATTCTGACTCTCACCCAAGTATTGCGTGAGATGCTAGCAAGGTAATATAAGGACTCATTAATCTATATGAAATGGTTGGATGGAAATGCTATCCCACAATGCATCAGTCGCTTGGTGAGAACATGCAACTACAAAAGATTGGGATTATGTAATTGATACAACCTTTAAAAAAAAAAATAATACAAAAAGCAATATTGTAGAATTCTTTTATAACATATTAATCTGTTAAACATGACTTGGTGAATGTCAGTCATAGGTCTTACGAGGAATTTCTGAGTTTTTCAAATGATGATTTGAATTATTTGGACTACCTATTTAAAACTTTTTTTTTTTTTTTTTTTAGTACCTTTCACAGAAAGGTTCCTTCACAGGATCTGCCCAAAAATTTGGAAGCCAATCACGGTTGAATCCTGGGTTTAGCAATTTCAAATCGTTACTCAAGAAAACTGTAACACCAGCCAAAACCACGGAAGTAAGTTAACCTCCCCCTTTGCACTTTTTTTCCCTTTCACTCTCCTTTTCCTCTTTTCTCCCTCAATTTTCCTCTTTCTAAATTTGTTTTTTAGATGCATCTAAACATTTCCATGAGGCTCTCTGTCCATCCTTTGCTTTTTTTAAGCTTCAGATTAAAATAGCATTTTAGTCAATTGGTATTATTGAAACATGTTGTTTGAATTTAAAGAGAGGAAGAAAAATAAAGAAATGAAATTATGAAGAAAAAAATAGGACGTAAAGCCCTAGTAATTTTGCAGACATCAGACTTTGCTAAAAAAAAATAACATTTTCTGAAGGGTGGCTGACCTAATTGATGCTGTAACAAACTATGGAATAAGTTGTGTTCAATTGAAAATGTATGAATAAAAATAGCAACTTTGGTTTAATTAATCATATAAAAATTATTGTCATTTTAAATAACCAGAAATTTGTTGATAGGCCATGAAATAGACAGCTCAAACATGAAACTAATATAATAATCATTTAAGTAAATATCCTAATGTTTTTTGTTTTTTACTTATTAAAAATACATATTTAAATTTACTTTTGATTTCTACATATGACTTTAAAGTTGATGAGACTCAAATTTGTGCAGGCAGCACTGAGGTTTTTACTTGGCACTAAAATCAAGTCTAAACCATTCTTGTAATGATCTTTTTCCTGTTTGTGGTATGTTGCTGGTCTGTGCAATTCTAGGAGGTCTACTCTCTTAAATTTTGCCTTCTCTTTTTGGAAAGGGCTTAGTTTATTGCTAATTGTCTGTGGCATCTCTACTGTTTAATGCTGATGGAGCTGCCCAGGCATTATTTGTAGGATGAAATGCTCTTTCTCCATCCCACTCTCTTAACCCTTGTGACTAATCTTCCCACCGTGGAAGGGAAGTAAATACCTTTGAAGAATATGGGTACCCCCCTCTTAGTTACCAATACTCCTAGGTTCACTCTGACCTGGGATAGTAGTACCCCAGTGTCTCAGGTTTTATCTTTGGATTAAATAGAATTTGTTCTGAGCATGAAATTAAACTAACACTTTTTGGAGAAAGTGGTTGTTTCTACCCCATCTCATAATCCCTCTTTTCCAGTGCTTTTTATGTTATTTTTTTTCTCTGCGTATTCTAACTACTTGGATGAGAAAAACTTCTATCAACCCCAGTTGTGCAACATACATAAAGTCCTGCGCATTATAAAGACAAACTTGCATCAAACTGTCATGATCTTTTGGTGCGTTTCCAGCAAAGACCTATGTCAGGCTACTTTCACATCTTTAAAAAAGGGACTCTGACTCAATTCAGTTCACTATATTAAGTTGCTGCTCACTGTTGTCAAGTGCTGGATGGAGAGTGTATCTGTAGAAAGGCCATACATAGGGTGGGTGTGCCTATCTTTCTATTCTCTTGGAATTTTGACTGGTTCTGGTCCTTTGTTAGTGGAAACTGTTAGCTACTCCAAACTTCTACTTAAGATATCGTCTAAGACCATCTCCATTCCTCAAAGCCTACCTGCAAATGACCCTAGATATTGTTCTTCCCACAAAGGTGATCCTAGTGAGACTTTTTCAATTCACTGATGTTCTAAACAAAGAGAATATCTTTTTGGATGATCTTGCGGATCAAAGATATTTTCAATATTCTGCACTGCACCCTCCTCCTCTGGCTAAACAGCAGTCATTGCAATAGCGTTCATTTGTACTAGCCCCCAAAATGTCGTACACATTTTTACAAAATTTTAATCTTGAATATTTTTGTGTGTGTATAATATATATATATATATATATTATCAAATATTTATCTCATTGTACTTACACATTAGTTTTATTTTTCCCAATTTTTTTAATAGCAACGACTTGATCAAAGAAAACGAGAGTTTGATGAAAAACAAAAGAAGGAACAGGAAAGGCTTCTAAAGAGAGAAGAAATGCAAAGATTGAAGATGGAAGAAAGAAAAAAGTAAGTTCTATTTGTTAAAAACTAAATCTATCACTTAAAATGAAAAAAAAAAAATGTTTAGTTTTTATTCTTAATGTATTATATATATTATTTTTGTCTTACAATGTTTCTAATGTTGCAAAACTTATGTTCTGCAAAACCGAAAACAAAAACAACCCACCACCTTTCCCCCCTTTTCCTTCTTCCCATAACTTCTTTCTCTTTCTATGTCCCCCACTTCCTGACTGATTTCTTAACTTAAAATGTACCAAACATTAATACTGTAACCCTTATCCTTCTCCCATTGCAAAACTCATGTTCTTCAGGGCAGGGAACAAAAACGACAAAATTCATTATAAAACAACCAAACCAAACACTACAAACTAGTGATTGAAGATACAAAGAGCTTGAAGAATAAAACCCTTCTACAAACACTTGCAGAACTTGAAACATAAAAACTTTACACATCAACCTATCGATTAAGGTAAAAGTCGCTAAATGGAGCCATCTGTTGTTGGCTGTAGGTAGTTACCCGTAATGCTCTAGAACAGAATCCTGGTAGCTGAGCACCTTACGACCTGAATCCAAGTGGCCATGAGTTTGCAACACTCCACTTTGGCCCTTACTTTGGCTAGACCGGCAGTCAGAGAAACTCAACTTGATCAATGGGCTAGTCATGACAAGCCTTAGTAACAGTAAATTCTCACAAAAAGAATTACAAATACATCACACACAAACACATATACAAAAAAAAAAGATACACATAATGATATTAGAAAGTGATGGCAAGGGCAAATCAGATGTTGAAACCAGATGCTACCAACAACAAACCCTTATTATACCTTGCTGAGGCCAAAGAAATAAGGAAATTGTCACAAGCAACTGCACTCACTGTTTGAGTATATCATTCTTGTATCCATGAGATGTTTGGGCAAATGGGTCTTCCCCTAACCACCTCACAATATAGGGATCCGAGGAGGGTGGGGAGCAAGGATGATGAAAGAAAATAATACTTCATATGGCTTCCAAAATAATCAAAAGATACCATCCAGATTCAAATACAGAAAGCGGCAAAGATGAAAATACAATCTTTCCTGAATATATAATGTTAGAATCACAAGACAATATACAAATAACCAAAATCTCTCTATTTCCTAATTAAAAAAATTATAAACAAAACTCTAAACACAAAACAAATTAAAAAAAAATTAAAAAATGGAACCTTACTTGTACAAGTAGCTACTAAAAATAGTACGGAAAAAAATTTAACATGGACAAAGTTCCATGATGCAAACATCAAAACCTACCCTCACAAAACCCCCACCACCTAAAACGGAGTCATCAAATGTCCAGAATTAAAGCCAAATAAATCTACAAACTAACTTACAGGCAATTGCCGCCACAACCACCCTACATAGAACAATCACAGTCTGCTCCATCTATCTACCTCCAAACGCCCCTATAGATGAAACAGAAATAGAAAAACTTATTAACCAACTCCCTTGCCCCTTTTTATTATTAGGCAACTTTAACAGTCATGATGCTAGTTGGGGATACTCAGACACAGACAGAAAATGAATCATTATAGAAAATATTACCAACAAAAATAACCTATACATATATAATAATGAAAAAAATAAATTACCTTTATGCACTCTGCTACAAACTCATATTCAGCAATTGACCTCTATAAGTGATCTTAGTATCTTTATGGATTACAACTGGACAGTGCATGTGAACACATATAGAAATGACCACTTCCCAATAACATTAGAACACTGGTCCTGAAATAACCTCAAAATATTCCTCACTGTAATCTTAAAAAAGCTAACTGGAATAAATTTAAATTATTATGCAAACACAAACTCTTACTTGGAAAACATGAGAAAGACCTGATCACTCACTTTTGAGATACCATCATCTCAATAGCTGAGGAATTCATACCTAAAACAAAATCATCAACTAAGTGTAATTGGCTCTGGTTTAATGATTGCAAAAAAGCTATCAGGCTATGATGTGTTGCATTAAGAAAATTCAACAATCAACCAACTATTCAGAATTTAAACCACTTTAAAATATGTAGAGCTAAAGCACGTCAAACAATAAAAGAAGCCAAACGGAAATCATGGAAGAACTTTGTGTCCAAAATCAATAATAACACCAAAGACAAAACCATATGGAATATGATATGGAAAATATCAGGAAAAATACCAGTTCCCCTCTCAACCACGTTTGTATAAACAATAACAAAATAACTAAAAAAACGGACATGGCCAACATGCTTGCAGATACTATTGTAAATAATTCATCATCCAAAAATTACAATAAAAAAATTTCAGACTATTAAACAGGAATCAGAAAAAAAAAAAAAACTGAACTTTAAAGGTAAAATGAGGAAGACTACGACAAACCTTCTACCATTCATGAACTAAAGGATTCATTGAAAACCAGACGAGATAATATGAATTCCTAAAACAACTATCAGATCAGCCATTAAAGTATTTACTTTCTGTACTTAATTACATCTGGATCAATGACAATCTTCCAGCTACATGGAAACGAGCTACAGTCATTCCCATAACAAAACCAGGAAAGGATGCATTTGACACCTCCAATTATCGCCTCCTAACACTAACAAGCTGTGTGTGCAAGATGATAGAGAGAATGGTAAACACTAGACTAATTTGGTTTCTTGAAACTAATAAAATAATAACCAACTTTCAATGCGACTTCCTGAAACATCGGAGCATTGCAGATCACTTAATACAATTGGAAACTTTTATCAGAAATGCATATATACAGAAAAACATATGACTGCTATTTTCTTTGATCTTGAAAAGGCTTATGATACCTCATGGAGGTATGGTATCATGAAAGATCTCAAAGAAGCTGGACTGAAAGGAAGACTATCCATCTTCATCAACAATAGACTATTTAATATGCGTGTAGGAACATGCCTCTCTGACATCAAGGAACAAGAAACGGGAGTCCCACAGGGAAGTATTTAGTCTGCAACATTATTTAACCTAAAAATTAACAATATCATTGGCTGCATAAATCAAGGTGTGGATTGTTCACTATATGCCGATATTTTCTAATTGCATACAGCTCAAGGCATATCCACATAATTGAGTGCCAACTTCAACGATGCATTTATAAAATAAAAAAAATGGACAACTGAGAATGGCTTCAAATTTTCCACTAACAAAACAAAATGCATGCACTTTTGTCCGCTTAGAAAATTGCACCCAGATCCTCTTTTAAAATTAGATGATACCCAGATTCCTGTTGTAATTGAGGCTAATATTAGACAAAAGACTTGCATTCATCCCTCACATCAAACACATAAAAAATAAATGTAACAAAACTCTCCAGCTAATGCAAGTCATTGCCCACACAGATTGGGGAGCAGACAGACAAACCCTATTGAAATTATGTAGATCACTAGTGGGATCAAAATTAGATTATGACAGTTTCATTTACGGTGCCACCAGAAAGTCATACATAAAAACATTAGACACCATTCAACATCAGGGCCTCAGGCTTGTACTCGTAGTCTTCCGAACTTCCCCCATCAATTGTCTTTATGCATAAGCTCCCCCCTCCCACTGTTATCAATTCAACGCAACAAATTAGCCTTACAATACTTGACCAAAATTCTCTCTTGCCCAGACAATCCTGCCTACGACTGTATTGCAAACCCACTAGATTACTCTATGATAAGAAAAAAATCACAACCAACAAATCCAGTCCATAACTACATCTTCAATCCTAAATACCAAAACCTATTTGACCAAAAAGTAAAAGCTATAAAACCTTTTGGTCTCTGTATGAAACCACCAGTGAAAGACGCAGGTATCACGATCACCAACATCCATAATGCCAACTAAGCTTTCCACCCTGGCTACTAAAATAGCCTGAAATTATCCTTGAACTAAAACAAGCTCCCAAAAAATCCAACTCCTCCACTAACCTATCAAGAAAAACTTAACATTCAGGAAAAATATCCAAACCATCAGCATATCTACACAGATGGTTCCAAAGACAGCAACAGAACTGGATGTAGATTAGTATCACATAACATTACCTTACAGAAATGACTACTAGACTATGCTTTGATTGTTAGTGCCGAAGCTCTAAACCTTATTACTGACCTCACCCACAAGAAATTTATAATTTTTTTCAGACTTCGTATCAGTACTTGAATCCTTAAAGAACCAAAACTTCAATGACCTGCTACTCGTCAACCTATTACAAAGAATACATACTTTTTCACAAAGCAAAAATATCAAATTCTGCTGGATCCCCAGTCATTTTGGAATTCAGGGCAATGAAAAAGCAGACATAGCTGCCAAAGATGCACTAAACCTCAATATAAGCAATATAAAAATTCCACACTGTCTGCAAACAACTAATTAATAATCTTATTATAAAGAAATGGCAAGAACAATGGAATAACTGTCAAAATAACAAACTTTTCAAAATCAAACCTACAAGAGGAGAATGGTTACCAGATTTCAGAAAATCGTGCGGAGAGGAAGTGGTTTTGTCCTGCATTGCATAGGACACACGAACATAACACACTCTTTCTTGCTAAAAAAGACCTTCCAGAATGTTTATCGTGCCAAAAACCCTTTACGGTAAAACACTTTCTTTTAGATTGTGGCGATGTTGCACATATCCGGCAAAATTATTACAATGTCAACAATATGAAAGAACTATTTAAAAAATAAATTCTAACAAAATACTAACATTTCTTAAAAAATTAAATTTATACAAAAGAATATAATTTTAACTCCATCCAACTTAATAAAAAAACACCTAATAATTTAAAAAGGCTGACTTGATTGTCTGAATAAATTACAATATCTAACACACGACAAAATAAAAAAAATCCAAATTACGGAACTCGGCATTAAATAACAAAAAAAAATAAATAAATAAAAATAAAAAAAATGAAAAAGGGTTGAGATGCCATATCATAAAATCAAACCAATCTGTTTTGGGGCACAACATTAAACTGCCTTGGACATCCCCTGGGCAATGAGTTTGCACCCTACAATTCCATTACTTTGAAGCAATATGAATCATTTGAAAAAAGTGAAATACTATCGTACCAGTCTTAAACTCAATTTTTCTGTATGTGATAGCATATGGTCCCCACTTGACAACATTGGTGCCAATTCCTAGCACTGTATGCTGTGGATTTCTGCTATTCCCGTTGTGGTTGTGTTGTCGTTTTTCACATTAGTGACTGCCGACGGGGTGCACTGGCTTACAATTATAATAAAATAAATCGCAAAATCCTGACGCATTCTACAAATATTACTGGCACTGAGTGTATGCTAAGGTCCAAATTTATATCTATTGTCGAGGCTGCAACCTACGTTCAACTGTGCTCAACCATCACAAACCCAAGAATGTCCACAAATTGTACCCAACTGCCATTTACTGTTGTAAAACTCAGTCACTCCTAAATATGTTGACTTCTATTCTTCGGTCCTTTGCCTTAAAATAACTTCCACACCTTGCTTAACAATTCTATTCAGCTTCCTTTTGTGTTGAACTTCCTATGCCTTTGACTGAGTGCGTGAGAGTACAACATTGATAGTATCACATATGTAAAAAGAAAACTGATAAATATATAGTGGGCATTATAAAGAAATTCAAGATTCCAGGAAAAATGCTCAAAGAAGTAATCCAATCTTAAAAACTGTTTTATAAAAAAACAAATTAAAAAATCACCAGATAGTAAATTGCAACAAAAAAAAAACACCCCCAAAGAATAGTGTCAAGTTATTGTAGAATGAAATCAAAACAAAATGGTAGCCAAATGTCACTCTTCAAAATGAAATCCAGAAAATTATTTCAAAGCGATAGTTGCGAATAGGAAACCTGAAAATGTGTAGTGAAAGGAATATTTGAAAATAAAGTTCCAGTTAATTAGGTTGTCTGTTGAGAGTATTGCTTGCATTATAGACCATGTATATCACCATGCAACCACTTGGCCAAATTTTTTTTTTTTTTTTCCGAAAGGCATAGCCTTACAAATTTCAATTCTGACATTTAAACAATTGATCATGTATTACTTTGAGTATTCTGAACTTTTTAGCATCACATGGGGTACATTCTTTCAAACCAGGCTCATGAAGCTGTCAGCAATCCAGCATTATCTATTTATCGATGAATAGAGTGGGTTTCCTTCCATTTCCAGACCCATGATGCGAGGTGTACACTTGTTGCTGTTTCTGAAAGATGCGTTGTGTTCATAGATGTAGAGAAAATTGTAATGAGTGTGAAAATTACTTACCTCAAAAATGCCAGCATGTCTGTGCATCTTGTAGGATTAAACTGGTGAATAATAGAAAATAACAAAATGGCGATGCTCAGTTAATTTTATCCTCAATAATCATGCAAACTAATGCAAATTCTTGCTGATCCCATGAAAATGAGATGCTGCCGATTTGAATAAAAGGCTCATTTTTAAGTACATTTGGATTTTGGAGTAACAAGCTTTGACAGCATCAGTGTATTGAATTTAACCCTGTACATTGTTAGCTGAAAGTGCAGAATATTAATAATTTAATCACAGTAGAGCTACTGTTTGAATTTACCTAGGATCATACTGTTACTTTTCTTTGTGCTGTTGCATTTAAATGCCAGATTTTAATAAGTTGAAGCAAAGGAACTTTTATCAAAAAGTTGATTTGCCATTAACAGAGAGAGGGTTTATATATTTGTAAGGTGGGCGACAAATCAGGACAGCAAATTATTAGTGACAGTTTTTTTTTTTTTTTGTCATCTCCACTATTTCAAGCCGATTTGAGGTAGCATAACAGATTTGGTTGCTATGGTAACCAACTGCCAATCAGAAAAGCCGTCGCTACGTTCCTTACACATTCTGAGAATTTTTGAACACTAATTTTTTATTATACATTGTTTTACTGAACGAAAGTTAAAAATTCTTTTCAAAATACAGCCGAGAAGGTGACTTATGAACTGTAAAAATTGTTTGAAATTTGGTTGAAAAATGAGCGAGCGGTGAAGCTTTAATGCAGTTCTAAATGAGTAAAACTAACACTTAACCATATATTCAAACATGGTAGTTATTTTTTTTTAGTTGACATAGGATTATTATTACAATTATAGTATGATAAATAGTGGAAATGATTGTGACAACATATGTCTATTAAAGAAATTGATTTGTGATGACCTTAAATTTTTTAATGCATCTCTGTTGTACCCAAGATTGTTAGAATGTGTCAGAAAGTTGCTTTTGATCTGCCGATTTTTTTTTTATGTATACCCCATTTTCAATTTTTATTTCCTTGTCGTTTGCTCTCCAGAAAACGGGAAGAGAGAATGCTGAAAGTAACGAAGAGTCGACAAATGAGAGAGATTGAAGATAAAAAACTGAAAGACAAGAAAACTAAAGAATGGGAAGAAAAGATTTCTGTCACTGATCGTATCAGAGAAGAAAAACTGCGTGAAGAACGGGAAAAACTTAGGTTACGGTAAGGATGACATTACCCCCCCCCCTTTTTCTCTTTCTCTTAAAAAAAGTTTTAATCTCTAATATGTTGTCTGCTACAATATTCATTATTATACTAAAGCTGAATTAATCAATGCTTGTTTCCTTAGTTTTTTAGTAAAAGTCCAAAGTTCAACCTAATTATATATAAAAAAACCCCCAGAAAAATCTGTATACATACTCGTCATGGAATGAAGATAATCAGGTTCTAAAAATCATGTAAATTGTTCTTTTTAGTAAAAAAAAAAAAATTATGAGGAAACAAGATGTCTTGAATTGTCATGTTTAATAAAAGAATACAACTCAATTTGAATTACCGATATTAAAATCAGCCTTGTAATGGATATGCTTTGTTAAAATCATAAAAAAATGATTTTCTGTCTAAAAAAAACTTGATCGATTTATGTGATTTTTGGAATATTATCTTTTCATTCCATGACAGCTACATGCAACAAACTATTTGTTTTTTTGTTGTTTTTTTGTTTTTAATTAAGTTTAACTTTTTACTTGCATCATCTTTAGTATATGCTAAAATATTATTTGGTACGGGGAATTGAGTTGTGTTTAAAAAATGTAATTTGACTAATTAATGGCCAAATGTTTGGTGATTGTACATTATAGTTGGATATGAAAAAAGGCATTTCAAGTGATATCTAATTATAATGTACAGCACCAAATTTTTTTCCCTTAAGTTTATTTCTGAAAATCTTTGGACAAAATTACTTTCAAAGATTTTATTTGATTTGATAGAGTAGTTCAAATATTCATTTATACTAATATATATGGTTTCGTTATAAGGAGTATTTAGCAAAAAATATTTGGCTTGCAAATAGATAAAACTGATTATATCCTTCTACTCAAGAATTTTCACAATATATTGAAAATGGAGACATCAGTGTTACCAATATACAGCAGACAGTAAGTTTAATATTTGAAAGACATTCCAATCTTTAACTATAGATATATCTGAAATATGGTTAATTATCATCCTAATTTTAAAAAAGAACCATGGATGCTAATGGGTTAGTTGTTCTATTTAGCCATAATTTGCAATTTACTCAAGACACTCATCTTTTACTAAATGTCTGTCTATTACTCTCAACCTCTCTCACTGTATGTTATTTGCCCCTTCCTCTCTACTCTGCTCTTAGCAAGCCACCTGGCATTGTCCAGTCGTAAAATATGCTTAAATATGATATTTTGATTAATGCAGATTTCGTATTTATTATTATACTAGCGTGGGTGCCCGGTGCTGCCTGGGTTGAGCAACCAAAGCCCTTAAAAAAATAGCAGTGAGTGTGTGTGTGGGGGGGGATTAGGAGTAGTAGGCAGGTTCGAACATGCAAGAGGAAAAGGGGTTGAAAAAAAAGCATCCGGTCTTATCGCTGCGGCCACCACAGTTGTGACATCACACATGTTTGAGATAACCTGTTTTATGCGACGTCGTTCATGTGTGGCATGAATGATTTGCAAAAATGTCACCGAAAAAAACTGATCCCTCTTTGTAAAAAAACGGCCCAGTTGATGGTGAAAGAATGAATGTTTTTGGCCAATTTTTGGATATTATTTGGCTGAGAGACTGAGCTTTCAAACAATACCAATTTTGTCAGTGTTGATTATGTGTGTCGAAAGTTTTAGTGAAACAAACATACATACGTTCTAACAGATGTTTGAGGTTTATATTATACTAGCCTGGGTGCCCAGCATTGCCCAGAGGTGTGTCTTGAGCAAAAAAAAAAAAAAAGTGGTAGTAGGTAAGCAGGCAGGCTTGAACCTGTACCGCGAAGGAGAAAAAGAATGTGAAAACAAAAGTGATATCTTTGCCATTGCGTCCATCGCCAAACCGGAAGTGGTGAAGGTTTAAATTAAGGCTAGTCAATCAAAATGAGGGGATGACTTTTGAAAGTATCGGCAAAAAAAAGCGATCCCTCCTTGTAGAAAAGTGCCCAGTTAAGGGTGGAGAAATTAATGTTTTTAGCCAATTTTTCGATATTTGTCATCCGAATAGTCGAGCTTCAAAACAATACCGATCTGGTGAAAATCCGTCGCCTCTGTCCAAAGTTTTAGACAGACATACAAACATACATTTAAATAAACAGGTGAGATTTATGTTATAGATTATATTGGACCCAATATATAGTAATGTGTGCCACCACCGAGAATCGAAACCAAAACATTTAGCTTATGATTTACTTTTTCCTTTGACATTAATGCCTGAGCTGTGAAAACATGTTTGCTGCAAGACTAAAAATAAAAACATGAACCAATAGCTATTACGTTACGCATGCATATTTGTAATGCTGTCGTTCGACCTTCACCTGGCAAATTTTATTTTTTTGTAATTTTCACACTTTCACACCGATTTCCCCGGCTAAAACCTAAATATAGTTTCACGTGGGTTTGAATGCCCTATATATTAAATTTCATGTCTGTAGACCAGAAATTGACAGGAGTTTAGTAGGCAAAATTTTTCAAACAAATATATATATATATATATATATATATATATATATATATATATATATATATATATGCATACATAAATATAATTACATATAATAGTAAACTAAAGATGATTATTCCATAAGAAAACAGAAAAACTAATAGGGAATTGATTAAAATGAACGTTTAAAAGAATATGCAAATTAGCTAGATCTTTTGCAGATAAATGCAATTCAGTGATCCATATATAACAAAGTTATTTTCTTTTTAAATAAATAGAAAAAGTTTTTAATATGAACATTAATACATTAAAAAAAAAAAATTTATAGGAGTATAGAAGATAATATTTATCACTCAAGTTTCCATCATTCACTGTCTGTTAAGTCAAAGGAACAATTTGAAATGTTGTCCATAAAAAGCATCAACTATAAATTGTATGTGATAAGTAAAGTTTGTTTTATGCCAGGAAAGGTGAAGACACCACACAAGATTTACAGAACATAGAAATGAACAGCAGAAAATTTTTATGATCACATGACTAACACCTGTTCTTCTAGTCAACCAGATTCAAGTCTTTGGTAATATGATGCAATAACATGCCATTACATATCTTACACAACCTTGTGAAGCTCAAGAATCTTTTGTTTTTTTCTGTAGACTACTTGATTGCCCTACATTTTTATTTATTTATTTTTTTTTAACTTTTGTAGAATAAATTCTTAATAAAAAATTTCTTTTTAGAAATAAGAAACAGCAAGAAGCAGAAGAAAGAAGGAATCAGGAAGAAGAAGAACGCATAAAAAAATTGAAAGAACAGGTAAGAGCAAACGTGGTTACTATCAAAAGGGAGCTACTTAAGGTTTTGGATTTAAATATCTTCCAAAATACTGAGCTGAAAAAAAAAAGAACATATAGCATTTTGATAAATGTTTACTTTAACTACAACAGAATACCGACCGATAAAATTTTTTTTATAGGTTTTCGGGGTCGCTGACAACAAATCTGATATTCAAACCCGTCGCAAATTTACCGTTTGCATGGTATTAACCCCTGAACCCTCGCACTATTTTGTGCCAACTCCCCGCCATCATTTATGCTATTCTTACATGATGTGTTCGCACATGGACGTGTGTAGTAAGGTGACTTGTCACATCGCGGAAGAATTTTTAAGCAGACATTTGAAATAAGTTTTAAAAAACAACAAAATGTGGTTCATTTTTCTGTGTTACGTAGTTTTTGATGCTTTTTAATTGATCTAAAAAAAATTTAGTTTTCAGGGGGGTGCGATGGACGGGTGGTGTCATTCTGGATGAAGTAAGTACTGACTTGTAGCAGAATGGTTCTATTATTTTTATTTTTTTATTTTATGCTCCTCTGGTCAACATTTATCAAGGCTAAAAGCAATTTGAAAATAAAGATAAGCGAGACAGGGATATTTACCAGCTGAATGATGAGAAACACTATGGGAGTACTGGCATTAATCAATGGCTTGAACTGCATTTAACAACTTTTGGAATGGTTCATGACAAGAAATTGTTGATATAGGATTTAAAAACAACCAAGTTGTAATTGGCAAGGAAGCAGTTCTGCGGCAGTGTGTACCACAAGTGAAACTCTTGCTAAAGAGCTCTGTGTTGACACAGACACCTTGCTCTAGACACATTAAGGGAGAAATGAAGTCTTTTCGTTGTAGTAGAAGGACGAGTACTTGCTGTGAATGTCTTAGAAAGAGGAATCAAAGACTGTTGAGGCAGAAAATTTCCAATGTGAGATGTATCTGATTTTTATATAGATAGATTGGTATCGGGTACTTTTTGGGGTAATAGAATGATCCAAGTATTTTTTCCAGTTACTTTAGCAAATTGACTGTATATAAGTCTTCCATTTTCGAATCCTAATTTACTTGCCTCTCAACAAGGTCATTTTTTTATGTGGGAGATATTAGTACAAAGCTTTCTGGTATCTGGGGAGCTCTACAGTGAAGGGGTGGAATTTTACTGTTTGATTGGGAGTATTTATGTTATGGTAGAATGCAGTAAATTCATTTGAGCACATTCTGTGGAAGCACTTGTAAAACAAGCATAGGGATGCAAAACTGCGGTGATGAGACAGCAGCTGGAACTTGGTAGACAGTGTAGGCCCTATTAGATTAGAGATTCTTTTTTTGAGTTTATCTAAGAGGGAGAGAGTAGAAGTGGAATGTACCAGCCCAAATGTGGCAACAATACTCTGTGCATGTGCAAATGGTGGCTTTATAGATATATAAGATACTGGTGGGTGTGAAGTTTTCTAGTTGAGTAGAGGAAGCCAATATCTTTTGTAGCAGACTTGGCAATATCTTTTTAAAGTTATTTAGAAAAAAAAAAATGCTTGTCTTAAGACATCTTCATAGAACTATTCCTGCTTAATCATCTTTCCATTTCAAAGTTTTATAAGTGGTTATTAATATTTCTTGTCGGAAGCTTTTGTTGTACAAATAGAAAGAATTTGTTTTCTGCATGTTTTCTGAACATTTTGAGGATTTCATTATCACCATGTATAGTTTTCCGGTATATGAATATTTTAGATTGTGGGGTAAAAATGGAGGTGAAAAATGTAAATAAGAGGCATTATAGGAGGAATGGCATCATGTTTATAAAAAGAAGGGAGAGGGGCGTCTATTACGACATCACAATGTTTTCCAACTTTATGAAATCCTTTGACTTTGTAAACTTTCATTGATAATAATGTTTGTACAATGTCAACATTAAAAAGTGTGTGCATGTATATATATAGTCTGAAGAAGCTTTGAGTAAAAAAAAAATGTAAAAATAAAATAAAAAATGCAGTTTAAATTCCCGAAAAAAAAAAAAGACCCCTAAATTAATATATATATATATATATATATATATATAATTGGAAAAATAGATGATGAAAATAAAATTGAATAAATTCCAATATTATTGATGCATCAAATTCAAGCAAGTAATTATAAAAATGAAAAATTCTTAATCTATGTATTTTTCAAAGATATTCCTTCATTTCATCAGAGGATAAACATGAGTAAAAAATGCTTCACTGCCGAAAATACATTTGAAAATATATACTTGAAAAACTTACAAAAATTAAAAAGCATTTTAAACAGAATAATAAATGAAAATCAATCAAATAATTAGCCAATCAATTAATTTCTGAAATCCATTTGTTGATCTATATGCAAATGACACAACCATCTATGGCAACACTTCAAAGAACATTAAAGATCAAAATCTGTTTTACTCTCTCCCAACCTGCAATGCATAGTGCAATGGAGAGTGGAATGAAGCTTCTCTCTTTTTACCATGAAATTACAGATCCTCACTTTATCACAATTGAAATAAATTGCTTTCTCCTTAAAGAAACTCCCTTGTTTTGATAAGCTCCTTGGACTAACTTTCATGCAGGACTTAAATAGAAGATTTAAATCAAATCTATTGCTAAGGTCACTGGAAAAATGGTTGGATCATTGTTCACTCCAGAAAGTATCTCACTCCTGATGCAATCCTCTACTTGTGTAAGAGTCAAATATGCTCTGTGGCTACACCTCGAGAGGTGCCACACGGAGCACTCTTTCTTATTGTGACAGAATACAAAACTGACTTTGAAACCCAACGCTAGTCTCTTCTTGCACAAGATATGTTCTGAATCTTTTTATAATTATCTTCATCATAGGTCTTGGATTGCATTTTAATCTATTGCCCCCCCCCCCTTAAAACATTTACAACAAAAACTCGTCTGGCTACAACTGTAAATTATTTTCCTTTCTCTGTCTAAAACTAAATGGAAATCCCATAAGCAATATTTATTTGTAAGAACTATCCGCTTTCTGTTTGGCTCTGGTCACAAAATGAAATAAGGCTGAACATCAAAGTCAGAATCTACCAGGCCATCATCTGCACCATTCTCCTTTATGGCTGTGAGACTTGGCCTGTAGGCAAACAACCTATGCAAACCAGAGGTATTCTACCATCACTACCCATGCCGCATCCTCCATGTCCACTGGCAACAGTTTATCCCCAACAGTATAATTTGCACTTGCTGCTAGATCCACTCCTTTCAAAAATTTCTCTTTGCCAGATGCTTTCATTGGATCGACACATCCTTTGACAACACCTAGGTGATTTTATATGTGAAGTCATCAATCCAGCACCATCATCAGGCTGGAAGAAATCAAAATCTGTCTCTGGACAGTAAAGCAGGATACTGAACTGATTTTGAACTCACATGTTTGGGATTCATCGCTGGAACCGTGAATGGCTTGCACTCATGACGGAAGCAGGCTTGAAGCGCTGTGCCTAATCAGCTAGTGTTTGGGATGTGATGAACTTGGAGTGAGTCCCAGCCCAACTCACCCAGGGTAAATTCCGCAACCATGACCAAGAATTATATATCTGTGGAATACAATATCATGAGGCTGCTTTCCAGTTGACTATTACATAGTCCTCTTTCAAATATAATGTTAACAAATTTGTGTTGAGCCATCCTCTTCAGTTATCTAATCTTAAGTAATCTAATTTACGACCAGTCTCAACCATTGTTACCAATCCTTTCATTGTTTCACTGTCTTCTTGACAAACTCATGAACCCTTATCCTCGAATGGCCTATGGGCTTTGATAAGTAGTAACTTCTTAGTACATAACAAGGAAAAGCACCTTAGTTTTAAATGATCAAACAATAGCTGGGGCAAACAACATGAACTGGAACAAATACATTGAAGACATTGCCAAAGTTGCTGTAAAGAAGATGGGCTCTTTCCACCATGATAGAAAATTACTCGCACCTGATACCATCTCTACAAAGCCACAATTTGCCCATTGTTGCCACATGTGGGCTGGTGCATCTATCACTAGTCTCTCCCTCTTAGACAGGGTCCAAAAAAGAAGAGTGTCAAATCTAATAGGTCCCACACTATCAACAAAACTTAACCCTACCCATTGCTGCAATGTTGCTTCTCTACCTGTTTTGCAAGTATTAATGGAATGTGCTCTAATGAACTCCTAACACTTGCGCCCCTTTGACATAAACACTGCTAACAAACTTGGCAAGCAGCAAAATCTCGCCCCTTCACTGTAGAGCTCTTTGGATGCTGGAAAGCCTTCTACTCTAACAATTTCTTCCCTTAAACTACTAGAGTTAGAAATTTCTTCCCATTCTCCTACTTCCTTGACTGTACTGGCATGCAGAAGTTCAAGGCTAATGTGAACAGACATCTCGCTAGTAAACTCTTTCTTTATATAGTGTCTGTAGATATGGTCCCAAATAGTAGCCCCTTATGTCTAAGTGGCATTTTTTTTTTTTTTTCAAATCTATAATTTTGCTGTAATCCATTTAAATTCTAACATGATTTATTTGTGAATGTTATTTGAAACATCATAGATGATTTAATAATGATTTTTATTATACAATTAGCTGCAACTATCTGGCATTGGCCGGTAGGTTTTTTTTTTACTTTAACCTTTTTCACTTTTGTTTTTATTTTTTTATTTTGTGATTGTTTTATTAAAATAAAAAAAAAATTATCCAGTCTTTTTAAAAAAAAAATTTTCAATAGAGTTTTTGTAAGTTAAACTTATTTATTATTGTATTTGTTTTGTTCTTAAATTATTAATGGAACCAAATTGTTTTAAAACGTCAACTAATTTTGTATAAGCTAACAATGTTCTAATAACCCTATCAAACTTGTGGATGTAAATAAGTTCCAAAATTGCATGAGTATTTACTAAAAGTTTTAAAGATAGAAATGACTTCATTTTTAAATGTTTTTAAATTTCTCATCTTGAGTGTTAACATTTCCGTTGATGTAATCTCCGACCTTCTTCAAGTGCATCTTATTGAACTTTGGTATCTGTACAAAATTTCAAATGAAAGGCTTAATTAATCCACGGATGTAGCATGCTTTCTTTCTGTCAGCCATAACTGGGCAGAAGTCTTAAGTAATTCACAATTGTATTTTTTGAATTACCTAGGACTTCTACCTGGTCATGGCTGACGAAATGAGTGTGTGCTATCACTGGATTAAGTACAGGGTTTTGTTTGAAATTCCATGCAAATTCCCATAGTTTGACAAGATATACTTGAAGGTTGGCAGTTACATTGGCCAAAATGTTATGCCAATAATATTCAAGATATGAACAGTAGTCAAAATAATCAATCCTCATCTAAAAAATTTATAAATTTTAACTTGAGAAAAGTTCTTTGTTCTTTGTCTAGAGCCTTGTTTACAGTTGCATTCATGAATAGACAGGCCCTACAAATATTAAGTGTTTTGCTCCTCTACTATTAATGTTTTCATGCATTTTTCTGAAAAAGGTGGAAGAAAACGAACGTTACAAGGCGATGCTTGATCGAAAGAAGGAGTATGAAGAGGAGGAGAGGCAGAAGAAAGCGGCTGAAGAGAAACGTAAACACGAACGAGTGTTGGAAGCTGAAAGGGAAAAACAGAAAGAGTTGGAACGTCGTCGTAAGATTGAAGAACAGCGAGAACAAGAGCATCTCAGATTGAAAGCAGAAAGGTAAATCTTTGGTGATAACGTTTTTCTAATCTTGATTTGAAATTTATATTATCACAGCTTAGATGCAACTTAATGTCCAGGTAGCACAAATGTACTTCTCATAAGTGTTTATTTATTTATTTATTTTTTTTTTACATGAGGGGAGCTCTCTTTAATTCATAAAGACTGATAGGAACAATGATTTGATGGTCCCTTTAAGGAAAACCGATTTTAGGGAGATATTTTTAGCAAAAACTTTAAGTTTAAATGTGTGCGAATGATAGAAATGTTAGATGAACGCAAGCAAAATAATTCATAGTTGAAAAACGTAAAATAATGAGTTGAAAAACGTAAAAAATAATTTCAAAAACGTAAAATAATGAGTTGAAAAACGTAAAATAAGGAGTTGAAAAACATAAATTCACAAAAGAGATTTTTATATTTATTTAACGTGAAAGTTTATGTCGATACGAAAAGATAGAATGTTTGTTAATATTTTTATAGTCCTTATAAAACAAAGGGATTCATTAACTTATTGAAGAAGACTGATTCAATAATTTATGGTCCATGAATTATGCATGGTTCTAAAAATCATAATCAAGACTTCCTCACTCAAGTATACAGATTACATTTAATTAAGTTATTAATCAATTAATTAATATCAATGTTCATTTGTTTTTGTTGTAAAAAAAAAAAAAGGTTCAGTGAGAAAAATTACAAATATTTCAAATAAGTTAATACATTTGTTTTTATAAGCAGAAAGAAATGAGAAAAAGTTGTGTTCGTAATGTCTGCATACTTACAAAAGGGTGAGGATGCCTGAAGGAAAATCTGTCTTTTTATGCATCCCAAGTGGGTTTAAAATGGTGATGTTTAGAAATGCTGAGAAATGCATCTGATAGGTGTAAAATTAGGCAAGTGTATGCGCAGAAACCTGTGTAGAAACGAGTTTCAACATTTTCATTTTAAATTCCAGAAATTAAACTGCTTGCTACACAGCTTATTTCCATTTTGTTGCATTATATTGTGTAGATAGCCTGAATCACCCCTGTGGCAGGATGCTAATATGTCACCAGTTATACTCGGGCTGTGATAAATATACTTGAGTGGAGTGTTTACTTATGTCACTTGATGTTTTTCAAAAAGTCACCAATCTAGGTACTATGTAGACTTAACATTACTTCAGTGACTTGTGTATCATGGTTTGAATCAACAACTCATTTGTACCAGTGAGTTAAAAGAATGGATATAGTATTGTCTTGGCATATGTTAAATTGTATGCATTACAATGTTTTCATGTTCTGCCAGCTTGTGTTCACAGGAGCAATATGAAATCCTTTCCTATATATATATATATATATATTTAAAGTTTTAGCTTAGTCTGGTACAAGGCTGCAGAAATAAGAGCATCAAAATGAGTTGACTTAATAATCAATGTATTTGATAGATTTGTATTTATTTTCTGCTTGAGTGAGGAAAGGTGGGATTTCAAAATTTCTAAAATTAAGCATCTTTTCTCACAAAAGTATCAGTAGTAGAATATTTTTTAGGGGTAGAATATTTTAAAATTTAAAAATGCAAATGTTGCTTATTTAGAATTACACTTGATTTAAAAAAAACTACAAAAAAAATATTTGTGTACTCATCACGGAATGAAGATGTCATAAAACATTACATGAATTGATTTAGTAGTTTTTTTTTTTTTTTTTTTTTTTTTTTTTTTTTTTTCCTGATTAGGAAAATCAAATTTTACGATTTTTAGTGATTAAAAAGTTATAATTATTTTCAACACAAAAAAAAAATCTTTGTAATCGAATTGAATTGTCGCTCTCAAATTTTGGCAAAATTTAAAACAATATTGCCACTCCCGGCCTCCTTGCTTCCTTGGTCCTGGATATGACCTTAAAATATATCCAGTGGTGAGGCCTCAGATTGCGGGCTTTGGGGAGTGTGGAGCCACCTTTTAATTGCCATTGCTCCCAGGGTTAAATAGAAACCAACTTAAAAACAACAAATATATTCTATTAAAAAAGTTTTCTTCAAAATCTTTGGATTCAGCATTAAATAACCTGAAAAGGGTTGATATGCTGTAAAACAAAAACAACCAACCAACCAACAAACCTTGCTTCCTCATAAAATTTGATTTCTTTTTTAATTAAAAAAAGAAACTACTTGACTAATTTATGAGTTTTGGCTGCGATGAGTACGTTAATCATAAAGATTTTTTTCTGTATTTTTTTTTATCTTGTAACTAAGTTCAATTGTAAATAAGCACCAAATATTTTGAGACTTGAAAATGCAAATGGCTTTCATTATTAATTTAAGATCTAAGTAGTTTTTTTTTCTCAACCTCCCTAAATGATAAAGTTAAAGAAAAGAAAAATGTATCCATGTTATAGTTAAAAATATATATTCAAAAATTCATAATGTGTTCATAAAACAAAACTTAATATATGCATGCTGTAAATTGCATTTACAAAAATAATGTGTTATTCTGTGTTGCTTAGAATATATATTACAAAATTTATAATGATCTGTTCATTAGTTTAGGAATCGTTGATATAAGTTACTGCCGCAACACAGGAGAGTTCATCCACGAAGCAATAACTCCAGAATTCCAAGATTGGCGAAGATGCCCAGGAGGATTGCTGAAAAGAAGGTTACACACCATCAAAATGGATGTCGAACCTACCTCCGATCAACGGGTCTATAGTGTTCACCACTAGTTTCAGAACTGGCTGCCCATAACTATCTTGATTGCTGATGACTATTGTGCGGGGTCTGTTATAAGTTCAGATGCTCTGTGTTCTATGAGAGAACCTAGCTCAACCTATCCTGGATGAATACTGTCAAAAATAAAATTTAAAAAAATAATTTAGGAGGTTACCGTGTGTCCATGTATACACAATTTTATATACTAAATCAATACAACTTTCATACAATTTTTCATTTGTATGTTTAAACTTAAGACAAATTTAGAAATTGATGTAGACGTCTGTAGTTACTGCCCCCCTAACTGTAAGCAATTTTAACTGATGCAGAATCTAGAAATGTTTGGGAAACTTGCACTAAATGAAGATGTCAAATCATTCACTGAACAGCGTGACTATGAAGTTTGAATTTAAAGCAAAAAAAAAAAAAATAAATAATGTAAATTGCTCCAGAGAAGGTGTGAAACCACTTGATGTAAAGAGCTAACAAAAACGAAAAATGATTCTAGCAAAAACAGTAAATACTTATTGACCTTACTACTAACAGTTTGACATCTTCTGTTATCAGTTGCTGGAGTTGGCTATCTTGTCATATTACCGTTGGGGTTGATGGTTGCTTTCCAGGCATTACAATCATTGATCAGATGCTCTGTGATGTTTCTAGCATGGAGATGAGCCATGATGTTGTCCAGCCATCACTTCTTTGCCCGACTGTGATATTTTCCTCTCACATCAAAGGACAAGCTTCTGTGATGGCAAAAGTTGTCATCCATTCTCTTCACATGCCAAAACCAACTTTAGTCTTAAAAAAGACTAAGACTGTAGGTAGGAGGAAAACAGTCAACAGAAAGATTTCCACAAGATTGCAGTTCTTGGAAAGAAACTACTTGATGCAGAATTTACAATGAGGAATCAAAATAGCGAATTGATGGAGACCACTAGACCAACAAGTCAAACATGCTGAAACAAAAGGAAGCACGGAATAGATCAGACAATTCTGAAGAACACCAGCCATAACAGTATTTATAAAAAAAGACTGAGACTAGCAGCATGTGAAGTTGGAGAGAAAAAGAAAGGGTAAGAGTCGATCAAATTACAGATATATTTCTGCACATTATCAAAAATCTTCAAATGGGACAGCAGTACTCCATACATGGTCTGATAGATTTATAGGGCTAGAGAATCGCTTCAGATGTGAAAAACATTTTTTACTAGAACCAGAAAGAGCAATGGATTTAATATATGGGCTGCAAGAAAGATTTGATAAGAAAGAAAGCCCGAGAATCATAAGAAGAAAAGAAACACCTGATTGAAAGACAAGCTTAATTCTTTGAAATTGATCCTACTATCCTGAGTAGAACTGAAAAGAGCCCAACAATTCTTGGTGAATGATGACATCCTCATCACTTCTGCCCTATATTTATCTGTATTTGTAAACTAAATTACAACTAGTTGCTTGGCCGAGAAAGATGAAACATATTCCTACAAGTTCTATAGCAAGTGTTACTCTCCAATGGTTCACTCCAACTTGTGCAGCTGTCATTGTGCAAAGGCAGCATGCATTCTGCAGATTTATCTGCCATAACTTAAGTACCAATAGGCAAAGATTTATAGATGCTAGAAATAATGGTAGTGAAATAGCTGCAGTCAAGAGAAGGCATACTAAAATCAACAGAAAATGCATTGAATCACAGAAATTAGGAACTTGTGATTACTGGGAAATAATATGGCAACAGTTCCCTTATTAAATAACGATCAGATTGTTTGCATGGCAACCAAGAAGGCGGACCTGTTTGTTCAGCAGTTCACCTCCAACTCCACCTTAGACGTAACAAACCAAATTTCCCTTTGCAGACAGAAGCTACACTTGATCCCTCTCCCCCTTTCATGTTTGATATATCATAAAAAACCCTACACAACCTTGGAGGCATGTGGGCCTGATCTCATCCTTGCTACACTATTAAAGTTTTATGTATATAAATACATAAAGCTGTTTATTTATTAAAATATATATTTCTTTTGGTTTGTTTTGAAATAATGCTTGTATTTATTTTTGTTAGAGAGAAAGAAGCTGCTCGCCTCCGATATGAACGTGAAGTCCAAAGGCTGAAGCAAAAAGAAGCCGAAGAAGCACAGAAAGAGAAATTGAGAAAATTGGTAAATGTTTTTGATTTTAATTATCGACCCTAGGTTGTTAAAAATTGTCCCCCTTTAATCATAGCACCAATTGTCTCCCTTTAAATTTGATTTTTAATTTAAAAAATTTTTTTTTTTTTTTTTATATTCAGTGATTTCCCAGAACTCTAAAAGCTTAATTATCTCACTGGCAATGATGACAATATATGACCATGACAAAATTCTTTCTCATATAATTAATCTGTAATGAGGATCTTTGTGGGAAACTCCAACAGTCATACAAGATCTCATTAGACTTATGATTTTTTTTTTCTCCTTTATTTCCTTTTATTTTTGTTCTTTTTCTTTCTAAATTCTAATGAACACAATGCATTAAATATTTTATGCTTCACGTTTTTGTTTAATTTTAGGGAACGATTTTTTTTTTTTTTTTTAAAGAAACTTATTCTTTGATTTTGCCATTATTTTGGTGATTGGTTCCATAAAAGCTTAAAGATTTTATTCTTTTACTTTTTAATCTCATTGCATTAAGTCTGAGCAAAAAACTATATTAATTATTTAAAAAAAAAAGTACTATTTCGCACATAAATATAATAATTCTATTTACTTGTACTTGTGACGACATTTACTTGAGGTTGAGTTGACTTCAATAAATTTGTTGCATCACGAATCAAGGCAATCCATCCAGGTCAGTCTGCTGTCTTCTTAGCATACTTTAGCTATTTGCAATTTCATTGTCCCACATTGAAAACACGAGGGTCGGTCATGACTTTTAGTCAGATTTGACTGTTGCGAGCCACGTCCTCAGTTGACCACCACTCTTCTTGCGTTATCCTGGTAGCAGTGTTGGTGCTATTATCGTGTGAATCCGGTCAGTTGTTGGACATTCAAACCATCGTTACCTCCTGATAAGAAGTACTTCAAGTCTAGGAAGCTTACACTGTGATAATAATGATTCTCTTTAAAATGTCATATCCAAAAATCAAGATATTTGAGTTTTTTGTACAAATTCGATTTCTGATTTACTGTTGGTCTATTTATAAAACTTATGTCAGCTAAAGCCAGTCTTTTTTGTAAACAATAATGTTTTGTAGATTTCATTTTTCTCTTTGTGAATTTTCTATGTTCCCATAAGTCATTTCAATTGTTATCATTGAAGCACTGAGTTCAACATACACTAGTATGATTAAGAGTAATTTAATGTAACTATCATTACTAACTAGCAGAGCATTACCATTGTAAATCAAAGAAAGTGTCTATCAGGTATATGTATAACATTTTACGTTAGACATGAAATCAAATTGCTCATATTTATTCTTGCTTGTGAGCGATGAAGAATCCAAATCAATGTGTTACACATGTGCGCGTGGGGTGTTTACACATTTTGATCTTTTTTTTTGTTTTTTGTTTTTTTCGTAGTCGCTTCTCGTTGTCTTTCCATGTGTGCGCCATGTGTGCATTTTTTTCTTTTTTTTTTACTTGGATGAAATAAACTTTTCATTCACAAAGGAGTCACCACTTATCAAAACCCGGAGGCCACTCGATAAGGGTTAACGAGTGTACAGTAGTCAATGAGACAATACCATTGTTAGTAGTGGAAATTTGCTAAATTGGATTACTTAAGGGGAATGGCTCATCAAGAACTTGTTTACGTTGGACTTGAAGACGACCATATTGTAGTCAGCTGGAAAGCAGGGAAACGAAAGAAGCTTTATTCATGGAATCTACGTTTAGGTTTAGCTAAAGAGTGAGGGAAATTATTGATGATGGTTTTCGCTAGACGGGTGTTTTTCGTGAAAGTTTAGCAAGGGGGAACCATAGATTGGAGCTCAGACAAGCACTTGCCATGAAAATAATAAAGCAGAGACAGGCTTGCAACATCTGTTCTGTGGGAAGAGTTGCAGGAAAGAGAAAAGGACCCCCCCCCCCACTAGGCTACAAAGGCTATTTTGAATTCTGTCAAGGCAGAATGGCAGAATAGGCTCTTTCTAGCAACTCCTGCCCAAATGTGGCAACAGTACTCCATCCTTGGATGGCTCATACAGGTTTTACTTGAACCATTTGTTCTCTCGCGACGTCATCTTGTATTCTCATGTCATTTGACACCTGTTATTTGAGCGTGTTTTGTCTAGGGAGTTGATCTTTGACCTCCGCTTTAATTACGCTACCTGCTTGTGGTTACATTTGTGTTTGCCTAGGTTATCCTGACCTGAACTGAATTGACCCTCATCAAAATTTGCAATAGCTAAATTGTCTTAAGTTTGGGTTTCAAATATATAATATGTACACAGTGTGATGATATATCAAAGTGAAACTTGGCCAGTGCGGTTGAGGACATACGTTGCATAGAAAGAAATGATATAAGAATGATACACTATATATGTAATGTGAGTTTTAAAGATAAGCTTAGGTCTGATAAGCTTAAAGAAAGAGTAAATTTATAAAGTATAGCGAAACATGTGCAGAACAGGAGATTTTGTCAGTATGGTCATGTTGAAACAATAGATTAAAGTTGTGTGGTTAGTATATGTTGATAACTTGAGGTAGCAAGATCTGTTGGCAGAAGGCTATGGAAAACATGAGAATGCATGATTAAGAATGAACTTGAGAGATAGATTAGTTTGGAAGTTAATTTCTAAAAGCTGTTCCTACACATGCCAGTATGTAAAATGTATGTTAAACAGTATTTCCTAAACAAATGAGTGTTCACCGATAAGCAGTTTATGCATAAAGTGTGTGTGTGTGTGTGTGTGTGTATATATATATATATATATATATATATATATATATATATATAATTATTATTATAATAATAATGCCAATATACAGAGGAAAGAAAACCAGAAAAGGCTTGATACATCCTCTATATTAATCTGAATACTCTTCTGAGGATGCATCTATAATGGTTAGGTTTGTATATAAATGGTCGTATAGATACCAAAATGTATGATGGAATTATATAAGCCGTGTGTCTAAATCCAATCAGACCTATTACATTTACTTATAAATTATTCTACTCGTGCCACAATTATGAGTTGAATAGCAGTTTGTATTCTATGAATTGTTTACAACACCCATTCTTTTGGCATTAAGTAGCCTTAAAATATTTTTTATTATAAAAATGTTTTTATATTTATAAAAAATTTTTTAATTTATTTGTTTGATCATAATTGTTTTTGCATTGCAGGAACGCGAGCGTTTGTTGTATGAACAACAAATCGCTGAACAGAAGCAAGAGAGAGAACAATATATTACTAACGTTCTCAGTCAACCGTCCGTTATTGTTACTTGTGAAGCAGCTCCCCAATTGTCATCATCCTCCTGTCAGAAGGAAGTGGCAAGACCTGTTGGTCAGCATCTGAACCCATGTTCGAATAAAGCAACTTCCAACGTTGATAGGTAAACCTCACCTCATTCTGTTACCTTTTTTTTTTTTTTTTTTCCCTCTCTTCCTAACTATTCTTTTTTACATTTTTTTGTCTCCCTTCTCTGCTCAAGTTTTACTAAGGTGAAAGTTTCAGGTTATTAAAACCGTCCATTGCAAAATGACTCCGCGGAACATAGTCAAAATGTCTCATATGCTATAACGCTTTGCTCCAATATAACCAGAATTATGTACAATTACACTGTATTCCAATGAGCATGCCAATTTTGGCTACTGAACCACAATAACTGCTTAAATCGTGATTATATTTCTTTAAATATATTGTATGACCATCTTATTGTCTTTTATTCCTGCATTACTTTGTGGTTAATTTTTGCAGTAAAATATCTCCTAAGCTGAATTAATGCATCATAATGGACTGCAACAAACTCTATAATAATTTCCAATGAAAACCACTATATCTAATTAAAATAAAAAATAATAATTGGTGCAATACGTTTATTCCATATGGCAGCACTTGTATTTTTTTTTTTTTTTTTTTTTACAAAATCTGTCTCATAAGCAACACATAGTTTCTGCTCTAATGGCTCAACCAGGGTGAATGAAATTTTCATAGCTGGATAGGCTATAAGTTTTAATATACCTGCCATTTCTCATACACAAGTCTTTGTCACTGTCTAAACTGATGTTGGGACAGTTAATCAGAATCGGAAAAATCCGAACTTTTTGGGCAGATCAGAATTGGTATCAGAAAAATTTAAGTCTAATTCCTAAAAGGATTAAAAAAAATTTTTTAATCTAATTATTTATTGTTTGTATTAGTGATAAAATGATAATTATTCTTTTTAAACCAATATAAAATTAAAATCTGTAGATAATATCAAAATAAAATGTATTTTGTGTTAAAAAATAACAAAAACACAGTGAAACTTTGCATGAATTCACTTGGTAACCTTTAAAATAATGCAGTTGATTTAAAGGGATTTTGAAAAATGTTTGCAAATTAAATACATTTTTGTTTCCATTGTCTGTCCTCCCACGCCATGTCTCTCTCCATCCATCGTCTGTCCTCCCATGCCTTGTCTTTCTCCATCCATTGTCTGTCCTCCCACGCCATGTCTCTCTCCATCCATTGTCTGTCCTCCCACGCCATGTCTCTCTCCATCCATTGTCTGTCCTCCCACGCCATGTCTCTCTCCATCCATTGTCTGTCCTCCCACGCCACGTCTCTCTCCATCCATTGTCTGTCCTCCCACGCCACGTCTCTCTCCATCCATTGTCTGTCCTCCCACGCCACGTCTCTCTCCATCCATTGTCTGTCCTCCCACGCCACGTCTCTCTCCATCCATTGTCTGTCCTCCCACGCCACGTCTCTCTCCATCCATTGTCTGTCCTCCCACGCCACGTCTCTCTCCATCCATTGTCTGTCCTCCCACGCCATGTCTCTCTCCATCCATTGTCTGTCCTCCCACGCCATGTCTCTCTCCATCCATTGTCTGTCCTCCCACGCCATGTCTCTCTCCATCCATTGTCTGTCCTCCCACGCCATGTCTCTCTCCATCCATTGTCTGTCCTCCCACGCCATGTCTCTCTCCATCCATTGTCTGTCCTCCCACGCCATGTCTCTCTCCATCCATTGTCTGTCCTCCCACGCCATGTCTCTCTCCATCCATTGTCTGTCCTCCCACGCCATGTCTCTCTCCATCCATTGTCTGTCCTCCCACGCCATGTCTCTCTCCATCCATTGTCTGTCCTCCCACGCCATGTCTCTCTCCATCCATTGTCTGTCCTCCCACGCCATGTCTCTCTCCATCCATTGTCTGTCCTCCCACGCCATGTCTCTCTCCATCCATTGTCTGTCCTCCCACGCCACGTCTCTCTCCATCCATTGTCTGTCCTCCCACGCCACGTCTCTCTCCACCCATTGTCTGTCCTCCCACGCCATGTCTCTCTCCATCCATTGTCTGTCCTCCCACGCCATGTCTCTCTCCATCCATTGTCTGTCCTCCCACGCCATGTCTCTCTCCATCCATTGTCTGTCCTCCCACGCCTTGTCTCTCTCCATCTTGTGTCTCTCCGTTCATTATCCTCTCATGCCTTGTCTCTCTCTCTCTCTCTTTCCATTATCTGTCCTCACATGCCCTGTTTCCCTCTGTCCATTAATTGTCTTATGCACAGTCTCTTTCCATTGCCTGTCCTACTATGCCCTGTCCCTCTCTGTTTCTCTTTATTTTCTGTCGTCCCTTGCTCTGTTGGTTTCTTTATTGTGTGTAATACCCCCTGTCTCACTTCATTGCTCGTGCGTTTCAAGCCATTCTTTATGAAGAGGCAAATAAATGGGAACAAGTAGGTGTTTGCTTTTTTTTTTTTTTTTTTTTTTTTTTTTTTTTTTTTTTTATTAAAAAAGTTTTTTGTGCTTATGATTTAAATATCATGGCTACATTTTCATCCATTCATATAAAATCCCAGCCAAAATTATTCCAATCCATTTTACAGTAATATATCTATAATTTGGGTTTACTGAAGTGGGGGATTATTTTAAGTAAATTAAAAAAAATTTCCTTCAAAAACCTAGTATTTTTACTTAATGATAAGCTAGTTTTTAAAGAAGAAAAAAAAAAAAAATTCTGGTAATGTCTATTTTTAATTTCTTTTATTACAGTTACCATATGACACCTCAGAGGGGCTCCTATCACAATTATGATATAACGGATCTTAAATCTGATGATTCTACTGACGAAGAAGAAGTCACAAAGAAACCAGTTCCTAAATGGGCACAAGGTAAGAACTTTTTCAAATATTTTCCTCTGTTGTAAAATATTACATGTCTTTTGGTGGGCTGTCGGGCAGGGTTTAATGGTGGGATTATTTTAAATCATGAGAAAGTGTGGTACCTTTGAAAGTGATGGCATGTTAAAGGAATTGTTAAGTCATGAAGACTTGTGTCAATATATTCTTAAAAAGTAAAAGTTCTCTCACTCTATTGACAGTAAAGATTCCTGGGGAATACCGCGTATATATAGCTACTTCTTTGGATAAATCCTTAAAACAAAACAAATTTTTGGTGCTTCTTATAACGAAAAAATATTGAATTCGAATTAAAGCAATCGTAATTATCATGTCGCAAATAGTAACATATCCAAAAATTACGGAAAATGATAAGGTAGGAAAATAATTATTATTGAAAAACAGTTTTCAATAAAGTTTAGATGAGGAATAAAATTTGTCCAACATTTTGAATTGCGTTCATTACATGACGTAAGCAACAAAACTTAATTATCTCCCCTGTCAACTTATCTCTTTTTTAGTAAGCGTAATATACAGGGTGGAACGATAACATTGTCGCCCTACACAAGATAACATGATTCCATTTCCGTTTAATGAACACCGGTTTTGTTGCAGACCATCTACTTGTTGGCCAGTTGTGTACAAATCCCAAGAGCGATGAGAGCATTCTATCATATCTAAAAGTGATACGATGTTAACTGAGCAAAATCAGATGTGCCACTGTACAACTCATGCTCTCTATCAATCCAAGTTATGACAACAGGACCATTGCCGGCACCCTCAAAATGCATCACTATTCCCACAAATAACAAGGACGTGCCCAGGATGATGATGAAAAAGTTTCTGGTTACGGTTATGGTCTTTGGTGTGGTTTTAAGTGATAGCCACATCATACCACCTCACATCTTCCAAGTCGGATTGAAAGTCAGCACCAAAGTGTACCTGGATGTGCGGAAGAGTGTGGTGATTCCCTGGTGCAATCAGGTGGCCACTGGCAGACCCTGGGTATGGCAGCAGAACTCTGTGCCGGCCCACAAGTCCAAAGAGACCCAGACCTGACTTGAGAAGGAGTGCTACAACTTTGTACCTTTCTCTCACTGCCCCTCTCCTTCCCCGACCTGAACCCGCTGGACTACTTCATTTGGTTATGCATCAAGGAAATCACTAACATGACCTCCCACAACACCAAAGCTAGCCTGATTGGCGCCATCTGCTGAATATTCGTCGAGTTCCTGCTGGCGCTGGACCCATATTGAGGCAGTGATTGAAATTGAAGGCATCTATATTGGATAGATGTCAGCTCTCCTACATAATCAAGTTACCTGAATTGATTTTTTCAAGAAAAGTTTTAAAATAAAGCTGTAGTGTTGTTTTCTTTAGAGCAACAATTTTATTGTTTCACCCTGCAGGGATTTCGCTTCCTTTAACAAATTGTTTTTTCATGAATAAATATTTTTTCTATCTTATCGGTTTTTGTAATTTTTTGATATGTTATTATTTGAGACCTGATAATTACATGGGTACCATTTGTTTCACTTGAAATTTAATTTTTTTCATTATATATAGAATATATATAATATAGAAGTGCAAAATTTTTTAATGTTTTTATTCAAGTAAATAGAATACATTTTACAAGTAAACAGAAGTATATGGATCTGCCTTTTTACGCTCCCCCTTTTCATATAAGGTCAATGAATGCTTGTCCAGAGCCCCACCCCCACCCACATGGTAAAAAGAATAGAATCTGTATGATGTAGTACTTGCAACAGAAAGAAAATAAATTAATCTGGTAGTTTTATTTTTATTGACAAAATCAAATTTTATTACTTAAGAATGAGCGATGCCATCTTGAAAAGAATCTGAAGGAACAAAAGAGAGAACTCCAAATAATTCAAACTTACAAGATTTTAGAAAATCATTCTTAACATGTGGAGAGGCGCATTGGTAAAACACAAGTTCATTTAAAAATGATTTTCTATATTTTCGATGCTTGTCCAGACCCCCCCCTCCGCCTCCCCTCATGAACAATGGGAGGGAAAAAAAAAGCAGTCTGTACTAAGTATGTACTCATAAAAAGAAAATATTGTATACCAAAAATCAGATAAATTTATCAAGTAGTTTTATTGGTCACCGACAAAGGAGGGATTGAACCTAGTAATTCATTCTCGTTTGTCTGTTCTTTTGTTTGCACTTTTCTCAATAACCACACCTTGGATTTATAAAAAAAATTTGCATAAAAATTAGGGTGAAAGTAAATTTTTGCCAGAATAGATTTTCTTGGATAACTCTGGTTGCCCCCCCCCCCTCCTTCTCCAATCACTCTGGTTGGCTGAGCTCTGAAAGTTCTATTATTCTGGAATGCATTTAATCCGTTTATAAATAAACGTTTACTAAAATGCAAACATGGCAACTACATTTCCCCTGCGCATGTTTGTTCCATGTATTCGGGTTACACATGCGTCTCACATATTTACAAAAACACACTTGATAAATAATTAAAATGTTACCTACCTGCAATATTTTCTCTAAAAAAAAAAAAAAAAAATTCTTTTTACCAAACTCTTCATATACTTCCGTTGCATGTGTGTTTAGTTTAACAGGCATCTCAAATAAAAACAAAAAGAAACGCCTTTTGTTAGATTTCTGAAGTTTGCGACAATAACACAGAACAAAAATGTTTACAAACATTGTCATTTATTAAATTTGAATGCAATATTTCCTATCGTAAAATATGTGTGAAAATAAGGATTTTTTTTTTTTTTTTTTGTGCATTTGGTTCACCTACACAATTTTTTTTTAAATGACAGCTTTTATAGACTTTTGACTATGCTGAATAAGAATACCTTGTTTAAATCTGCAGATACAAGTGGTTTTTGAGTTATAAATACCTGTATTATGCACTGTAATTCACTGGCCATCATGTTTATGCGTGCGATAAACAAATCTACTTCTCTGCCACCTGCCCATGTTAAGAACGGCTTTTGGAATAGACACCCCCAACCTCCCCATGTTAAGAACAGCTTTCGGAATAAGCACCTCATTTGGGGTGAGGGTGGGGATACTTGTCCCAAATTTAACTGATATTCGTTGTTAGAATGGGTAAGGCAGTGTCAGTTGCAGAAAAGTGGATTTATTTATTGCGTGTACGTACAAACAGGGTGGTCAGTGAATTACAGTGCTTAATACAGGTCTTTATATCTTGAAAACCACTTGTCTCAGCAAAATTTAAATGAGATTTTCTTATTCAGCATAGTCGAAAACTTATAAATGTAGTCATTTTAAAGAAAATTGTAGAGGTAGACCTAATGTAAAAATTTCTCTTTTTTTTTTAAATAAAAAATACAGTGTTTGCCAAACTACTTCCTTTTTGTAAGGCTTATCCTACAACATTTTTACTTTTATTTTCTCATCAAAATATTGTGTGTCTACAAGTATTGAGAACATAAACATATTAACTATAGATTTTGTCTTTTTTCTTTGTTTTTTCCATTTCTACAAACTTTGCCACAGCAACACGTGGCCAGGTATATATAAGTCTATATAATATTCTGCTTATTCTTTTCTTAGTTATTCCACTTTGAAAAATAGCAAATACAAGTTTTGAAGGCTAAAGTCATGAAATTTGGCCTTCAAAAAGGCCAAAGTAGCAATCCTGAACAAGAATACAAGAGCAGGGTTTGCACAAACTTGAAAAGTCTTTGAATTTTGACTTTTGTCTTGAAAAAGCCTTATTTCTATTATTACTTTGAAAAATTCTTGAAAATAAGGAAAATGTCTTGAAAGGCCTTGAAAATTGTGTTCTTTATGTCCAGTAAAAATTTGTGTTGAAAAAAAATATAATTGAAATAAATCTCTCTCTATTTTGCTTTCATTTCTAATTTATTTTGGAGGGATGGGTAGTGCAGGCCATCATAAATAAAAATGCCCCCCTCCCCTCCTCCACTCCCTAAAAAAAACCCTTTTCTTCTGCAAATGGGACTTTCCAATAATGACCCCCTCCTCCCTCCAAAAAAAAAAAAAAAAAAAAAATTGTGATAACCTAGATAACCTAAAATGAGGCTGGTTGGGCAGGTGGCAGAGAAGTAGATTTGTTTATCGCACGCATAAACATGATGGCCAGTGAATTACAGTGCATAACAAGACAGTAGCAATCTTGGTTGGAAATTTAAAAGCTATAAAAAGAGTTAATATTTGAAATGTAAATAAAAAGCATTTAAAACTACTTTAAAAAACACCAAAAATGATTGATGTAAGTTGAAAGATAGTTTTTATTATTGGATATGTTAACATTTATTCATTTTTTTTTTATTCATAATTTTTTTTTTTTTTTTTTGATTTTTACCACTTTTCGAATCACTGGATTGTAAAACACCCCAAATTTTGTTTGCAAGAACCTTTTGTCTGAAGAAGACCTTAAAAAACTCTGGAAAGTCCTTGAAAATGGACATTGAAAATCTGTATGAATTCTGGAGAATGATCTCCCTTTGATATAGCTCCATTTTCGGATATCTTCATAATATATGATCTTTGTTGTAAGAAAAGAACTGGTAATAATTTCAACATGTAGTTGTTCTTCACCAAAGAAAGAAGTCAACAAACGTTGCATAAAATAAATTCAAAAGAAATCGTACAACAAAAAAAAAAATACAGAAAGGAATCTTATCTAGTTGCTAAGGCTGAAGGAGTAAATTAAAGATTGTCTTTTACAAAGTGATTTTATTATTTGTATTGAGCTATGTAGCACAATATTACTTTTTGAGCATTTCTTAGTACTTATTAATTTATCTCATTTGGGTCAGTTCTTTATTTAAAATACAATGGACACTATTTTCATAGATATATTGATAAACATTTCTTTTTTTTTTCTTATAAATGTGTCCTTGCGTCTGTGATAGACTTTGTTCTTCTGTTTGAACATTTTCAGCAATGAGTTTTGTAAATTAAATGGATGTATTGCTCATGTTGACTTCAATCTGTACATTGGTATTGAAATTATTTAAAAAATTTTACTTGTCATTTTTCAAATTCCAAACAAATGTGGCTACATTTTCTATTTAAAATTTTGATGATTCTATGAGTCATATTTTTGTATTGAGATTCTTCGGACTAACGTTCTCATCTTTAGTGTTATTTTCGCAATGTTTTGGTCGATGTAACCTCCAACCTTTTCAGGTGTATCTTGTTGAACACTGAAATATGCACAAAATTTTCAATGCAACTCTTTATAGGGGAGAGGGTAGCATACTTTCGTTTAGTCAGCTATGACTGAGTAGAAATCCTAAGTAATTCGCAGTTATCTTTTTTTGTGTCACCTGCCAGTGATCTTTGCGAAAATTCTAGAATTAATCTTAGGAGCCTTGAACATATTTTATTTCTTGATCATTATCTATCACATATTGCTATGTATTAATACATATTTTACCAGTTAATATGGATTAAACAAATGCACCTATAATCATGTTGACACCAATTCTTATCTGATAAATCAAGCAATAAATATTGACACTAGTCAGTATTTAGAGGAGCATGTTTTTTGAGGAATGGCTAGTGGCCTTGCAAGCCGAGGACTGGCTACCAATCTGCAAGTATAATGAACAATTTTGAAGCACATTGATCAAACAGGATATCGTGACAGATTAGTTTTATGTCTGGGATGAACTTTTTTATAAACTAAAACGTGCAAGCCCACAGTTCAACCTAATTTAAAACAAAATATGCTTTCTATTTACAGTTTTTACTTTTACTTTTTTTTTTTTTTTAGTAATAAATCATAACCATTACAAGGCTGATTTGGATCTTGGTAGTTCGAATTGTCTCCCTTTATTTATTAAACGTCTATCCTTCTCATAAAATATGATTTTCTTAGTTTAAAAAACTGTTTGATCAATGTATACAATTTTTGGAATTACATTTTCGTTCTGTGATGGGTATTTTTCTGTATTTTTGTTTTTTAATTAGATTGAACTCTAGACTCAAGACCAATTAAAGATTTATATGAATTAAGTTTCATTGTCACTATTTTTCTTTTTCAGGTCCTGAACTGAAGATCTGTTTGATTACACAATATTATAACTGTCCGAATTTGGATAACATATTCCCTCCAATTGAAATTCCTGATTTGAATGACTTGTTTGTGAAAAAGAAGCCACGCTTTAACAAGCGTACCAGTTCAGCTAAGTGGGACAGTCCAATGATGAAGTCACATGTCCCCATCTTTAGCTGAGTGGATGCTGATTGTACTCAACATTTTCTATTAACATCCTATGACTTAAAATGTAAAAATTAGATGGAAACGATTGGCTTATTTGTTCGATCAAGCATTCATTAAAACTCTTTTGCTTCATAATTTCTCCTTCACGCAAACTAGCAACTATTTGTCACGTACATACATTATTTTTCATATCAACAAAGATGAAAAATGGTACAGTTTAAGGAGAGAAGAAAGAATCAATGTTTTCTCTTCTTTGCCCTTTCTGTATGATGTGTTTTTTGGCTTCATGTCATGGGTCAAATAATTATTTGTAAATTTTTTTTTTAGAAAATCTGAAATGTTAATAAATTCTTCATGCTTATTTTTAAAAGATAATTTTTTTTTTTCTATTCTTCCCTGTCGAGTTTCTCATTAGATATTTCAATTTTTTAGTCAACAAACCTTTAAAAGAAATAAACAAAACAATTTATCACATTTTTTATTTTTAAAAACACGATTTTCTAAAAGTAGTGTGCATTGGAGCAGCATGTTTAAATATCAAATATAAATGAAAAAAAACTTATTTTGTGAAAAGTTCTTTAGTTTTGAGGATCAGAATAATTCTAAAGGCACAAATCCTCATTAACTTTGAAGATGATTAATTTCTTCAATTTCCCATCAAAATTTCTTGGCTTTAAAGTTTTTTTTTAAATTTTATATTTTCATAAATATTAAATTGTTCTTTTTCTTTTTTTTTTAAGAACTTTAATCCAAAAAAACAATTTAAAAAGAATTTTTAGTCTATTGCATCCATTTGTCAATTATAGAATTCTCTAAAGCTTTCTACATTTTTCAAATAATTTCTCACTAATTTATAATATATATATATTATATATATATATATATATATGTATTTCAGTCATTTCATTAGAATTGTGTGAATCTAATAAATCAAGTAATCGGCCCTTGATGTTTATTCTTTTGAAGGATACTAAGAAAATACTAATTGATATATTTGCAATAAGAGTAATTTAAAATTTCTATTTTTGTTCACTTTCAAGGCTCGATGAATTACTTTTTAGTGAGAAAAAGTAGAATAATTGTCGATTCTGATTTTGCTTTGACTATTTCATACTATCATTATTCACTCCTCAATAAACCACTCTCACTAATGATCCCTTAAAATTTCTAAATGTGTTAAGAATCAACCCTACCTATTGTTTGACACACATACACACACGCATATATATAAAGCAATTTCAATACAAAACCATTTCAAACTGACTTTATTTTATATAATTTTAATAAGGCAAGTATTTGCTTCATATACCCTATCCCCTGCTCATGCACATTAACTTTAGAGTCTTTTTCTAAGGATCTATTTCAAAATGGAAGCCTTTTGTTCTTGTATATATACATCTATTTTAATTACTCATTGTATAACTTGTATAATCTCTTTTTTATAGAATGTTGACTTATTGTGTTGAAGACATTTTTCATTATCTTTGCATAAATATTTCGAAAAAAAACAAAAAAACCACAAATGTATCAACCATGGAACCGAGATTAAAAATTTGTACAAAAATTTTTAATCTTTTCAATCAATACTATTTCAGAACTGATGTTCAGACTAAATTTTAGTTTGAATAATATATATATAATATATATATATATATATATATAATTTTCTGTTATATCCAAATTATTTAAATTAATAATCTCAACCTTGTGTGCTTTGAGGAATTAAACTTGACTAGAATTGTAGGTTTTATTTAAGTTTTCCACCCCTGTATTTACAAAGCCACTTAGTGGAAGTGATGTCAGACCAATTTTTAGCTACAGATCACCAAAACTGTATATCATGTATATTTTTATTTTTTTTAATGCAAATATAAAAAAAGAAGTTTTATTCAAAGAGTCTTTTATTTGAACTTTTATAATGAAATTAAATCCTTTATAATAAAAAATGTTTATGAACTGTTTTTTTTTTTTTTTTTAATTTTTTTTTTTACATCAAACAATAAAAAATAAAACTGTTATAAACAAAATATTTATGAACTGTTTTTTTTTTTTTTTTTATATCAAACATCGTGCTGCCATCGACTAATTTGTTCCTGATTTTAAAATTGATGCATGATTTAAAAGAAGACCTCCCATAAAAAAAGTTTTGGAGCGCGCATGAAAAGTTGTTACATATATATATATATATATATATATATATATATATATATATATATATATATATATTTCATTTGACTGTTGGAAAAAGCAGTTCATAAATATTTAAAAAAAAAAACAAAAAAAATGCTTAAACATCTTTTTATTATAAAGATTATAATTTTGTTATAAAAAGGTCAGATAAAGATTGTTGAATAAAACTGCTATTTTTATGTTTGCATTTAAAAAGATACATGATATGTAGTTTTGGTCATCCATAACTAAAAATTTGTATGACGTCACTGGCTTTGTAAATACAGGAGTGCGAAACTTAACACTGAATTGTAAATAATAATAAAAAAAAAAAAAACAACCCCACTTACACACAACAAAAAAAAAAAAATCTTACATCATTTAAAATCTAATTCACCTGTAATCCTTTCCCATAATACAAAACATGTAAATATATAAATACCCTTAACTGGATGCATTATACATATCCTTGCTTGCTTTTTTTTTTTTTTTTTGTACTTACTCTCTCTCTCTCTATACACACACACACACGTTATGCGTATTTGATTGTGATTTTGAAACTGAATGTATTTGGTAAATGTGCAGTTGATTGTTTTTGCTAATATCACACTTTTTACTCCAAAAATTTGTAAACTTATTTCTTTTCATTGCTGTAAAGAAAAAAAAAATAAACAACAAAAAAAGCAATATATAAAATATGAAATGATTATTTGTTTTATTCTTTTCATTTTTTCTTTGTCTTTATTTTATTGCGGAATTAAAAATGTAGGAAATTTCTGATTACTTTAGTTCTCTCTACTCTTCATCATCAATATCCCTCAACTACCCTGGTTCTCTGACCATCACCCTCTGGCTCTCTCTCTCTCTAGCCTGCTATCCTCTGGCTCTCTCTCTCTCTCTCTAGCCTGCTATCCTCTGGCTCTCTTTCTCTCTCTCTAGCCTGCTATCCTCTGGCTCTCTCTCTCTCTCTCTAGCCTGCTATCCTCTGGCTCTCTCTCTCTCTCTCTAGCCTGCTATCCTCTGGCTCTCTCTCTCTCTCTCTAGCCTGCTATCCTCTGGCTCTCTCTCTCTCTCTCTAGCCTGCTATCCTCTGGCTCTCTCTCTCTCTCTAGCCTGCTATCCTCTGGCTCTCTTTCTCTCTCTAGCCTGCTATCCTCTGGCTCTCTTTCTCTCTCTAGCCTGCTATCCTCTGGCTCTCTTTCTCTCTCTAGCCTGCTATCCTCTGGCTCTCTCTTTCACAACTCCTTGTCTCTCTATCTTTCTATCCCATTACTCTCTCCCTCTCCCACATCTTTATCTTTTGTTCTCTCTGTATCTCTTCTTCCCATTACTCTTCTTTCTCTCTTTTTCATGATTCTCTTTCTCGCTTCCATTACTCTCTCTCTCTCTGTCTGTCTCCCATAACTCCCTCTCTTTCAACAAATTTATCTTTGCAGTGGGATAAAACCGTCTCTTCCTTTCCCCATTTCTTTCTTTCTCTTTTTGTGCATGGTATTAAGTATACCCTTAAAAATATTCAGTGTTGCGGTCCCATTTGGGGCCTGTGAGGAATGTGGAGTTTCCCTTCAGTTGGTGTTGCTCCCAGGTCGATTTTAGTCTGGAATGGTAATACCAGTTAGAGCATCTGAGGCTACAAAATCAGGCTGTCTGAAAATACTGACTTTTTGAGTAAAAATGCTCTAAAAATCCTTGCTTTTCAGTTTTCATTTGCAAAACTCAATCATGTTCTGCAAAGTCAAAAACAATTTTCTTCTACAAAACAATCCAAACACTATAAATAAATATTCAAGCATATAAAAAAGTTTTTCCAAAATTACTGAGTTTGAGATTAAATAACCTGAAAAGAGTTTATATACTATAAAACATAACAACCAAACCAAATATCATGAATGAATATATATATATATATATATATATATATATATATATATATATATATATATACACACACTCATATAAATTCGTTTTTCTTTTGTGTCTATTGATATTCATATTAAAAACCCTCTTTTCTATTTATTTAAAAAGAAAATGCAATTTTCTTATAGATGGCTTGTGGAACTGCATTCACTAGCTAATTTGCATATTCTTTTAAACATTCATTTTAATTAATTCCCTATTAATTATTTCGTTTTTTTTTATGGGATGATGACCTTTAGTTAACTATTACTTGTAATTATATTCATGCAAATATTCTACATGATTTATCTTTGCATAATATTTGTGTAAAATGTTTACAGGAAACACAAAATTGTTTCCATATATATTTATGTATATGTATATATTTTTGTTTTATCTATCTATCTATCTATCTATCTATCTATATATAAAAGTGAACGTGTCTGTGTACATTTCCCTACACAATAACTCTGTCAATTTTTAGTCTGCAGACTCGAAATTTGATATACTGGGTGCTGAGATTTGGGGAAATCTATGTGATAGGTTTTCGGCCAGAAATTTGGCGATTAAGTGGTCAAAGTTCAATGATTTGACCTTTGAGAACTCTACCAAACTCCTCCGAGAATTTTGGGTGTAAACACTTGAAATTTTAGATATAGGTTCCTTGGACATGGATCTAACTTAATAACTTGATTTGAGCTCAAAACAAAGGTTAAGGGGTCATAATAGGGGTGAAAGTTGAAAAAAAAATTTGACCGTTTTTTTTTTTTTTCTTTCTTTGCTCAACATACACCTCCAACCACCCGGGCAACGCCGGGCTGAAATGTTAGTATATCTATAAAAGTGAAAATGTCTGTCTGTCTGTCTACATTTTCCTACCAAATAACTCTGTAAATTTTTAGTCTACAGAGTCGAAATTTGGCATAAGAGTTATTGAGATTTGGGAAAATCTTTTTAATCGGTTTTCGACCAGAAATTTTGCCATTAAGGGGTCAAAGTTCAACGATTTGACCTTTGAGAACTCTACTAAACTCCTCTGACAATTTTGGATGTAAACACTTGAAATTTTAGATATAGATTACTTGGACAGGGATCTAACTTTATAATTCTATTTGAGCCCAAAACAATAAATTGGAGACTAAACCAGACCTAAATGAAACTAGCATTGGACTGACTATTTATCTAGAAGAGTTTGGAATGAAAGGATGCTCTAACTTAACATCCAAATCTGCCCCCCAAGTTGACATGAGCATGGAATATGTTCCTACTTTAATGACGGCTTTTTATGTGGTAGGAATACTTCGAGAAGACCCTAATTTACCCTATATGTGCTTATGGGTTACACTTGCTCACATGACTGCGTTTATATTTGCCCTCTATCGCCCCCACAACAGCATGTCTGAGAAAATTGACCACATCCTATCTGCTCATCTTTCGGCTAACATTCACATTTGTGGAGACATATCACAATCACAATGTGGAATGGTTAACCCACTCAAACAAGGCAGATGATGAGGGAGGTTCTGTCACGATTTCTCCATTGCTTATGACCTCGCTCAGATTGTTCTCGAACCCACCTGTGTACCCGATACTGACAGTCAGTATGCAAGTCTCCTAGATCTTTTCCTCACAACTTGCTCTGAACTATGTTCATCTTCTATTCTGTCTTCACTGGGATCTTCCGACCACTCTGTTGTATTAGTTAAGATAAAAACAAAATGTAATAAGTTCTCAGACGTACTTTTCCATCGTACAGTATATTGATACTCTATGGCTGACTGGGATAGCTTCTGTTCATTTATATCAGATCTACCTCTGCATTCCATGTTTAAAAAGGCTGTGTCCTCTATAGTATCAGACCTGATGGAATAGTTAATTGTAGCTACAGTTTTGGCAAATAGCAAATAGGAACCTGAACAGAAGCGTGTGCTCTATCCCAACTATCATCAATGGACCTGAAATAATCTCGTCAGCATCAGACAAAACCAAACTCTTTGCCAAAAACTTTGCAGCTAATTGTACCCTATGCGACCAAGGGTGCCAACCCCCTGTATTTCCTCCTGTATCAGAAAACACTATGCGATATACAAATATCTGTACGTGATGTTGCCAAGAAATCAAAAATCTTAATTCCAGTAAAGCAACTGGCCTTGACGGTATTCCAATTATAGTGCTGAAAAAGCTTCAACCAGAACTAACTCCCATACATACAAATCTGTTTAAGCGTTGTCTTAAAGAGAATTGTTTCCCAACACCCTGGAAAATGTCATCGGTATGTTCTGTATTTAAGAATTCACGTGATCGGTCATATCCCTCTCAGTACAGACAAATAAATCTCCTGTGCGTTATGAGTAAGTTACTGAAATCTGTGTTAAATAGTCAACTACTTCAGCAAAAATAACCTTCTTAGTGACATGCAATATGGTTTCCGTTCTGCTAGATCTATGGCAGATGTGCTTACAGTTATTTCTCATAGGATTAGTGAATTGGTCGAGGAGGCTTCCTTTCTAGGGCAATTGCTCTTGACATATCAAAGGCATTTGATAGGGTACAGCATAAAGGTCTATTTCACAAGATTTCCAGCTATAGTATAGCTGGAAATGTCTTTTAAATTATAATTATTTCTCTCTAATAGGTTCATGAAAGTTGTGGTTGATAGGCAGAAATCAAAAGCTCATAGTATTAATGCTGGAGCCCCTCAGGAGTTCATCCTGGGTCCAACTCTCCTCCTGATCTACATTAATGATCTTCCAAATAACATCCTTAGATCATTCGTAGATATTTTTGTTGATGACACTACCATCTATAGCAGCACATCAAAGGCCATAAACGACCAAGTTCTCTCTGATTCTCTCTGTTCTGATCTTGAGCATGTGGTACAATGGGGAAAAAGTGGCTAGTTACTTTTAATGTATCTAAAACCAAGCTTCTATCTTTACATCATCAACGTTCTGACCCCATCTGGCATCAATTGAAATGACCGGCTCTCGTCTTGGAAAGGCTCCATGTTTTGATAAGCTTCTGGGCTTGACCTTTACTCCAGATCTAAAATGGAATACGTACATCAAATTTGTTGCCAAGGTCGCTTAAAAAATGGAAGGATCCTTCTATCGATCCAGTAGATATCTACCTACTGATGCAATTCTCTACCTATATAAGAGCCTGGTACGTCCAAGGATGGAGTATTGCTGTCACATCTGGGAAGGAGCTGCTAGGAAGATTTTATCCTGCATTGACAGAGTTCAGAATAGACTTCGTAGCCTAGTGGAAGATGCCCTTTTCTCTTCCCTGCAACCTCTTTCTCACAGAAGAGATGTTGTGAACCTGTCTGTTTTATCGTTATTTTCATGGCAAGTGCTTGTCTGAGCTTATATCTATGGTCCCCCTCACCAAACATTCATGAGAAACTCTCATCTGGCTGAAAATACTATCAATAATTTCCCTCACTCTTTATCTCTTCCGTTTACCTGCTTTCCAGCTGACTACAATATGGCTGTCTTCAAGTCCAATGTAAACAAATTCTTGATGAGCCGTTCCCCTTAAGTAATCCAATTTATCAAATTTACACTTCTAACCATTACTATATTGTCCTTTTGACCACTGTACACTCTTTAACCCCTATGCTTGAGTGGTTTCTGTGCCTTGATAAGTGGTGATTCCCTTGTTTTAAAAAAAAAAAAAAAAAAAAAAAAAGCATATTAATTTCGTCAAAAATTACTACCTTCGACATTAAAAACCTTAAAATGGTTGACATGCTTTAAAACAATAACAACCAAAATCTTTTGTGGTTTTGTTTTACAATCCAGACATACAAAAAAAAAAAAATGATCAAGAAACAAAAATATAACAAACTAGCGATTCAGCCCGGCTTTGCTTGGGTCCTATGTACTGTTCATAACTTTATGTGCACACACACACACACACACACACACATGTGTATATATGTGTATATAAAAGCAAATAGTTAATAAAACATGTTAAAAACACTTTGAAAAAGAGTTAAAACATATTCAATCTGAAAAGGAAACACTTAATAAGTGGATAGTCCTTAATCCGCGAAGTTTCGAAGAAATACTTTCCTTCTTATCAGAGGGTAGGAAATTAGCAAAATGCGGGATTGGATTTTGCATAGAAAAGTATTTGATGAAACTGCAAGTAAGTCAAAGATCTTACTTGATAACAAAAATTGAAGCAGAGGGAATATGGTGAAGAAAAAGGTGATTTCACATGAATGGATAGTCTGGTCAAAGGCAAAGTATCCAATGACGGTAAAATGTAAGACCAAGAATTTTTATTTAATTTTCCATTTGCACAAGTAAAATCCAAGGAAATCGCATAATTAGAAGATGGTCCAAAATAATCCAATAGGCCAACATCGGTGGAATAATTCACAAATATGTACAAGGAAAATGGGAAAAAATTCCAATAATATTAATAGAAAAATAAGATATGCTTTTAAGATATGCTGCCGAGAATAAAAATTTATTTTATTTTATTTTATATGTGTATATATGTATATATTAAAAAGTGTTATTTGTGTTCTGGTAACCTACATCTTAAATTATAAGTGTTTAGATCAAAATTTAGTGGAGGAGTTTGGTAGAGTCTGCAAAGATCAACTCTTTAAACTTTGATTTCTTAGCAGCCAAATTTTCGCCCCAAAACAGCTTGCTGTATGTCTGAATACCATTTATGAAAATTTCAAATATTTATATCCAAAATTGGCTAAATAGTTTGCTAGAGATCGCAAATCTTTTAAACTTTGACCCCTTGGCAGCCAAATTTTCGGTTAAAAACTAATTAAAAAGCTTGCCCTATCTCTCAATACACTTTATGTAAAATTTAAAATATTTAGACCAAAAAATTGGCTGAGTAATTTGGTAAAGACTGCAGAGGTCAAGTTTTTTAAAAAACTTTAAACCCTTTTTTGGGGCTCACGTCGAATTAAAAAACTTGATCCTTGTCCAAGTAACCTACATCTAAAATTTCAAGTGTTTAGACCTAAAATGTGCGGAGGAGTTTGGCAGAGTTTTCAAAGGTTGAATTGTTGAACTTTGACCCCTTGACAGCTAAATTTCTGGCCAAAAACCGATTAAAAAGTTTTTCCCAAATCTCAATACTCCTTATGTCAAATCTCGAGTCTGTAGACTGAAAATTGACAATAGTTTGGCAGGGAAATGTACACAGACAGACAATTTCATTTATATATATATATACTAGCAGTTTAGCTCGGCTTTGCCCGGGTCCTATTTACTGTGAATAACTTTATATGCATATGTATATATATATTAAAAATTTATACTCATTCATTTAAAATTTCTCGTGCTTAGACCAAAAATTGGCAGAGGTGTTTGGTAAAGTTTTCAAAGCTCAAATCCTTGACTTTTGACCCCATTGACAGCCTAATTTCTGGCCAAGAACCAATTAAAAAGATTTTACAAAATCTTAATAATCCTTTTGTCAAATCTCGAGTCTGTAGACTAAAAATTGACAGAGTAGATTGTTGTATACACACACACACACACACACACACAATATTATTTTAATAGATATAATAGATAGATTAATTCACTATTAATCTCAAACCCAAAATTATTGGCTACAAATTTACTATTATTCTTAAATACAAACTTATTTACTATTAATTCACTGATAATGTCAACCCAAAATTATTTGCTATAAATTTACTATTGCTCTCAACTGCAAATCTATGTACAATTAATTCAGTATTAATCTCAAACCCAAAATTATTTGCTACTAATTTACTATTTTCTCAACTCTAAACATTTTACTAATAATTCACCATTAGTCTTAAACCCAAAATTATTTGCTATTAAGTTATTATTGTACTCAACACCAAACTTATTTACTCTGAATTCACTATTAATATCACCCCCCCCCCAAAAAAATATTTGCTATTAATTTACTATTGTTTTTAACTCCAAACTTATTTATGAACAATTCACTATTAATCTCAAACCCAAAATTATTTGATACAAATTCACGATTACTCTTAAATAGACACTTATTTACTATTAATTCATTACTGATCTTAAACTCAAAATTTTTTCTATTAATTTACTATTATTCTCAAGTTCATATTTATTTACTAATAATTCACTATTAATTTCAAACCCAAAATTATTTGCTATTAATTTACTATTACTCTCAACTCAAAACCTATTTACTATTAATCTCAAACCCAAAATTATTTGCTACTAATTTACTATTGTTCTCAACTACAAAACTTATTTACTAATAATTAACTATTAATCTCAAACCCAAAATTATTTGCTACTAATTTACTTCTTGCTCTCAACATCAAGTTTATTTACTACTTGCATTTCTGCCTAGCTGTACTGTTCATAACTTGCCCCTCGTGTGAATACACTTTATGTAAGATTTAAAATGTTTAGACCAAAAGTTTGTCTGCATGATTTTGTAGAAACTGCAGAAGTCAATTTTTTAAAACTTTGACCCGAATTTTGATCCCTTAACATTTATTATTTTGGTCTCGAATCAACATAAAAAGTTTTACCCATGTCCAAGTTACCTATATCTAAAATTTCAGATCTTTAGACACAAAATTTGGCGGAGGAATTTGGTAGCATCGGCAACAACTTTGACCTTTTGGCAGCCAAATTTTCTCCCCAAAACTGATTTAAATGCTTGCTGCATGTCTGAATACTCGTTATGTAAAATTTCAAATGTTTAGACACAAAATTGGCTGAGTAGTTTGCTAGACACTGCAAAGGTCAAATCGTTTGAACTTTGACCCCTTGGCAGCTCAAAGTTTCGACCCAAACCAATTAAAAAGCTTGCCCTATCTCTGAATAGCTTTTATGTAAAATTTCAAATGTTTAGACCAAAATTTGTCTGACTAATTTCGTAGAGACAGTAGATGTATTTTTTTTTTAAACTCTGACCCCAATTTTTACCCCTTAACATTTATTGTTTTGGTTTCAACTCAAATTAAAATGTTTGATCCATGTCCAAGTTTCCTACATGTAAAATTTCAACTGTGTAGACCCAAAATTGGCGGAGGTGTTTGGTAGAATCTGCAAAGGTCAACTCTTTAAACTTTGACCTTTTGGCAGCCAAATCTTTGCCTCAAAACATATTAAAATGCTTGCCGCATGTCTGAATACTCGTTGTATAAAATTTCTAATGTTTAGACCTAAAATTGGCGGAGTAGTTTGCTAGACACCGCAAAGGTTAAATCTTTTGAACTTTGACACCTTGGTAGCTCAAATTTTCGACTCAAACAAATTAAAAAGCTTGCCCTATCTCTGAATATCCTTTATGTAAAATTTCAAATGATTAGACCAGATATTTGCTGAGTAATTTGGTAGAGACCGAAGAAGTCAATTTTTTTAAACTTTGACCCCAATTTTGAACCATTTATAGTTATTTTTTTGGGCTCAAATCAAATTATAAAGTTAGATCCATGTCCAAGTAACCTATATTTAAAATTTCAAGTGTTTAGACTAAAAAATTGACGGAGGAGTTTGATAGATTTTTCAAAGGTCAAATCGTTGAACTTTAACACCTTGACAGCCAAATTTCTAGCCGAAAACCGATTAAAACGATTTTCCTGAATCTCAATATCCGTTATTTCAAATCTCGAATCTGTAGACCGAAAATTTTGACAGAGTTGTTTGGTAGGAAAGTGTACACAGACAGACAGACAGACAGACATTTTCACTTTCATAGATATATAGATTAGTGGAACCTCTAGATACGAAATTAATTGGTTCCAGATTGACTTTTGTATCTTGAAAATTTCGTATTTTGAAAGACACTTTACACGTAAACATCTAATTTGTTCTGAGCCATATGAAAACATTTATTAAATTTTATAATAAAGGTAAAACCAGAATGAAATAAAGGCCAAATATTAGCTACCCTAACCATTAATACTTTCACTTGCTATTGATTTT
>NC_136494.1:106601364-106618864 GCF_053919585.1 Euprymna scolopes | reverse complement strand
CTCGAAATTTGATATACAGGGTACTGAGATTTAGAAAAATCGATGTGATCGGCTTTTGGCCAGAAATTTGGCGATTAAGGGATTAAAGTTCAACGATTTGACCTTTGAGAACTCTACCAAACTCCTCCTACAATTTTGGGTCTACGCACTTGAAATTTTAGATATAAGTTCCTTGGACATGGGCCTAACTTAATAACTTGATTTGAGCCCAAAACAATAAATTTTAAGGGGTCATAATAGGGGTAAAATTAAAAAAAAAATTGACCTCTGCGGTCTCTTCCAAATTACTCAGACAATTTCTGGTCTAAGTATTTGAAATTTTACATAAAGCGTATTCAGAGATAGGGCAAGCTTTTCCATCAGTTTGGATCGAAAATCTTTAGTTACCAATATATAAATGTATGTATGTATGTATGTTTGCACGTCTGCCTTAAACTTTCAATAGAAGCGACGTATTTTACCAAGATCAGTATCGTTTTAAAGTTCTACCTTTCATACGACAAATATCGAAAAATTGGCTAAAAAGATTAATATCTTCCCCTTCAACTAGGCACTTTTCTACAGGGGGGGGTCACTTTTTTCGCCGCTATTTTTGAAAGTCATCCTCTCCTTTAGATTGTCTAGCCTTAATTTTAAAAAATATCGCTTCCGGTTTGGCGGTGGTCGTAACAGCATAAACGTTAGGTTTTACTCCGTTCTTTTCCTCCTTTGCGGTACGGGTTCGAGCCTGCCTTCCTGCTACCACTTTTTTTTTTGCTCAACATACACATCCAAACACCCGGGCAACGTCGGGCTGAAATGCTAGTATATATATATATATATATATATATATATATATATATATATATATATATATACTAGTAGTTTCTCCCGGTTTCGTTCAGGCCCTATGTACTATTCATAAGTTTATGTGCATATGTATATATTAAAAACTTTGGATATGCACGGTAATGCTTTTCTATATAATAGGCTTCCTTAACTACCATAGAGAAATGTTGGTAGAGACCGCAGATGCCAATTTACTGTAAATTTGACCCCAATTTTGCTCCATTAACATTTACTGCTTTGAGCGCCAATCAAATTAAAATGTCTGACCCATGTCCAAGTAACCTACATCAAACATTTCAAGTGTTTAGACCCAAAATTGGCCGGGGAATTTGGTAGAGTCTGTTATGGTCAACTCTGAAACTTTGTAGATCTTGTCAGCTAAATCTTCGCCCAAAAACTTATTAAAAGGCTTGATGCATGTTTGAATACCCTTTATGTAAAATTTCAAATGTTTAGACCCAAAATTGGTTTAATAGTTTACTACTGATCGCAGAATTAAAATCTGTTGAACTTTGACCTCTTGAATGCCAAATCTCCAGCAAAAGAAAACAAAAAAAAAACCGACTAAAAGCTTGCCCTATGTCTGAATACACTTTATGTAAAATTTTAAATGTTTAGACTAGAAATTTGCAGAGTAATTTAGTAGAGGCCGCAGAGGTCAATTTTTTGTAAAACTTGAACCTCAGTTATGACCCCTAAACATTTTTAGTTTTGGGCTAAAATCAAATTATAATGTAAGATCCATGTCCAAGTACTTATATCTAAAATTTCAAGTGTTTATGCCCTAATTGTAGATTTAGTAGATTAAAAAATATTTTCTCAAATCGCAATCCCCCTTCTGTAGACAGAAAATTGATAGAGTTATTTGGTAGGGAAGTGTACACACATAGACAGACACACACACTGCCATTTTCACATTTTTAGATATACTAGCAGTTGAGTCCAGCTTTGCCTGGGCCGTATGTACTGTTCATAACTTAATGTGCATATGTACAGATATATATTACAAAGTTTGACTCATGTCTAGGTAACCTACATCTAAAATTTCAAGTGTTTAGACCCAAAATTAGCGGAGGAGTTTGGTAGAGTCTGGAAAGGTCAATTCTTTCAACTTTGACCTTTTGGCAGCCAAATTTTCGCCCATAAATTGACTAAAAAGCTTGCTGCATGTCTGAATACCTATTATGTAAAATTTTAAATGTTTAGACACAAAATTGCTGAATAGTTTGCTAGATACCGCATTTGACTCGTTGGTAACCAAATATTCGGCCATAAAGCTTGTTCTATGTCTGAATACACTGTATGTAAAATTTAAAATGTTTAAACCAAAAATTGACTAAGAGGTCAATTTTTTTTAATTTGACCCCAATTTTTACCCTTTAACATTTATTGTTTTGGGCTCAAATCAAATTAAAAAGTTTGACCCATGTCCAAGAAACCTAAATCTAAAATTTAAACTATTTAGACCTAAAATTGGCGGAGGAGTTTGGTAGAGTGTTCAAATGTCAAATCGTTGAACTCTGACCACTTGACAGCCAAATTTCTGGCCGGAAACCGATGAAAAAAATTTCTCCAATCTCAATACCCTTTATGTCTCATCTCGAGTCTCTAAAGTGAAAATTGACAGATACAGAGACAATTTCACTTTTATAGATATACTAGCATTCCAGCCCGGCGTTGCCCGAGTGTTTTGAGGTGTATGCTGAGCAAAAAAAAAAAAAAAAAAGTAAAAAAAAAGGTCAATTTTTTTTTACTTTGACCCCTATTATGACCCCTTAAAATTTATTGTTTTAGGCTCCAATCAAGTTATTAAGTTAAATCCATGTCCAAGGAACCTATATCTAAAATTTCAAGTGTTTAGACCCCAAATTGTAAGAAGAGTTTGGTAGAGTTCTCAAAGGTCAAATCGTTGAACTTTGACTCCTTAATCGCCAAATTTCTGGCCGAAAAGCAATCACATCGATTTTCCCAAATCTCAGTACTCTGTATATCAAATTTCGAGTCTGTAGACTAACAATTAGCAGAGTTATTGCGTAGGGAAATGTACACACACAGACAGACAGACACTTTCACTTTTATAGATATATAGATAGATAGATAGATAGATATATAGTCATCCACATACAGTACTGTCTCGCTGTTTCACAGCTCATCAGTGCGGCTAGACAAGCAACTACCTCAAGCCAGGATCGAAACCATAGCTTCATTTGTATATTACTTCCCAATATACTCAACCTAAGATAGGGAGCATTATAATCATCGACAAACAGTACTGTTTCGCTATTTCACAGCTCATCAGTGCGGCTAGACAAACAACTACCTGAAGCCAACTATAAGTTTCGTATTTATTATTATAGAGCCACAGTCTATTCATCAATCCTATTTACTTGCTTCCCCACAAGAGCAGAGTTAGACACAAGGTCGGTTTTTAATGAGGGGAAAATCCAGCTCCCCCAAAAGGGGCATTCTATTGATTTTTATAGTAGGTATTTTAAAAGTTAAAACAATATAATTTCGGTGCCATCAGCTAAAATCGAAATCAAAACATATAAAGTTCCAACCTTAGTCGTTAAATTTAAGAAGTTAGCTAGAAATGACGTCATAACGTTAAAATTTGAGATGGTAACAAACAAATTTAGACTTTTAGTATATATGCACACACACACACACACACACACACACACACACACACACACACACACACACACACACACACACACACACACGCACGCGCGTTTTATTAACTATTTGCTCATATATATATATATATATATATATATATATATCTTCTATCTATATATCTATAAAAGTGAACGTGTCTGTGTGTGTGTGTGTGTCTGTGTACATTTCCCTATGCAATAACTCTGTCAATTTTTAGTCTACAGACTCGAAATTTGATATACAGGGTACTGAGATTTGGAAAAAATCGATGTGATCGGGTTTCGGCCAGAAATTTCGCTGTTAAGGTGTCAAAGTTAAACGATCTGACCTTTGAGAACTCTACCAAACTCCTCTGACAATTTTGGGTCTAAACACTTGACATTTTAGATATTGGTTCCTTGGACATGAATTAAACTTATTAACTTGATTTGAGCCCAAAACAATAAATATTAAGGGGTCATAATAAGGGTGAAAGTTAAAAAAATTAGTGTATTTTTTTTTTTGCTCTGCATACACATCCAAACACCCGGGCAAGCCGGGCACCCATTGCTAGTATATCTATAGAAGTGAAAGTGTCTGTATGTGTGTCTGTGTACATTTCCCTACGCAATAATTCTGTCAATTTTTAGTCTATAGACTCGAAATTTGATATACAGGGTACTGAGATTTGGGAAAATCGATGTGATCGGTTTTCGGCCAGAAATTTCACTGTTAAGGGGACAAAGTTCAACGATTTGACCTTTGAGAACTCAACCAAACGCCTTCGACAATTTTGGGTCTAAACACTGGAAATTTTAGATATAGGTTCCTTGGACATGGATCTAACTTAATAATTCGATTTGAGCATAAAACAATATATATTAAGGGGTCATAATAAGGGTCAAAGTTAAAAAAATTACCGTATTTTTTTTTGCTCAGCATACACCTCTAAATACCCGGGTAACGCCGGGCCAAAATGCAAGTATATCTATAAAATGAACTTGTCTGTTCGCCTGTGTGTGTGTGTGTGTGTGTGTGTCTGTTTGTCTGTCTGTGTACATTTCTCTACGCAATAACTCTGTCAATTTTTAGTCTACAGACTCGAAATTAGATATACAGGGTACTGAGATTTGGAAAAAATCGATGTGATCGGTTTTCGGACAGAAATTTTCGCTGTTAAGAGGTCAAAATTTAACGATTTGATCTTTGAGAACTCTACCAATCTCTTCCGATAATTTTGTGTCTAAACACTTGAAATTTTAGATATAGGTTCCTTGGACATGGATCTAACTTAATAACTTGATTGGAGCCCAAAACAATAAATTTTAAGGGGTCATAATAGGGGGCAAAAGTTTAAAAAAATAGCCCTTTTTTTTTTTTTTTTTGCTCAGCATACACCTCACAACACACAGGCAACGCTGGGCTGAAATGCTAGTATATTTATAAAAGTGAACGTGTCTGTGTGTCTGTCTGTGTGCCTGTCTGTGTGTCTGTGTATATTTCCCTACGCAATAACTCTGTCAATTTATAGTCCGCAGACTCGAAATTTGATATACAGAGTACTGAGATTTGGGAAAATCGATGTGATCGGTTTTCGGCCAGAATATTGGCTGTTCAACGATTTGAACTTTGAGAACTCTACCAAACTCCACCGACAATTTTGGGTCTAAACACTTGAAATTTTAGATATAGGTTCCTTGGACATGGATCTAACTTAATAACTTGATTTGAGCCCAAAACAATAAATTTTAAGGAGTCATAATAGGGGTCAAAGTTTAAAAAATTGACCGCTTTTTTTTTTTTTTGCTCAGCATGCACCTCAAAACACCCGGGCAACGTCGGGCACCCATGCTAGTATATCTATAGAGGTGAACATGTCTGTCTGTGCGTGTATGTGTGTGTGTCTGTGTACATTTCCCTACGCAATAATTCTGTCAATTTTTAGTCTACAGACTCGAAATTTGATATACAGGTACTGAGATGTGATGTGATCCGTTTTCGGCGAGAAATTTCGCTGTTAAGGAGTCAAAGTTCAACGATTTGACCTTTGAGAACTCTACCAAACTCCTCCGACAATTTTGGGTCTAAACACTTGAAATTTTAGATACAGGTTCCTTGGACATAGATCTAACTTAATAACTCGATTTGAGCCCCAAACAATAAATGTAAAGGGGTCATAATAGGGGTCAAATTAAAAAAAAATTACCTCTGCAGTCTATACCAAATTACTCAGACAATTTCTGGTCTAAACATTTGAAATTTTACATAAAGGGTATTCACAGATAGGGCAAGCTTTTTTATCGGTTTGCGGCGAAAATTTTTAGTATATATAATAATATATAAATGTATGTATGCATGTATGTTTGCATGTCTTCCTAAAACTTTCGACAGAGGCGACGGATTTTTACAAGATCAGTATCATTCTGCAGTTCGACCTTTTAGATGACAAATATCGAAAAATTGGCTAAAATCATTAATAACTTCACTTTCAACTGGCCACTTTTCTACAGTGGTCGCTTTTTTCGCCGATATTTTTGAAAGTCATCCTCTCCTTTCGATTGTCTAGCCTTAATTTTAAAACAATCTCAATTCCTGTTTGGCGGTGGTAGTAACCGCATACAGGTCAGGTTTTCCCCCGTTCTTTTCTTCCTTCGCGATACAGGTTCGAGCCTGCCTTCCTAATACCACTTTTCTTTTTTGCTCAACAGACACATCCAAACACCCGGGCAACGCCGGGTTGAAATGCTAGTATATATATATATATATATATATATATATATATATATATATATATATATATATATATATATATATATATATATATATATATAATGGGATTCCAACATTTACTTACATTAATGCGATTCCAGCGAAAGACGCAACGCACATCCATTGATTAACAAATCAATCTTCACTTTCAATCAACATAATTTTTTTCTGATGCTTTTTTTTGTGGATTTATTTATTTTTTTACCCTTTTTAATGTCGGACACTAAAAGTAAAACATAAAAAATGGAGGTTAAAGAAAATGGCGGTAATAACAATCAACGACCAGAAAACATTTGTTGGCCGTTTTTATTAGTAATTTTACCAGATTGTTGACAAAACGATTTTCTATTTGTTTCCTTCGTGTACATTCCGCCGGAACAGGACACCATTTTCCACATAATTTCCCTATGGTTAACCGAATTTCGCCTATGAGTAAAACTTTAAAAAAATTGGACAATCATTTTTTTTTTTTACATGCGTCCATTAAAACTATTATTTACAAACTTATGCGCAATAGACCGACAGGCAGATACGCCCGGTGTATATAAAGAATAAATTACTGGCGATGAAAACGTTATGTAACAAACTGATAAAGTGCTATTTCAAACTTAAACGTAACATAGCGACGGACAAACCGACAAAATGATATTTAAAACTTATGCGTGACATAGCGACAGAAAAATCATCAAAATGACATTTCAAAAAACTTAATCATGACAGAACAAATGGGCGAACTAACAAAATTACTGTTCTCAGCTTGATTGTAATTTTCACAACATTTCGGTTGACTTTCTTTGGATGTATCTTGCTGAACTCGGGAATCTTTCTGTTGAACTGCGAATTCTTTAAATTAAATAATCGGTTCTGTTAAAAAGTCCGTGCAGATTCCTGAGTTTGACAAAATGATTTTCAAGTACGGCAAGATACAAAAAAGAAGGTCGGAGTTTACATCGGCCGAAATGTTGTGAAAATAACACTCAAAGTAAAAAGTCATAGCCTGAAGAATACAAAAGACACGAATCTTTACGATTATATAAAAAAGGCACTTTATCTGTGTGAGTTCGTACCTATGGACTCCAAAATGGCTGTGCCAATTAAATAAAAAAATGACACAAATGTATTTGGTGCGTCTGGGAGTGTTCTTATATATGTTTTGTGTCAGAATACCCCCAATAAATATCGAAAATCGATAATCGAATAAATCTGACTGAAGAAGAAAGTTCAATTTTAACCCAAGTTAACACTTTCATACAGCCTAACATCACAAATGCATTTGAGAAGTTGTATCACCGTACGAGCAGGAATGAAATCAACAAGTAGGTTCTTTGATTGAACAATGCACGTTCGAAATGAATGCTTCTTTTTAGAGGACAATTGAACGAGGATACTTTATTTTTGTATTTTAAACTTTAATTTAAGCCATTGTATGTATATATTGTATGTATATATTTCATTCATATATATATATATAATTCATATTTCATTCATATATATATATAATATATTATTGTATTATAATAATTTAATTCATATATATATATATATATATATATATATATATATATATATATATGTATATATGTGTGTGTGTGTGTGTGTGTGTGTGTGTGTGTGGACGTAACTCATAAGCTGCTTACTGATTTTTCCTTTTGATTGATTTCATTCAATCTGTGCGGTTTGTGATGAAAATGGTAATTTAAATTTTAGAAACTTTATAGTGACACCCTAACGGACTAAAATAGTCTCTGATAGATATGCATGGACGCATCTGTGAATTACCAAGAAAGAAAAAAAAAAAAAGAAAAGAATTAATTGGTGATCACATCGTGTCTAGAACCTTATTTTGACCAAATGTAAATGGTATTCCAAGAATGAGGTTACCTCAATAATGCTTGTTTTCCTTATCGACGTTATCGATATGGACCGATTAGATCCTTGTTATTCTCAAAATGTAAAACATTACCTCCTACTCTTCTTGTTGCCTGAACACTTGTGCATTGTTTTTGGCATTATACGTCGAAATGATCAGTAATCGCTTTATAGCACGGATTAAAAAAAAAATTAAATACACTGTACCTACACGATGTGCTTGTGTGGATCAGTCGAGATTTGATGCAATGAACGTAAAATTATGTTACTTTCCAATAAAGTAAAAAATTTCACAACATTTCCGGCCAATGTAAAAGGATTCCCATTCGTTTGAAACGATAGTTAAATGGAGTTAGTTAACTAGTGTGAAAATTCATATAAAAATAAGACAACTAAATTCCCAAGATAACAGATCCAGTCCAATTACGCTCAAGACGAGAACACAGCGTGACCTTACGTTCCATCATCATACAGACATTACACGGACATATTCACGCTGATAAACATATAGATATAGATTCTAATACGCATGACTTATTACATCCTAAACTTGATAACTAATGCTTTACAAACATGAGTGACCTTAGCGATGACAACAAGTGTAGGATCTGCCACACAGAAGTACAGAGTGTGGACCACCTGACATCCAGCTGTAAGCTTCAGGTGGAGGACGGCTACTAAACAATGAGACACTCAGCAGCAGGCTCCTTCAGTCTTAGACAGACTATGGATACCCACGAAGGATGGCTGGCGCGTGAAAGTTTTGTGGCAGGAGGTGCGCAATCTCCAACCACATCTCTCCTGAGACGACATTGTTAAATACCAGTGGCAAGTGAAGTACAGGACGACTGGAAACAAATGCCGAGATAAGCGGAGAGCACATACAGCGCTTAGAATTCCCAAATAGTCACCCATTTGGTACTAACCAGGCTCAACGTTGCTTAACTTCGGTGATCTGACGAGAACCGGTGTGTCAACGCGATTATGCCGCATACTAGAGAGTGTGTAAATAATATCCACTCGACGATCTGTAAAAAGTTGAACATCGAATGGAGCAGCAAGTCTTGGGAACAGAAAGAACATTCATAAATAAGTCATACACCATCTACTGTGACTATGAAAATTCTACAGCTACGTACCTAGAAAACGGAGCTATTGAGCCTGACATAGTAATATGGGACAGGAAAGAGAAAGAAGCAACCTTAGTAGAAGTTAGTGTCCTCAATGATGCTGGGTAAACAGAGTTAAGAGGCAAAAGATAACGAAATAACAAGGTCTTATGTACGAGATTAAATGAAATTGGAATCTTAGGAAGATCTTCATCATTCCAGTAATTATAGGAGCAATTGAACTCACGAAACATAATTTTAAAAACTACATTGGAAATATACCCGGTGAACGAAGAGCAAGAGAGAATCTTAAGTAGATCTCTTAGTTGGAGTGTCTGAAATAGCGGGTGAATGTCTAACATCCGGTAGAATGCTCCATCCTCATCAAAAACAAAATAATAAAAAAATAAAAAAAGAGGACTGCATGGATTTAGTGACAAAGTAAAAACTCAATAAATTCTTCCAAATTTCAAACTCGTGGATCAATGGATGAATATGTTAATTAAAATAATTACATTCATGTTCTAAATTTTTATGACTTTTTTCTTTCTTGGACTTTCTTTCTCTTCAAATCTTTCTTGGATTTCATGTATTAAATCCATTTTACCTTCTGTTTCTCGTACAGTTGGTTCTATCTAAACACTTTCTCATACCTGAGTCTATTCTCTATCTTTGCAAACCTGCTATCAGACTATGAATTGCCTACTGCTGTCATATTTGGGCAGGTGAATCTTTGCTCCATTGCCACATTTCACAGGGTTCTTGATAAAGTGCAGAAACGTATCTGCAATTTAATTGCCCCTCCCCACCATATCTTCTTCTCTGTACCTCTCTCTCACAGACTTGATGTAACAAACAATAAAACGAATTTACTCAGAAGTTTCAAGAGGTTATTTTTGGCAAATATCTTAAGTCCGTACAAAAAAAGATATTTACTAAAGAAAACTCCCAATTTTTATAAAACATCCCCTCTTACATGAATGGTATACTAAGTCCGTTAGCGCAAAAAATATTAAAATAAACAATAAAACGACTTAGTTGCGATTATTTTGGGCAAATTCTTAGACTGAGATTTTTTTCAACTGTGTCACTTTTTTATTTTTAACCTTTGTAAAATAAATAAATAAATAAATAAGTAAATAAATTGATTTCTTTATTATTGAAATAAAAACAAAACGAATATAGTCAACCGAGAGATTTTTTTAAATAAAATTTTACAAGTGAACTTTTTTAAAATTTGAATTATTTTAACACAACAACAAGGTAACACTAGGCAATCTTTTTTTAAAAAGTAGAATCAATCCCTGGTGACTAAAGCAATGTTTCCAATCTCGTGTGCCTCTTTTTGGGGAACTAGTTTTCCTCATATTTAAAACAGTGTTTAACTGCTCTCGAGGAGAGGCAAGTAAATAACTATTATTTATTTATTTTAATTCTTTTCTTTTCTTCTTTTCTTTAATAATATAGCATAAAGTTCCGTTTTATGATAACGCGACTCTGGTTCATTTCTTAAAAAAAAAAATAAATAAATAAAAAGAAAGAAGGCCAATGTGCGCTGCTTGTCCAACCTGCAAAGAGTGTTTATTCCGAAAGCGGTTCTTAACATAGGGAGGTTGAAAATAAGAAAATGCCTTTAGGAATTACCATCGCCAACCTCCGTATATTAAGAACAGATTTGGTATAAAAATCCATAACTTCCATGTTAAGAATGGCTTTCGAAATAAACACTCGTTACAGGCTGGACAAACAGCGCACATTGACAAAAAAAAATTAAAAAAAAAAATAGTAAAGGAAATTATTTTTAAAAGTTTTCTCAAACATTTTTTACATTTATATTATCGACTACTGATAGTTTTTTTTTTATTAATTAAACTGGAGTAAAAAGGTTCAAACTAAATCTTAAATAAACTCAAGTGACCTTTTTTTAAACTTTGATTTTTTTAGCACAAACTATATTCTAAAACTTTGAAACGAAAATTGATAACAAAATTTTAAATATCTCGCAAAACATAAATAATTGTATTTCTATTTGTCATATTTTGCTTACTTTCTAACTTAAGAGAGAATATTTAAAGAAAATGGCTTATTTTTTTGCAAATATCTTTAGGTATAAAGCTAAAAAGATATTTGCCAAAAATAACCTCGACCAAAACTCGAGTAAATTCGTTTTATTGTTTATTTTAATAGAAGACTTTTTGCGCCGACGAATTGAGTAAATCACCCGTGTCGAAGTTGCTTTGACTAATTAAATCCTGTATAATATACAAAAATATTTTTGTAAATACTTTTTAAATATATCTAAAACTATATTTGCTAAAAATAACCTCTCGATTGAAATTTGTGAATAAATTCATTTTATTGTTTATTTTAATAATGCAACAAATTTTTGCAATATTTTGCGATGACAAACTCAGCAGCAAGCTCGTGTAAAAATTGCTTTAATAGCAAAGCAGCAGCAGCAGGTGCAAATGATTGTACATAATTAGTCGTACAATTTTAATAAATCCCCTTATGTACGCTCAAAACCCGGCACGACTAAATGTCCGAGTCAGCTACTGCTGATTCAAGCAACTTTACGCGTTGTTTCTATATGACAAACAGCAGGAGCAGTCAGTCGTATATTGATCGGGAATAATTTGATCGTACATATTTAGTAAAACCGCTCCAAAGATAGTTGCTAGGGTTCTTTCCAATCTTGACCAGTCTAAACCTTCTGGTTTTGATTCATTTCCGGTTGTCGTTCTCAAACGCTGTACTCCTGAAATTTCTTCTTTCCTCTCAAAATTATTCAATCTGTTTATCAAAATCATGTCTACCTTCTTGTTGGAAAGAGTCCTCTGTTATTCTTTAAAAATTCTGGTGATCGATCAGATGCAACTAAGTATCATCATGTTAGTCTGCTCTCTGTATTAACAAAGTTTTTGAAAAGTTAGTCACCAGCAAGCTTGTTGATTTTCTGGAAAATCTGAGCCTCATTAGTAATTAGTTCAGTATGCCCTTTCGTGATTTTTTTTTCAATATCTGATCTTTTAACTGTTGTAGCTGAACGGATCTGTCAATTCGCTCTTTTGATACTTCATTGTAATACAGCTTCCTATTCCAGTTGCTTCTTTCCCCAAACCGCAAGCTGACTGTTTCCCCCCTACTTTTAACCTTGGTCTTTTCAAGACTAAGATCAATAGGCACCTATTGTCTTTGTTATAATTATTTTGCTATCTTGTTAGCTCCTTACATTAAGTGACTTCACGCCGTGTTTGGAATGATTTTCATAAAACTGCTTGTGAAACCCTCTCCTGCTTACTGTTTTCCTCCTATCTACAGCCCTGGACTTTTCAATATTAAGGTCAATACACGTCTCCTGTCTTTGCGATAGTCACCTTTCTTTCTTGTCGTCTCCTAGCATTAAATGACTTCACGCCTTGTCTGGAGCGATTTTCATAAAAAAAAATATATGAAAAATATTTTGTCATGCTCGCCGTCTAAAAAATCATGTCTATATCCGGCCGTAGCCGAGATTGGACTCACTACACGAGTTTGTAGTGTAATTCGAATCTTGTCGGTAGCTGAATACTTGATGTTTCGCCAGGGCTATCAAGGGTAGTTTTTTATCGTGACCCCATCACTAGAAGGGGTGCCTACCACGGCTTAAGAGAATCCCATCTACTCTTGAGAGAAGGATAGACCGCGCCAGTTTCTCAACCTTGTATTTTACCTCGCGGTAACAAATCATACTTTGCGTTAAATTGTTAAATATTTTTATTACTTCTATGTTCAAACATAATATCCGATTCTGTTTAAAAAACACATTAAAAACTTATCTAAAAAACATCTTTAAAATCTAATACTAACTTACAAATTTAAACGGGTCCAGTTTACTTATTTTAGCAGAAGGTGCTTAAAGGAATTTGTAAGACAAATCGGATGTAGAATACGTAACACGAGAAGGATCCAAAAGAACTTGATAATCCCACGAAGGAATTGCTTCAAAGAAATAAGTTCTGGAATTACTCACTCAAAGACCGAATTTTAATACTAAGATGATGTGGGCGGCTTGAAACGAACTGCGTGCGCAAGATATCCCTGTAACATCACAAAGCTGAAATAATTCGGTACGCAAGAGTGAATTGAACTTTCCCGTTAGACAGTTAGGTAAAATATTCAACTGAGACTATTTCAACAAAAAAAAGAAAAAAAAAAAAAAAAGAAAAAAAGGATACCAAATTTGAGGCCACCAAGGTTGCACTAATCCTTTTCACCAAGAAGAATTGAAACTTTATTCGTTTTCTTTAAATAAAATAAATGATAAGAAAGTAAACTTTTTATTGTTTTTCTTTTTAAGAAAATCGCACCAGACAAAGCATAAAGGTACTTGATGTAAAGAGCTAAAACAATACTATTTCAAGGTCAAAAATTTGTAAACGATAAGTGTTAGATGGAATAAATTCTGATTAAAAAACAGCAATTCTTCCCTCCTTGCGTTTCTGAAATTTTTGAGATAAGGATTAGTTATTCGTATTATTTGAATTCATCGGACTAATGTTCTCATCTTGAGTATCATTTTCACAACATTTCGGTCAATTTAACCTCCGATCTTCTTCAGGTGTATATCGTCGTAAACATTCACAAGTTCGAAAAAATACACCTGAAGAAGGTTGGAGGTTACATCGACCGAAACGTTGTGAAAATCACACTCAAGATAATAACAGTAGTCCTGTGAATCCAAATAATACGTCCCCCATCTTTGTCAGAAACTAATGAGGACTAAAGAAAAAAAGAAAGGAATCGAGAGTTTAAGTATATTTTTTAATAAGTATTTTGGACAAGCATTTAGTTTTTTATCGGCTTGTTTTTTTTTTTTTTTTTTTTTTTTAAATTTATTTTACCATTTTCCGAATCCTATTTTTAAGTTATATTATTATACTTATACTTTTATTTCGAGTTTTGGTATTCTTATTATGTGATTTAACTTGGATTCGAAACTTCATGTTGTTTTTTCTTTTTCTTTATTTGTTTACATTCTTCCAAGGCTTCGTTAATAGTTAAATTTAAATTACGCGCACAAATTTTGTCACTAGTCATTATATGATTTGTTATATGTATATGTATTTAAATTATAATTTCTTCTATCAACTTTATTTACGCTGTGTGTGCTGAGTTTTTAAATTTTAATTATTAAAAGTAAAATTATTCTTTCTGTCTTAATCTTATTGGCAGTCAAAAATCAACTGGATTGCAGGACATAGCGGAAATTAATTGTAATTTTCTAAAGGCTGATAAACCTTACAAAAAGTGTTAAAGAGATAAACCTTACAAAAAGTGTTAAAGGACATTACCACCGAGACAGTGAAATCGACAAAGTTTAAGTATGGAAGTTATAAACAAGATAAACTGCATGTCATTTAAATAAAATGTATCTAAAATAGTAATTAATATCTTAATATGAGTTAATGAATATAATCTGCCTATTACCGAAACATTCAGTCACTCCTCGTTGTCTTCTTATCATTATTAATGTCTAGTTTATTGATTTATCAAATTTCTATAGACTTTTTACGATGTTATTGGTCGAAAAGAGAGGGGGGCTTATTACTGTGAGTGAGAGGATTAATCTTTTACTTCACGTTGAACACATTAGGAAGCAAAGCGAAAACAGTTGATATGTATAAAGCAAAAAATATATGTTTCTTTAGATCACTTACTGGGCTCGGTTAGACTGTTTGGATCAGGAAAGGTACGTCCGCAAGACGAGTTAAATTTAAAAATATAGTATAAATAAACTGAGAGGTACGACTCACTGTGGTTGAACTTCGTAGTATGCCATCTTGGCAGAATGTGCTACGACTATTGCTCTTTATATATTCTGTTTTATTTAAGTGTATTTTATCTTTGTAACTCATACCCGTGTCGTGTTTTTACTTATTAACCCTTCTGCGCCATAACAACTACAGCTGAAACCTATCTGCACATATGCAGCCAAAATGGTTGTATAAACAAAAACGTCATTACTTGTATATATAAAAGGTACTTTGTATGAGTGCCCGTGTTTGTGTCTGTGTATGCGAGTTCATTCCCTATAGAAACCAAAACAACGGGACAATTTTTTCAAACTTCACACAAATGTACTTTGTGCTCGGGAGTGTTCTTAGATAGGTGTTGTATCAGAATGCCTCCGATAAGTATTGGAAATCGATAATCGAAAAAATTCGATTAAAGAAGGAACAGTCCGATTTTGATCAAAGTTGACATTCTTATACAGCCTAACACCACTAGTGCATTTCAAGAGTTTTATCACCGCACAAGCAGAAAGGATCGACGTATAAAATCAACAATAGGTTATTTTATAAGACATGGGCACGTTCGAAATGAATGTTTCTGCTTAGAGCACAATTGAATCATGATGATCCACTTTTGCATTTGAAACTTTAATTCAAGCCATAACTTTATAAAAACAACAGTACGTTTTATACAATGAAATATAGGGTACAATTTATTGTGGACTAAGTCACTGCGCAGAGGCATACGAACGGTCCCTAACTAGAGCAGGTAATCAATTACTTTGATTAAAAAATGGACAATCTCATCGATTTCGATGACAATGAAAATATTGGAAGTGTCGAACATTCGTTGAACCTCATTAAATCCCATGCAACGTCGGGTTTAGCTGTTAGTACTATGTATGTATGTATGTATGTATGTATGTATGTATGTATGTATGTGTGTCAGGTCATGTCATATGCTACTGGTACCATGTAACCCAGTAGTACCTGCCTCATAGTCGAGTCACCGGCGACTAAACTGGTTCCCCCACCAAACTTGTTTGGTGAGGAGGGTGGCTAGTCTCCCTGAAATATTTAAAAACAAGACCTTCCAAAGGGTGAATGAACCCTTTTTCGGGGTCAACAGCCAAGTAGCACCATGTGTGTTTGTGTGTATGTATGTGTGTGTTGAGGTGGAGCGGGCTCCCGTAAGCCGTGGCGAAGGCAACCTTTCTAGGAGAAGCAAATCTCTGATTTAAAAAACCATAAAGCGGGAGACCAGTACCCGCATTAAGCTGGTCTGCAGTTTAACTTGTTGCTGGCTATTTTGCTCTTGCTTGTTGCTGGATCTCAACATTTTGAACCGAGAGAGAGAGAGAGAGAGAGAGAAAGAGAGAAAGAGAGAGAGAGAGAGAGAGAGAGACTTAGCTGTCGTACAAAGCTAAGACTCTGTCAAATCATCTGTGTATAGATACTCCCTCAGGCATTTGTCTATTAAAATGGTCCTGTGGCGATGGAAGTCATTTTTGGGCTCATGGAATTTAAGTGTCTGAGGGAGTGGCACTCGTTTGACAAGACGTTGCAATCAATCATCATGTATGCATGCATGTATGTATGTATGTATGTATGTAATAAGTTTTGAAAATATATATGGCAGTTAAGCTACACAGAACTTTCTACGTTCCATTCTCGTAAGAATTTGTCAGACTATTGCAATAGCCTGACGAATCCTTACCGGGATGAAACGCGAAAACATCTGTGTAGCTTAGTTGGCACATATATATATATTTCAAAACTTACTACCTAGCTCTACACGTATTGAGAAGTGTCAAAGTAAATACTGAAAATAGTTACATAAAATTATATATATATACATATATACATATATACATATATATATATATATATATATATATATATATATATATATATATATATATATATATATATATATATACCGTTCTCTATCCTTTAAAGATTTGGAAAATATCCATGACCACCACGGTGCTGATCTAATTAGGAATGAGATAGTCAGAGATATTTGGATTGGCACACACTAATCGCATGTAAGCATTTCTCCATCTAATTTGGTATACTAACTAACTTTAGCCGCTACCACGATTCAGCACATACAATCTCTCATTACACTGAAGATGGTTGTAAAAAGCGGCAGAAAATTCAGCTTTTTTAAAATACATTCTTAAAAAAAAATGTCTTTAAATACATTTATATCCCTACACGTCAACAAATAAAATAAAACAAGACAAATATTTGTGACATTATATATATCTATCTCTATATATATAAAAATGATCGTTGCTGTGTGTGTCTGTGTGTGTGTCTGTGTATATTTCCATACGCAATAACTTTGTCAATTTTTAGTCTACAGACTCGAAATTTGATATACAGGGCACTGAGATTTGGGAAAACCGACGTAATCGGTTTTCGGCCAGAAATTTGGCGATTAAGGGGTCAAAGTTCAATGATTTGACCTTTGAGAACTCTACCAAACTCCTCCGACAATTTTGG
>NC_136494.1:106513864-106596364 GCF_053919585.1 Euprymna scolopes | reverse complement strand
TGCCAATGATTTTTTTTTCTTTTTTTTTCGTGCCTTAAAAAATTACTTTCTTTTTTTATTTTCATCGAGTGTGTACTTTCTTTTCTTTCTTTCTTTCTTTTAATGTCTATTAAAGAGAAAATCGAAGTAATTGAAATTATTGACAGTGGTTTCAGCCAGACGGGTGGTTATCGTGAAAGATTGGAATATTCCGCGTTTCATCCACGCTAGGATTCGTCAGGCTTATGCATAAGCCTGATGAATCCTAGCGTGGATGAAACGCGGAATATTCTGTGTAGCTTAATCGCCATATATATTTTATAACTTACTACCTAGCCCTACCTACGTATTGAGCACTGTTGAAGTAAATACTTAAAGTTTACGTATAAATCTATACTTTCGTATATTAATTTATGCGGTTAAATGAAGTAGTCATATATATATATATATATATATATATATATATATATATATATATATATATATATATATTAATGCTGCCAGCATATGACACTGGATTTATAGTTTCGCCAAAGTTCAGCTTTGACTTCTTTACATGTTTTTAATACGACCTTCATTTTATTCATTTTAACCTGTTATCGTATTTAATTTGTACTTATTTTTATTCTAATGATTTATGACTTTGATGCATGCATAAGTTAATTATTTTCCTTTCATATGCGTTTCTCGTGTCGTCCTGTTGCTTGTTTCAAATGTTTGCAGTTAAACGAAATGCGTTTCTTTAGAATACAAAAAAAAATATGAAAATAATAGCTATATTTTCTCCCTTTTTTTTTTGTAATTATTGCATGTCAAAGCGGGTAGAATCCCGTGTTCCTAATTAATTCTATGTTTGATATTCACAGTTATTTGTAAATCACGAGAAGCGTTCTAGTCTTTCAATATCCATAAATATATCGCACTCGCACGTTTTAAGCTCGCTAACATAAAAAGGAGGCCTTCAACGTTTTCCTGAATTTTCTTCCCGCTTGCCGCATATGGGAGAGAAACGAATCTCTGTGTTCGCTAGAAGATTCAAGTAAAATGCATACTAAGTACATACTTAATCTTTTTTGATTCAATACCACCTTCATAGCTATATACATAAATAAACATGCTTATAATGGAAACACGATGTTTCTACCTCGCTCTCATTTCACCTATTTACTATATTCCGTCATATTTTGAGATTTGAAGGGTAAACTGTTAACTTTCAGTATTTCCTATCCTACACCAAATATCGCTTGATTTTGAGATTTGAATGGTAAACTGTTAACTTTCAGTATTTCCTATCCTACACCATATATCGCTTGATTTTGAGATTTGAATGGTAAACTGTTAACTTTCAGTATTTCCTATCCTACACCATATATCGCTTGAAATGTCTCTTCCAGTGTCTTTAAAAAGTTCTTTGATATTTCTACGTATTTTATGAAACCTATACTGAAACCACCTATTTTTTTTTTTAGCAATCTATCTCCAAATCTTCGAAATAATTCACAAAATTTTGAGAAAAATACTGATTGCATATATGCCGAGCGGGGAAGGAGCGTAGAAATACCTAACGTAGAACGAAAGCACGGAGTTATCACTCTTGGCAAGGTAGACTCGTTCATCTAGAACAATGGTTCTTAACCGGGATCCATGTGGACCCCCATGGTACATGTAATAATATCGGTTCAGTCTTCCTTCAAGATAAACTGTTGATATATGGTTTTCTTTACAATATTGAAAAATAAAATAAGCTATAATGGTTCACCAAAATACATTAAAAAGAAAAGAAAGTCATGATTAAAAATAGGTTGAGAACCATTGATCTAGAAGAAAAAATTGATGTAAAACCTGTGCCAAAAATCATCTTATAGCTGGATCTATGTATAGATATAAACAAATTTACATGGTCGCGACACTGGGCATACTAATGCTTAGGACAAATGGTAGGTTAAAACCAGAAGTTCTCGTCAGGCAACTTACTAAATTGTTGCTTTCCATAGAAGAAACCAGTCCTCAAATGAAAAAATAATTGCTCTTCTTTTATTGAGCACTTATAATAACCTAATTAAATTCATTAGTTATCACTCTTGAATACCTTTAACCTGGTATATATATATATATATATATATATATATATATATATATATATATATATACGGGTAGAAAAAGTATTTGGTGCATTGTTTTTTTGTATTTCTCAAGAAATATGAAATTAATTTGAATGAAATTCACACCCAATCTTTGAACATATATTATCTATCTAAAACTCAAAGGGGAATGAAGATATACTTAGTTGACAAATATTTATTATTAATAAAACCCAAATTGCCCATATGCAAAAGTATTTAACACATTGTCAAATTTCATTCTTAAGCAGTCATTTAATCTTGTTATAATATTTCAACCAATCAGAAGACACACCAGGGTTCCGGCTCTTTACAGCTCTTACACACTGCACAGATTGCCTCTTTCATTTCTGTTTTAAAATGGTTAAAAAAAAATGGCTAACGATATGCGCCAGGAAATCATAGCAAGGCGTAAAGATGGAAAGGGATACAGGAAAATAGCTTCAGAACTAAATTTAGTGCTGAGTACTGTTGCGGTTGTTGTGAGAAAGTGGAAAACAACGGGTGGTAATACTAAAAATATTCTAAGTGGTCGGTCACGTAAATTAAATGATGTTACTGCTCGTAACATTGCTCGTAACGTGAAGCAAGAACCATTTCTGACTCGTTTAGAAATTCAGAAGGATTTGTAGGAAGCAGGGGTTGAAGTAAGCAAAAATACAATCAAGACATCATTGAATCGTATAGGCCCGTATTCTAGATCACCGAGAAAGACTCCATTGTTGAGCCTTAGACATGTAAAAGATGGTTTGTTTATAAATATTAATATGAATCGGATGACTTCTGGAAAAAAGTTATTTGGTCAGATGAAACAAGAATTGAGCTTTTCGGCAGAAACATGAGCACCCGTGTATGGAGGAAAAAGGGGCATATAATTTAAACCATCTAATACCATTCATACTGTAATATTTGGATATGAAAGTGTGATGATTTGGGGCTGCTTTTTTGCAAATGGAGTTGGAAGAATGGAAATTATAGAAGGGAAAATGAATGCAGCAATATACATGAAGATTTTGTCAACACACCTGTTCAAGAATGCAGCAGATTTAGGATTGGACCATGACTTTATCTTCCAGCAAGACGATGATTCCACGTACAAGGCTAAAATAACTATGAAATAGTTTAAAGATAATGGGATTAGTGTTCTATAGTGGCCTAGCCAGTTACCCGACCTAAATCTCATCGAAAATCTGTAGAAAACTTTGAAGTTAAGGGTGCATGCAAGAGATCCCAAGAATATCAATGAATTGAAGAATGTTTGCGAAAAAGAATGGCTTAAACTACCAGCAAGTGCTTGTAAAAACCCCCTAATAAACAGTTATGGAAAGCGTTTGGAGGCTGTAAGGCAGAACAGAGCATATACAACTAAATATTAGTAAATATGGTAAATACCTTTGCATATATGTAATTTGATTTTTTGCTAATAAATATTTGTCAAGTAAGTATATCTTAATTTCCTTTTTATTTTTAGATAGATAATATCTGTTCAAAGATTGACTGTAAATTTTATTCAAATTAACTTGATATTTCTAAAGAAATACAAAAAAACCCCGATGTACCAAATACTTTTGCTACCACTATATATATATATATATATATATATATATATATACGAGCAAACAGTTAATAAAACATGCTAAAAAATACTTTGAAATGAGTTAAAAACATATTTAATCTGAAAAGGAAACACTAGATAAGTGGATAGTCCTTAATCCGCATAGTTTCGAAGAAATACTTTCCTTCTCATCAGAGGGTAGGAATTAGCAAAATTCGGGATCGGATTTTGCATGCAAAAGTATTTGATGAAACAACGAGTAAGTCAAAGAAATATCTTACTTGAAAACAAAAAAAAGTGGAATATGGTGAAGAAAAAGGTGATTACACGTGAATGGATAGTCTGGTGGAAGATAAATAATCCAGTGATGGTAAAATCCAAGTATATAACTTCAATATATATATATATATATATATATATATATATATATATATATATATATATATATATATAAAGCTGAACGTCTGTGTGTGTGTCTGGTCACAAATAGGCTCCTATATGGTTGACTATTATAGAAGACTAATCACATATAATGATAGAAGATGCATCGAGATACAGGGATGGGTATGTTTGATCTGGCATAATGATGATTCATTAAAATTGTGGGGTCTGCGTACGCGCCTGGTCCACAAAGTATGGAAATAAAAAAATTGAAAATTAAAAAAAAACGTTTACAAGTGTTTTTGATATAGATATACATAATAATACTTTGATAAGTATCTTTTAACTTAAATAGGGATGGTATAATAAAATTGTGGGGTCTGCATTCGCGCCTGGCCTCCATAGAATGGAAATAGGCACAAACTTTAATAAAGACTTTTCATATCTATCTGCGTAAGTATACTTTGATAATTATGTTTCAGTTTGAAGAAATATGGTATAATAAAATTATGGGGTGTTCGTTCGTATCTGACCTCCATAGAATGGAAATATGTTACAAAGTTTAACTAGGTTTTTTATTATAGTTCCACAGAATATTGTGATAAGAGTTTCAGTGTGAACAGGTATGGTCTAAGAAATTATGGGGTTTATCTATTTTATTTTTACTTTCATCATATTTTGCGTGGTTTTGATACTCCCAAATTAAACCCTTTACAACCCTTCCTTTTCATAACCTATCATACTTTCATAAATCAGAGTCCATTTTCTGTAGGCTGTTTTTGAACCCAGTCAACGACGGGTACTTTTGCTAGTATATATATATATGTGTATATGGAGAGAGAGAGAGTGAGTGAGAGAGAGAGAGAAGGAGAGAGAGAGAGCGAGTGAGCCCGAGATTTTATATATATATATATATATATATATATATATATATACATATATATATATATGTATATATTTATACATATATATATATATATGTATATATTTATTTTTTTTACACAGTGATCACCACTTATTAAGGCCCGGAAGCCACTCGCAGGGATAAGGGTTATTGCAAGTACATTACGTTAGTGTGGAGATTTGATGAAGTGTTTACTTAAGGGGGCGGTTCATTAGGAATTTGTTAACATTGAACTTGAAGACATCCAAGTTGTAGTCCGGTGGGAAGCAGGCAGACGGAACAGAGTTCCGCATGCGTGCAGTTCTAATAAAGAAGCTTTGTTCATGGAATCCGCGTTTTGATTTAGGCACAGATATAGAGTGGGGGAAATTTTTCACTGGTGATTCAGCTAGACGGGTGTTTTTCGTGAAAGATTGGCGAGAGGGGGACCAGAGATTGGAGTTCAGATGAGCACCTGTCATAGAAATAACAATAAAACAAGGATAGGCTCGCAACGTCTCTTCTGTGGGAGAGAGGTTGCAGGGTAGAGAAAAGTGCATCCCCCACTATACCACGAAGTCTATTTTGTACTCTCTCAAGGCAGGATAGGCTGTTTTTAGCAGCTCCTGCCCAGATATGACAACAGTATTCAATCCTTGGACGTACTTGGCTTTGATATATATATATATATATATATATATATATATATATATATATATATATATATATATATATATACATGCATTTTTCCAGGTACACTTCAGTCTAAAGACACGTGTAACGATGGTGCTGGTAAGACTTAATCGTCGATTGGAGCGTAGTAATTGGTACAATTAAATAGTCTAGTAGTACCATGGTTCACACCAAATTTGTGCGAGTGGTTGAACAATAAAAGAATGACAATATGAAACTGTGTTGAGTGGCCATCACAATCCATCCTGTTGAAACGCACATAGAAACCAAGTAAAAACAGGCGTCAATGATGGAAACGACATGACAAAATGCAAAATCCATAGTAAATTAAGGGCAGCGCACATCTCCAACCGCATATCCTGACTTATTGAGAAATCGTGTCAAATCATTGGTTAATCCAGCATGCTGTAATTTCGTGAACGCTTATCTGGTGTTCAATAATAACCACGTCAACATTAATCTTTATGTTGTATCACATTTATCCTCCGTTGGGAGACAGGTAAAACAGGGGCAACTACTTCTCTATCATTACACTAGACTAGTTGCCATCTTTAATGTCTAACTTCTCTATTACTTCACTCATAGCTAAGAGTGTTGATAGGTTCATCACTTTATCGGGAAAATTAGTCAAAATACCAAATCTGCTGTCTGTGTCAGAAACTGTTCCATTATTTTCACTATCTATCTATCTATCTATCTATCTATCTATCTATCTATCTATCTGTGTTTCTATCCTCATCTTCTATTTTCCGTGTTTGCCTGTCACACTATATCGGGGTCTGTATATCTATATGAATTTTAGCAATGCGTGTGGCTCAGCAAGTTACGATATTTTAGTTGCATGATTTTTATGCCTATTATTTTGGCTGATAAATCATGTATTTAACCTTGTGCCATACACGTATGAAAGTCCATAATCATACCTTATTACGGCTTACACTTGTACGCGCCCTTTCCACGATATCTACAGATTGAAGCAACGCCGCCTGCAAATAAGTTCTTTTATACCTCGAAGAAAGACAAAGTAAAGAAAAAAGCTATTGGAAGACGGGGGAGATTTATTCGACTCGATCTTCATTCGAAATCATTTACCGATAAAGTGAGGGAGATAAAGAGAGATCGATAATCACTGTGTAATCATATTTTATTAGAACATTTTAAAATAGCATGTATATACAGGTAGTGCTGCCAACGAACTGCCCAAACCCCTCTTTCACTCTATCTTTGCGCCACCTGATGTAAAACACGTTTCTATCAATTCCCACAGTCCAGTAAATTTACCCTCGAGTTTATCAAATTTACCCCGAACTTCCATTTCCGGTTATTTTCAGCTAACCAATTTATATACTAGTGGGTTTACTCGCATAATTCACGTTGACGCACCATTTTCTGTTAGATCACCGAAGTTAGGAAATGTTGTGCCTGGCCAGTACAAAAATGGGTGACCATTTGGGAATTCCAGGTGCTGTATATGCTTTCCGATTATCTCAACATTGTTTTCAGTCGTCCTGTACTTCTCCCTCCCACTGGACTCAAGCAGTACCGATTCAGGAGAGGTGTGGTTGGTGGTTGTCTCACAATTACACGCACAGCTACCCTTACAGGAGGTATCCATTGTCTCTTGAGACTGAACAGAGGTAACGGGATTACACGCTCAATATTAAAAAAAAGGTTATCGACATCCTTAATGAAATTGAGATCTATCTATCTATCTATCTATCTATCTATCTATCTATCTATCTATCTATCTATGTTCTTTGGTTTAATTAAAGAGCCTCTTTATGATTCATGCATTTCTTCCTGTCTTTTCAATCTGTTTTAATCGATTTAACCACTTTCTGTCTTATTCCGAATGAGTGTAGGTATACTTCTACCGCCTCCTGCCTCTCCTCCCATCATACCTCCTACCTCCTTATTCATCACGTGCCACTTTTGATTGCTCTTTAATCCACAACTGATGAACAGATTTTTGCACACGTCTCTGTGGATTTTGCGTGTGCGTATGTGTCCTTGTATGTGTGTGTATGTATGTAATTGTGTTTTTTCTGTGTGCGTACATGCAAGCAATATGTGTACGCAAGTATTTGCGATTGAATCTCCTCGAATATGAGCATACGGAAGATGTATTCGTGTGTGAGTTTTTGTACGCGTATGACTGCGTATGTACGCATATGTCTGTTCATGTGTATTCAAGTATGCGTTTTATCTATCTGAGTGTGCCGCGCGAGATCTGTGCGCGTGTGTGTAAGTGCGAAAGCGTGCATTGGAAGTGTTTTTGTTTACACATGTATTTACGTATCCGTGTGTGCAAACATTTGTTTGTATGTACTTGCATGCATGCAATTTGTGTGTGCGTGTGTACATATTTGAGTGTGGTTGTTTATATGTGTGTATGTGCGCGTGGATGTATGTATGTGTGGAAAGGTGCCAGACAAGAGATTGAAAACCTTCTCCGGCGCATTTCTGGAAACTTGTTCAATTTAAGAACGAACTGATTTTAAGCGGTCACGTCCAAGCGAATCATCGGCGATTATTCGCAATTTACAAAAACCGGAGAAAGATTTTAATGGACGTTTTTAAGATGCGACTATTTGACCTGTGCGTTTAACGACAAAATGATATTCAAAGCTTAAGCGTGAACCAACGTGATAACTGCTTGACAGACCAACGATCATGCTATTTCAAACTTAAGCATGTCCAACCAACAGAAATGTTATTTAAAACTTAGGCATGACAGACCACTAAAAATTCCATTTCCGAATTTTTTAGACGGGGATTGATAATTCGTTTTTTGATTATTCGGACTATTTTTCTCATCTTGAGTTATATTTTAACTGACTATTTTCGACTGATGTAACCCTTAACCTTCTTCAAATGTATTTTGTCGGACTCGGGAATATTTCTGGCAAATTCAGAAATCTTTTGGGCGAACTCGGAATCTCGAACGAAACTCTTTAGTTAATTCAAGGAAATAGTTTGCTCTCGTTCCGTCAGCCATGACTGAGTAGAAGGCCTGACTATGCCATTACGAATTACTTAGGACTTCTATTCGGTCATAACTGACGGAACTAGAACATGGGATTCCTGTGGATTAAATAAAAGGTCCCGTTCGAAATTCGGTGCAAATTCACGAGTTCGACAGAAAGATTCCCGATTTAAAGATACACATGAAGAAGGTCAAATATTGTGTTGGCCGAAACGTAGTGAGAATAACACTCTAGATGAGAACAGTATTCCGAATAATCCAAATAATAGGAAGGAAAATTCCATTTGAAACTTAAGCGACATCAACCGAGACAAATACGATTACAATCTTAAGCCTTACAGATTTACGAACCTGCTATTTCAATCTTAAGTATAACAAACGAATGACAATTGCTTTTAAGACTTACATCTAACTGACCTATAGAACTGTTTCTAGAAATGCTTTGTTGCAATCTAAAATAATATGCGTCAATTCAATATGCGATTTTAGTAATGGAAATGCTATTTCATATTAAAACGGTATATCGGCTGACAGACAAAACCTTTCATAATGATTCAAAAACGCACGCGAAAGAGAAAAGAAAGCATCATAAATAAAGTAATGAGGAGTTTCGAAAGGTTTTAAGAATTGATTGAGTCTTAAGAGCAGATTGCACGCATTAATTCGACACTCAAAAGGCGAAATAGCACGGAAGGGGAGATAACTCTAAAGGTGGTGATAGATACAATTGTGTAAATGGTTTCGTTAACCATTTGGGCACAGCATTCTATAAATAGACATTAGGAACATATATAAGACGAAGATAATTTACAAATGGTGTCAGTATTAATTTGCTAATTTTTTTTTACTATGCATGTCCAAGCCCGACACACTCCAAATTTAACATAATTTTGAAATCAATTATGATCAAAATTATGTAGCTTTTTTTTTTTTTTTTTAAGTAAATGGTTAACTATAAACGAAAGTAACCCGAAGGCTTGCTTTACATTAGCTACTTCATCGAAGTGTAGGAAAGGGCGCTGCATCTTTCTCAGGATTACTCCACCTACCATTGATCTCACTTTATAATATTAGTTATATACGGTATAATCACGTTGACAAACTGGTTCTCGTTAGATCACCGAAGTTAAGCAGCGTTGAACCTGGTTAGTACCAGATGACACTTCGGAGCAAGCCGGTTCAGCCGTTTTAGGATGAATGCCGTTGGCATGTAATACTGAGTGCTCAGCAAGCAGGCAGTAACAATTTTTAAACTCTTTCGTATGATGTGACCGAGGATTATACCTTGGTTCATTAGCTAGCGTTCTTAGCCTTATGTCAAATGAAGGTAAATTTTGTATGATAAAATTGAACAGTTTAGCTATTAAAATGGGGACTGATTTCTACAAGTGTTGAATATATGCACCTTCTGTGACACAGCACACGTCAAGGTGGTAGTTAAGCTCTTGCTATGTTTGTCGAACTCATTTTTTTTTTACGTTTATCGACCCCAAGCTGTGGAGTCGCTGTTCAAAATGACAAGATGCTTCAAAAAGGCTGATTGAAAAGCTATCAGAGGACACATCAGAGATGCCTCTGGACTAATATCTTTTCTCTTCCTGCTGAACAGTGTGCAAATGAAACAAATGCAAAGAAGGAATTGACACATATGTTCTCACACGGAAGTAGCATAACAAGCCCCACTCTTCCCATCGGTTCATTTCAACGATCAAGTATAAATAGGCAAAAGTTTATAGGAGCTCGAAATAAACTATAAAAGTGAGCGCAAACTCAAGTGACCAAAAACTATGGAGCTGCAGAAAATAGGAACTCGCGATTTCTGAAAAATTTATAATAATATCATGAATAGTGGATATTCAACAGTTCGCTAACTAACAAACAAGGAGTCACTTGCATATCCGGGATATCATAAAAATCTAGACACCTCCAAGGCATGATCTCATCATTGGCATTCTAACTAAGAATTGCTACGCTATCCTCCAAACTCTTCAACAAATGCCTAGCCGAGTCCTGCTTTCCTGATAGCTGAAAATTGTCTCTGTTGTATCAGTATTGAAGAATTATGGCGAAAGAACTGATCCGCTCAATTATCGCCTCATCAGTCTCTTGCCACTCTTTTCTTAAATCTTTGCGTCTTTAATCAATTAAGCACTATTCCACCATCTTGTAAATCCTAAGCTTATTTCTGATCAACAGTATGAATGTAGGCAAGCCCGTTCTACTGCAGGTATTTCAATCGTCATCTTCGAACACGTATATCATGTACTGAATAAGTCAGGGGGCGGGGAGCTAGAGCCGTAGCCCTTGATATATTTAAGGCCCTAGACAAGGTCTGGCATCAACGGCTTCTCACGAAAATTAAATCCGATGATGTTTCTGGAAGAATACCAAACATAATCAGGTTCTTCCAAGGCAAGAGAAAAGTTCAAGTTGTCTTCAATGACCATATGTCTAAACAACATGCACTGGATAAGACAGGGGAAGCTAAAGCTGTAACCCTTGGTATATCCAAGGACTGGCATAAATGGTTTTTCATGAAAATTAAATCCTATAGTATTCCTGGATGAATACTTAAAATGATCTTATCTTTCCTAGGCAACAGAAAACTTCAAGTTGTCTCTCAATACCATATGTCTAAACAACATGATATTAATGCATGTGTGATCCAGGGGTCGATCCTTAAACCTTTATAATTCCTGATATTCATAAATGACCTTCCTAATAAAATTGTGCCTCAGCTGGGTATATTTGTTAATGACACTACGCTCTATAATAGACATGAGAGGAAAACGAATGTACACATCCCCCCCCCCTAGAAAACGACCTTCAGTCGGTAGTGAAACGGAGATGTAAATGAATGGTAATATTAATGATACTAAGACTAAGCTTCTTTCCTTTAACAATTACAAAAATCCTTCTCAATCACCGATGGCCATAATAAATAACACTCTACCTGAGAGCACATCTTTCAAACTCCTCGACGTAACATTCATAGGAAACATGAATTAGAACAAATACATTGAACACATTGCCAAGGCTGCTGCAAAGAAGGTGGCCTCTCTTTACCGTGCGAGAAAATTTCACACACCAGAGAGTATCTTATATATTTACAAAGCCACAATTCGCCCATGCATGAATTATTGTTGCCACTAGATTTTTACTCTCAGACAGCCCCCCCCAAAGTCTCAAATCTAACGGGTCGCGCATTATTGGCTAAGCTCCGGTCCCTGTTCCATCGCCACAATGTTATATCCCTGTTTATGTTTTACAAGTACTTTAATGGAATGTGCTTTGTTGAATTCATAGCACCTGTGCCCATCGATGTACATACCTTCGACTAACCCGATAAGCAGCAAAATCCCACCTTTTTACTGTCAGGGTCACTAGATGCTGGGAAACCTCCTTCTCTAATTGATTCTTCTCTCGGACTGCTCGACTTTTAAATTCCCTGTCTGACTGTAATCGTTTAATGTATATGAAATTTTCTAGCTTGCATTCAAATGATTGCTGAAGTCATATATACGCAATAACAATTCTTTTGTTGTTATTCTCAAAATCAACACAGAGACAAATTTATCAACATATAAGCTTCTTGTTTCGTGACAGATATATATATATATATATATATATAGAGAGAGAGAGAGAGAGAGAGAGAGAGAAAGAAAGAGAGAGATTTATTTAAAGGGTTGGTTGGCGAGTGGCTCGACGAGGGAAAGGTGTCAGATGTCAATCATGTTCGCCGCTGTGTTTGTTCTCTTCTGTTTTCTGTTGTTTATTTTTCTTTTATATAGACATCAATCAACATTCCTGTAATTAAAAATATTAAGATATTACATTCTTCTTTTCTATTTTGCATTGCGCAATTCATAACTCCTAACCTTGGAATGTAAACAGTTCTTTGTTTTCGTTTTAATTACAATTTCGGTCATTTTTATGGGACACAAGAATGTAAATCAACATCAATCTGGAATGTGTGTATGCACACCTGCTTTCAAATGTGTGTCGCCACATCACCATATCCAACATAGTAACCTACATTAGTTTAAATGTAATATGAACAGACATTTCGTTGTTTAATTCCTGCCAGTTCCCTGCTAGACACGATCACAAATAGTAGCCACTTACTTCCAAGTGGCAATATGCCGTGCTTGGGATATAAATGCGTAACAATTTGTCACGATTTCACTTGTTATTTTCATTTCTAATCATTTCTTGAATATCAAATGTCAAATCGTCATTCGAGGAATCTGGGTTTCCAAACTTGTGTTCCTTACTGACACATTTTGTTATACTTCTACCTATTCAAGAACATAAACGAAATAAATGCTAAATATACATAATAACTTTTAACTTCTTTGCTGAAAATGTAGAAAAAGCGTTTTAAAATATTATTTTAAATCGGATCACATGACCTTTAGTTTAAACCAAACGTTTTTCATTTTCATTCATTATTTTCCAATATGACCTCTTAAATGAAAAGACAGATTTTTCACATGAAGAGAGCTGAGTTATTACTACAGATCAAATATTGTCATGCCAGTGTAGTGAAACTTGCATGTCTGTATGAATAAATATTAATATAAATAGTTATATATATCGTTGAGCTCTATTATACAAATCCAGAGGATATTCTCTGGATTTTCATCCTCCGAATACATTCCTAACCTAGACTTGTACATATATAATCTGAAATTATTGTTTTCCAGAGGTTAAGTAACCAATAAAGTGTAACGAAATAGAGCAGGATATACTATTTATTTATTTTTTACGTAAGCTACATATGTTGCTACACAGTCATTAGCATGCTTCGGTTAGCTAGCTACTAGTAACTAGAGGCTCTTCAGGCGGTATAAAGCAAAGTTTGCAATGAAAATACCAGGCTCATTGCAAACTTTGCTTTCGTATAAGCTGTATCGCCTGAAGTTACTGGTAAGTTAGCTGACCGAAACATGCTCATGACTGTGTAGCAACATATTACTGCTTATGTAAAAGCAAATAAAGAGTATATATATATAATTTTTTTTGTTACACGGTGGTCACCACTTATCAAGGTCCGGAAGCCACTCAAGGATAAGGGTTATTGCAAGTATAGTACGTTAGTGTGGGGATTTAATGAAGTGTTTACTTAAGGGGGCGGTTCATTAGGAATTTGTTAACGTTGGACTTGAAGACATCCAAGTTGTAGTCAGGTGGGAAGCAGGCAGACGGAGTTCCACAGGCGTGCAGTTCTAAGAAAGAAGCTTTGTTCATGGAATCTACGTTTTGATTTAGGCACAGATAAAGAGTGGGGAAAATTTTTCGCAGTGGATTCAGCTAGACGGGTGTTTTTCGTGAAGGATTGGCGAGGGGAGACCAGAGATTGGAGTTCAGACGAGCACCTGCCATGGAAATAACGATAAAACAAGGATAGGCTCGCAACGTCTTTTCTGTGGGAGAGAGGTTGCAGGGTAGAGAAAAGCCACGAAGTCTATTTTGTACTCTCTCAAGGCAGGATAGGTTTTTTAGCAGCTCCTGCCCAGATATGGCAGCAGTATTCCATCCTTGGACGTACTTGGCTTTTATATAGATATATATCTGTGTGTGTGTGTGTGTGTGTGTATGTATGTATATGTTTATGTATTTTAGAAGGAACATGTAAAGCCACAATTAAATCACACGTGATATAAAATAAAAAAATAAAACCATTATGCCTTATTTTACGCATTCGTACATCCATACATTACATTCACCTTTATTGTGGAGTATGAATCGAAAATTTTTGGACGAGTATATTAGATAAAATTGTACGTTTAAACTTTCTTAAAAGCAATCCTTTTTGCGTGAGGTTGGGGTTCTCCGAAATTTTCTCCTTGCCGTTATGCTTAAATTAAAGTTAAAACCCCTTTTTATTCTAACGGGTGGCTTACAGTCTCGTTTTTTTTTTTTTTTTTTTTTTTTTGCACGCTTTTTAGCAACCTATTTTTAAATTGAACTTCAAAAAAAATCCCTAGCGTGCACGCACACACACACGCTCTCTAGCTCTCTCTCTCTCTCTCTCTCTTGCACATGAGAACAACGTCCCTAACACACGCACACACACATGCATACATATATGCATAATAGATTGTAACAGAACCGCTATGCATATGTAACAGTAACGGCATGACACGTATGCAAATGACCAAGTCGGTGCGCGAGGTGATGGTCTAGCGAAGGGAAAGAAAAGCGATTTGGAACTATGTGGGCGGCGATAGCGAGGCGAAGCAGGTGCTGGCACGAGAGATTTGAAAAAACTCGCGTGACGGAGACTGAACTTAAGCAGACGTGTCGACGCGGAGGAGAAACAGCACGTGTTCGACATGGCAGTGTGCTGTTAACCACATGGCGAACGAAGAGATTTGTAAAAACCAAGACGCAGGCATAGTTTGGAAAGTGCCATGAATAAATGCCTTTTATTTTAACTAAAAAAAAAAAATCCGAGCCGAATCTTCTTTTTTTTGTTGTTATTTTGCGACTGTCTGTATTATGTAACGTGGTAAACCCGTTAAAATGTAACGACACCGTTGAAGATGACTTATTTCTTTTTTAACTACTGCGTTCGGCCAAAATCTTCAATCAATTAAACATTACAAACAACTGCCTAATTTTAACAAAATTAAACATAGATAAGAATATAAAGAATAACGGCAAGAAAAGTAACTCATGAATCTTTTGAATGATTTAACAATATCCTTTCAAAGTCTTAACCTACTCAATCCAAATTATCTACGTATAATTAAAATTCTTTACTTTCGAGTTAAAATACTCTAAATATTAAGAAAATCTGTCAAATTGACACTAACAATCCGATTATGGACGCGTTTAAGTATATCTTCACAATTTATCGTTAGTACATTGTTTTCGCATGTCAAATCTATTGACGTATCCATGTGTTCATGAGCATCACTCAGTTATTGTCTGAAGGCAGCCAATCAGATATGAGCGTTTACGTTTCTCCAATGTCTATAAAGACCGTCTAAAATACAATGTCATTTTGTTCATTGAACACAGCAGTTGAGAAAATATAGAATGACAGAGCATATAGCAAAATTAGAAAATGAATGATAGAAAATAAACTGAATAAATTGACAGCACCACCGATCTATGAAATACTATTAGTATCTGTAAATAATAACCATAATTACGTTTCTTGCGTAAGATTTTCTTAAAGTACTGCCAATCCAATTATTGTGCTTGCTCATAGCAAATAATTAGCAAGGTTTAGAATTTTACCAACTACAGGTGTGATGCCATGGACGGCTACCGGTCGGAGCTATGACCCCCAATAATGATTCATGAGCACAACAAAACGTGGCGAGAGATTAATAAAAAGACGATGGAAGTACCAAGCTCTTTTTAAACTTTCGACACAGGAAGACGCCTACCGGTCGATGGTCAGTTTCCGAATAATCAGCCACTTTCAGCTGACAGAGCAAGTAGCCAGTTTCCATTAATCAAGCGTGGCGGTGACTAATCCAAAAGACCGGGCATAGAATTTCCGATTTAGATTCTATAAATTTAGGAGCCAGAGTTACTTTGCGACAGTTTTCAGTTTGGGATAAGTTGACAGCAGTTTGCGGCTCACACAGATCGTTAACAAATAGGGAGATAATCTGATCAACGGACCAACAAACACGCCTCAACAGATGGCTTTCAACAAACAATATTTGGGTGTCCTTTATCACGCACACTCAGAGTATAACTGATTTAAACACGATGTACGGAGTTGTTTTCTTTTGTGAGTTTGAATCGTTTTATTTTTTATGCTTGTAAACTAGCTCTCTCTCTTTCGGCGGTCGCTAATATGAGAGATGACGGCACGGCTAGAATGAGAAGAAGAAGAAAAAGAAAACAATTTAAAAACCATGGCAAAGAGCACTGAGATCGATTGTTGTCGAGAGGAGGGATAAACATAGCTGAAGACTAAGCAATATGAACAAACTGGATGTTTGAATACTGCGACAAAGGTTTTTACGTTACTGGCAAAAATACACTTGTTTTACGTTGACGATGGTGCTTATTTTGATAAATAAATTTTCGTTTTAGCCAAGATATGTTCATTTCAATTTAAAAGATAAAAACCGCAATAACTTTCTTGATATTTTAGCGCTCCCACTATATTCGTAAAACTTCTTAAATGTAGCATGTCCCTTTTGCTGACAAATACTCTATTCGTTCTTGTCCCAAATTTGTTGTTCTTAACGCGGCTTATTCATTGATATACGAATTAATGCATTCATATTTTTTCACCACAGAAAGATTTAATAATTTATTCCTTTTTTTTTTTTTAAATAAAATTTAATACAAATTTTTACTATCATCAGATTCATTGCACGATTTTGCTCAAGAAAGATTGTGGATGATCCAAGTATAGGGATTCGTTTTAAATTACATCACTGAACAGGTAGAAATATGGCGAGACAAAAAACTAGATTTCTATTATCTTTACTATTATATAAAAGGAAGTTTGTGTGTGTGTGTGTGTGTGTGTGGGCGTGCGCGCGCGCGTGTGTGTGTGCGCACGCGCGCGCGTGTAAGTTCGTTTGCTATGGACTCGAAAACCATGGGCCTATTTTTAGGAAATTTCACACGAAGGTACTTCATCTACCTGGCAGTGTTCTTAGATAGGTCCTGTATCGGAATGTCTTCGATAAGTATCGATAATCGAAATCATTCGATGGAAGAACAAACAGACGATTTTGACCAAAGTTAACATCTTACACAGCCTATCACCACAAGTGCATTTGAGAATTTTTATTACCACACAAGCTGAAAGGCCCAACAACAGTAGGTTTTGATATAACAGGGATGGTTTGAAGTGAATGTTTTTTGTTTAAAACACAATTGCAATACTTGACTTTTTCATTTTAAACTTAAATTAAAGCCATTATCATCGCACAAGCAGTAAGGTTAGGTATATAAAATCAACAGTAGGTTCTTTGATATGACAGGGGCGTATTCGAAATTAATGTTTCTGTTTAGAGCACAATTAGGCCATGATACCTGACTTTTGCATTTTAACTTTAATTCAAGCCATTATATATCAACATAATTTTATAAAATAACCAGTAGGTTCTCTACAGTGCAATGTAGACTACAATGTATTGTGGACTAAGTTACTGCAGAGAGGCATGTGAAGCTTCTTCCGGTGCATCGATTTGATTTAAAAAAAAAATGGTCGATTTCACTGATTTCGATGACAACAAAAAATGTGGCAGCGTGAAACATTCGTTGACCCTCATTCAATACCGGGCAACGTCGGGGTTCCCTGCTAGTAGATTTTTACAAATAATTATATAGATTTCGAAACATTTTCTTTCGTTTCTGCAAAATATTTTTTTTGCATTTATTTTCATATTTTTGTTGTTTGGGAGTGTTCCGGCAAATGACGTCATCTTGAATGCTATATTTGTATTTCCAATGTAGAATGTGAGGGTATGTAAAGCTGATATTGCCACGAAACTCTCTCTCTCTCTCTCTCTCTCTCTCTCTCTCACACGCACACACACACACACACACACACACACACACACACACACACACACACACACACACACACATATTATTTCTTTCTATTTTCTTCTTGATATCTTCTTGTTATATCAAGAGAATTATTTTAGCAACACCTTGGCACCAAACAACACAGGAAGTAAAAATAAAGAAATAGACAAAAAAACAAATGTAAACCATGGCTACACGATCCAATAGAGACTCACTTCAATCCGTGAATATGAGTAAACTAGATATTTTAGACATTTACAAGCGGGCAAAAGTTATAGCCCGTTGACTTAGAATAAATTGTTTTATGCCAACTTGATGGTCGAATATAATTAAATTTGTGCTAATTCTTGCACTAAATACTAATCTATATTAATCCATAACTGTACATCTAACTAATATATTACTCCTTAATTCACTGCACCGTATCATAACAAAGGTCCATACAAAATTTTAGTCAGATTGGACCAGTAGTTTTCGATAAAGCTTCTATTGTAAATATGGTATTGTGGTAATTAATCCCTATTAATCCTTAACTGTGCATCGAACGGATACCATGATACTTAGTTCGCTGCAGTACATTACGACAAAGATCCATAAAAATTTCAGCCAGATCAGACTAGTAGTTTCAGAGAAAGCTTCTATAGTTAATGTGGTATTGTGATAACTAATTCCTATTAATTCTTACTGTGCATCGAACGGACACCATAATACCTACTTCGCTGCATGTTATCATAACAAAGAACCATACAAAATTTCATTCAGATCAGATCAGTAGTTTCCGAGAAAAAAATGGAGTGTACAAACAGATAAAAAGCAGACTAAAAGAAATATAATATAGATTAAAGTGCAGGCAAATATATTAACAATGCAGAAACTGGGATGTGACGATGGCTAAATGGTTAACGACATGGACTAACAACTAGGATGTGCCAAGTTCGAATCCAGTTTTTTTCACAGAAACACTTTCACTTAGGAATGTTGGCAACCTTCACGTGGTCCATCCTGTAAATATCCGGTGTCTTTCCAGAAATAATTCTGACTAGAAAGATATCGCGGAAACTATTTTTGAGATACGTCCATACAATTGTTACATAGTGTTATCGTTGAAGTTATCACAAGGGTTATCATAGCGGGGCACCAAATTGACGTTTGGTGTATAACATAAAAGGGGAGGACCATAATTGTATTTGTTGTCATGGAATGATTATTAGAATGAAAGGAGATTATGCGTGTCATAAAAGAATTCCGTGTGTGTATGATCGTCTAGTTTCATATGCGGTTGTGTGTGTTCATATCTAATTGTTCATATGCTTTTGTGTGTGTGTGTTACATGCATTTTCTTCGACATACCTTACTTCATGTGTCGTCGATGTTGATCCATCTGGAATTTATCTTCTCTTGGAGGGCGACTGGTACCTGTTAGACGAAGATTTATCACTCCAAGACGATGAATTGGTTTTATAGTTTTTTTTATTTTCCTTCCAGATGTCGACACAGAATATGGAAGTGAATCTTGCTTGCTTTGAACACGTCAGCGTCCCCCACCCCCAGTGAAGGGGAGGGAACAGCTATTAAGCCGTCCGTCTTCTTCAAAGTCCAAATCCAGTCTCACAGATCTAGCCAACCTGACCACGTCACTCATACGTAATCTGGTCAGCTGACCCTCGGTTCTGGTAAACGTGTCTACACTCCACGTTTACTCACCTCTCTCTCTCTCTCTCTCTCAATCCATTCTGTAACACAATCAACTATTTCAAACATAGTGTGATAGACCGACACAAATTATATTTCACATTCAAACGTGACAAACTGATTGACAAACAGATTGACAAACAAAACCGTTTATGTACATATGTGGACGTATCTAGAAATTATATTTCAAAATTATGTTTCCCAGACCAACGAAAATGCTATTGGAAACTTAAACGTGGCGGTTGGAAAGATTCAAGCTCTTGTGATTTTATGAAGAACTCCCGAAAGTAACGTCATCAATGTATTGTCACTAAAAGCCCGCTTTTTATCTGATACACTTATTACGATCAATAAACTAAACTATATTTTATGTACTTTTTAGAGATATTGCCGTTTTTTTTTTACTACGGTTACAATCACATTTACAAACGGGTCCGCGCAAGGACACCAAATGTAAGCATAGATAGGCAACTATTTGGGAATACCAGATGTTGTATGGCCCGACTTGCATGCCAATCGACGTCCGGCTGCCAATTTCCAACAAATAGAACAGACAATTCTGGGTCGTTCGTTTTAATCTACACTAATAAAACACTGGCTGGCGATAAAAAGAACGACTTCAGAATTTAGAATCATTTTTTCTTGATATCTGTGTTCTTTTGTATATCTATTCAAAATGGTTGACATAAAAGGAATAGGCAGAGTACACATTATTATGGCGATAGTTTTTACGATGCCACCTCATGTAAGTCTAAAGGATTTGGATAAAATACAGAGTAGTTAACAGTTGTAAACAACAAAAAAAAATACATCCAACAAATAAGATTGGAGTTCAGACGAGCACCTGCCATGGAAATAACGATAAAACAAGGATAGGCCCGCAACGTCTCTTCTGTGGGAGAGAGGTTGCAGGGTAGAGAAAAGGGCATCCCCCAGAGAGCCACGAAGTCTATTTTGTACTCTGTCAAGGCAGGATAGGCTATTTTTAGCAGCTCCTGCCCAGATATGGCAACAGTATTCCATCCTTGGACGTACTTGGCTTTTATATAGATAGAGAATTGCATCAGTAGTGAGATATCCTCTGGAGCGGTAGAATGATCCCACCATCTTTCCAGCGACCTTGGCAACAGACTTGATGTACGTATTCCATTTCAGATCAGGAGTAAAGGTCAAACCCAGAAGCTTGTCAAAACACAGGGCCTCACCCAGACGAGAGCCATCCATCACAATTGATGCCAGATGGGGATCAGAGCGTTGATGATGTAAGGATAGGAGTTTGGTTTTGGATGCATTAAAGGTAACCAGCCACATCTTCCCCCACAGAACCACGCGCTCGAGATCAGAGGAAAGAGAATCAGAGAGAACTTTGTCATTTACAGCCTTTGATGTGTTGCCGTAGATGGTCGTGTCATAAATTCAGTCGACATTCACAATTCTTGACAGTATCTGTTTCGTAGCACAAAATCAATCACTTAATTATTATATCAATCAGTGAATCTATTTTGCTCTTAACTCATCAGAAGAAATAGCAACACTCAATCCACCAAAAGGAAGTAAAATGCGTTTGGACATGATATATATCCGAAAATTGGAAGAGAAGCTGCAAATATCTTATAGTTTGCTTATATTATGCTATTTTGAACCACGGTAATTAGTAAAAACCTGAAGAAGGTGCTCAATACTATTGCAGAGCAAATATATATATATTTTTATTTTATTACCGTTTTATCTATTTAGTTACTTCTGTTCAAGTCTGACGAAGTTGCTGGATCGTTGATACGATTCGGTAACATAAACATGTGTAACTAAACAGATAAAACGTTAATGAAATAAAACATATATATATATATATATATATATATATATATATATATATATATATAAAATTTTGCACATGTCTGAACATCAGATATACCAAATTTCAAATCTGTAGATCAAAAATTCGTTGAGTATATAGGTTGAGAAGTGTCACCACACACACGTTCTCACTTTTGGAGATATATAGATATCTTTATAAAGCTGATTTATTTCTTGCGTAGATATTGATAATAAAAGCCCATATTTCTATTTCAGAAATAATAAATAAATAATTAATAAACTCAGTCGTATAGATAAAAGTGACTTCATAAACAATAACTAATTTGTATGCTCTTAAAAAAACTGTCATTAATTCAATATTCGGGTTCTGCTTTTTTTTATTCATTTCATTACACCAACTTCTATGAAGGCATATTTTTTACACTGTGCATGATTGCATAAGATTGGGAATGTAAAATTCTTGCACACACATTTCTTGTCTGTTTACTGTTTCAGTCTTTGGTCTACAGACTTGAAACTTGACATATGGTGTATTCGGACCTGTGGAAACAAAATTGATTTGGATTTTAGAAAAAATAGAAAATTTAGGAAAAATAGCCGTTAAGGGGTCAAAATTGAAAAAGAAATTGGAACTTGTAATTCGACGTAATATGTACGCTCTACGCATGTGCAAATATACATTTATAGAATTAACCATGTTAATTGTCATGCATGTGTCGTTAGATCAGATGATAGCGAATACCACTAGAATGTCAAATGCTTTGGTTTCGATTTTAACTGAAAGCACACATGTCATATTAAAAAAAAAACTTTTGAAAACACTATCATATATTGGGTACAATTTAATAATCAATAGAGCATTGGTTCTATAATATTAAATACGAAATCTGCATAAATTAAAATATCATTTTTAAGTGTATTTTACGACCTGGTAACGCCGGGCGGCCTGCTAGTTAATATATATAGTAATAAGTAGGTTATTTTAATATATATATATATATATATATATATATATATATATATATATATATATATATATATATATATATATACTTGTACTTTTTTGTAGAAAAAGAAATCCCATACAGTGCTCTATTATTAGGGAAAAAATGGAAATGCATTAGACAGGTTTAGAAAAGAAATAGAAAAGTATTTCAAGGAGTTAGGATTTAAAATAATAATATCCACAAATTTACGTAAAGTGGACTTCTTAGACGTAACTTTAGATCTCCAAAAAAGAATATATAAACCATTTCATAAACCAAATGAAAAATTAGTATACATAAACAAAGGTTCATGCCACCCCCCGACAATATTTAAAAATATGGTAGCAAATGTGAGCAAAAGAATATCTATATGATCTTCAAATGCAGAAGTATTTGAACAAGCAGCTCCATATTACAATGACGCGCTCCATAAAAGTGGATTTAAAGAACAAATAAGATTCGAACCAACCCATAACCAACAAAAAAAAAAAAAAAAAAAAAACAGAGGACGGAAGTAATTTGGTTTCTACCTCCATTCTCATTAAATATAAAAACTAAAGTAGGACGGTTGTTCTTGAAACTACTAGATAAACATTTTCCAAAAAAGCACAAGCTACATAAAATATTCAATAGAAATACAATTAAAATAAGCTACTCAACAACACCGTCAATAAAATCCATCATCTCTAGAGAACCAATAGAGAGGGAAAATGCAACCTGCTCTTGCAGAGCCAAAAATGAGTGCCCGCTTGAAGGGAATTGTAAAGCAGAGTCACTTGTATATGAGGCAACTGTAACGAATACATCCACAAACGTAACTAATAAATACATTGGAATGACGAAGGGGCCGTTTAAACAGAGATATTACATGCACATGTGCTCTTTTAGAGCAAAAGAGAGAAGTAATACGGCTTTAGCAAACAAGATCTGGCAGTTAAAAGAAGAAGGTGCACCTTTTACGGTGAAATGGAAAAAACTCGAGCAAAAACCTTCATACTCCCCAGAGCTAAAAAAATGCTCGCTCTGCAATGCCGAAAAATATTACATTTTAAAAGCAATCCAAGAAGATGGATGCTTAAATGTAAGAAACGAATGCTTGAAGGACTGTATACATAGAAGAGAATCGCTTCTTATAAATTGGGATAGAAAAAAAGATAAAACGTGAAGATAAAAAAAAAGGGTTTAGTTATAGACACATGCCAAAATATTTTATTTTATATTATTGTAGATCTTATCACCCATTTTAAACGAGATCAAGAGAGACTTTTTAAGTTTAAAATTTTAAATGTTTTAAAACGTGTTTTTAAATAGAGCGAGATCATGCTATACTTAATATATTTAAATATAAAAACGCCAATTTTTGACACCGTTTAAACCTATTTCAATCTAAGATTTATTACCGTTTTTAAAACGAAATTACATATAACTTTAAAATAACGGTTTAAATAATTTTAAACGTGAAACGATACTTAAATATAAACATATGCCATATTTTTACACATTTTAAGTCTATTTTAACTAAATATTATTACCGTAATTAAAACGAAACTAGAGATTATTTTAAAATAAATCTTTAACGTTTTTAAACGCAAAGAGATACTTAAATATTAGTATATACCATCCCCTGGGCACTTCCTAGGTCTATTTCAATCTAAATTTTATTACCCTATTTTTAAACTAGATTAGACATAACTTCAAAATGAACTTTTAAAACGCTTTTAAACGAGACTTAAACTGAATGATAGGGGGGATGCTTAAAGAAAAATAATAATATAGAAGGCATCATCACATACTTTTTAATTTATTGCTTCAAATTTATTACCTTATTAAAGTAGCATGCAAAAAATAAATTAAAAAAAAAAATAAATAAATAAAAAAAATAAAGGATAAAATAAATAAATAAATAAAAATTATGGTGTGCATATATAGAGTTCCGGTTCCGGTTAAAGACAGATGAGAGTCGGCTGAAGAGAGCCTGAGGCGGACATTAAGAGCAGTCCTCAACTACCGGGCTTGAAACCGTCGGTACCGAGTACCGATATAAATGTAAATTCCTGTATATATTATACAATATATATATATATATAAATATATATATATATATATATATATAAATATATATATATATATATATATATATAAATTCATTTCTTATCGTTAAGCACTTTTAGTTGAATTAAAGTTCTTATCGTTGAGCACTTTCAGTTGAATTAAAGTCGGTCAACTTAGCTCTTATGCATAGATCATCGTATAACGATTAGATCACTTTCTGACTGACGTAAATGAACATTTTAAAAAAATTAAAATGTTTAAATTCAACGCTATTTCACGCGGTTAATGGTAGCCGAATGGATACGATCTCTGCTAATCGAGCCAGAGATGTCTCGTGTTGCGGGGTTCGAATTCGTTCTGCTGGTGTTAATCGTGACACCCTGCACTGAAGAATCCCGAAAGGATGAAACACTAGTATCTGTAGGTATTTAAGTATTATAGTAAAAAAATAATTATATATATATATATATATATATATATATATATATATATATATATATATATATATATATATATATATATATTAAAATAGAAAAATGCGAGCATTAAAAGTAATATGGTTAAGCTTAAACATGGAAAAGTAAAGGACTAGAAGTTAAATCTGGAAAAGAAAAGGACAAGATGTTCCAGTAAAAAATACAATAAATTTATAACTGAAAATGTTGCAGCGTTAAGAATTGATTATATAATGTTATAAATTGAATTAAAAAAAATTCTTAATGCTGCAATATCTCCAGTTATAGATTTATTGTATTTTTTACTGGAATATCTGGTCCTTTTCTTTTCCAGTTTTGACAACTAGTCCTTTACTTTCTCATGTTTAAGCTTAATCATATTACTTTTCAATCTCGATTTTTCTATTGTAATCCATGATTTTTTCCAGGCTCTCAGTAAATTTACTTGTCCTTTGTTTAATTTCAGTCTTATTTTTGCCTCCATAAACATAGCATACACATATGTAAATAGAACGTACGGCACTCGTCTGCTTTCAATAAAATCCCCCAACTATATCCCTTTCATTTTTTCATTCTCTTTGTTTCACATGTTACTTCTATTTTCGCGAAAGCGATGGATTGGTAGCAACAGTAGTCGCTGAAGCGACGTGGTTGCTATAGAAATCAGTCATAAAAAACGTCGCTCACTCTTTACTTATTTTTACGATTTTGAAAACCATTAAATTCATTATAACTTTCGTTCTATTGAACGAAAATTGAATTTTTTTTTCAAAATATAGCTGAGAAGGTGATCTATAAAATTTAATAATTGTTTGAAATTTAGTCGAAAAATGAGTGAGCGGTGAAGCTTTAAAGCAGTTCTAAATGACTAAAATTGCAGCACGGTAGTGTTTGAATGATATATATTACATAGAAAAATGCGAGCATGAAAAGTAATATGGTTAAGATTAAGCTTAGAAAAGTAAAAGGACTAGTTGTTAAAACTAGAAAAGGAAAAGACAAGATATTTTAATAAAAAATATAATAAATTTATTACTTAAAATATTGCAGTATTAAGAATTTATATATAATGTTAGATTGAATTAAAAAAAAAACTCCTAATGTTGCAATAGTTTAAGTTATAAATTTATTATATTTTTTACTAGAATATCCTATCTTTTTCTTTTCCAGTTTTAATAACTAGTTCTTTTACTTTTTTGTCTAATCTTAACCATATAACTTTTCATGCTTGCACTTTTCTATGTAATCCATGATTTTTCCAGGCTTTGCTTTGAAATAACATTTTCTTTTTGTGTTCAATATCATACGCATTGTCAACAATCCATAAAAATATTTCCAACTTCTTAAATTGGCTAAATAAACAAAATCAAATAAAAGACGTAATTAAGTAAATAAACAGAAAGAAGGGACAAAAAAGAGAAAAACAGAATTAAATCGTCGTAAGCGAAAGAATCTCAGCCCTAGCGCGGCAAAAAAGAGAGCAACAGAATTAACGGGCGACGTCGTATGTGAAAGATTATCATCCCTAACACGGCAGAGAACATCACTTTTGTTAACTCTCTTTATATAACCCAAATAAGATGGCATGAAAGCGACATTCCCGCTATGATTTATGAAGGTGTCGACGACGAAAAAGTTATGTTAATCAACAGTCAATCACTAGAAACCGGCGCTCACGTTCCTTATTTATTCTAAAAACTTTTGAACACTAGTAATTTTATTATAACTTCTGTTTTAATGAACGAAAATTTGAAATTTTTATTTCAAAATACAGCTGAGAAGGTGATCTATGAACTGTAAAAACTTTTTAAAATTTGGTTGCAAAGCGAGCGGTGAAGCTTTAAAGCAGTTCTAAATGAGTAAAACTAACACTTAACCATATATTCAAACACTACCGTGTTTGAATTACACACACACACACACACACACACACACACACACACACACACACACACACATATGTGTGTGTGTGTAGGATGGAACGATAAAAGTGTCGCCATAGAAAAGACGACATGATTTAATTTCTGTTTGATGAAAACCAGCTTTTCTTTTTTTTGTTGCAGACCATCTACTAGTTGGCTAGTTGTGTACGAATCCTGAGAGCGATAGGAGCCTTCTATCATGTCTGAAAGTGCCATAATGTCCAACGAATGAGATCGGAGATGCATCGCTGTACATCTCATGCTCTCTACCGATCCAAGTTAAGACAACAGGACCATTACCAACATTCTCAAAAACCAAATCAGGACGGTTCAACGCTTGAGGGCATAGCTCAACGAAGTTTTTGGTCATAATTATGGTCTTATATGTTGCCTAAGTGAGGGTCACATCATGCCACCTCACATCTTAAAAGTCAGCTTGAAAGTCAACACTAAAGTATACGTAGATGTGCTGAAGAGTGTGATCCCCTGTTACAATCAGGTGGCCGCTGGCAGACCCTAGGTGTGCCATCAGGACTCGGCACCGGCCCACGAGTCCAACAAGACCCAGGCTTGGCTTCAGAAGGAGTGCTACGACTTTGTATTCTTCTCTCATTGATCCCCTCCTTCCCCGACCTGAACCCGCAGAACTACTTCGTTTGGTCATACATCGAGAACATCACCAACATAACATCCCACAACACCAACTACTATTCGCTGAGCTCCCGCCAGCGCTTGTGGAAAAGGCATGCTCTCAGTTTGGGACCCGTAGGCAGTGATTGAGACTGAAGGCGTTTACATTGAATATATGTCAGCTCTACTACATGATAAAGTTACCTGAATGTATTTTTTTTTCAATGAAAGTTTAAAAATAAAGCTGTAGTGTTGTTTTCTTCAGGGTGACAATTTTACCCTGCTACACTATATCTATCTATCTATCTATCTATCTATCTATCTATCTATCTATCTATCTATCTATAAAAGTGAAAGTGTCTGTGTGTGTATCTGTGTATCTGTGTGTCTGTGTGTGTACATTTCCCTACGCAATAACTCTGTCAATTTTTAGTCAACAGACTCGAAATTTGATATACAGATTTGATATGAGATTTGGGAAAACTGATGTGATCGGTTTTCGGCGAGAAATTAGGCGATTAAGGGGTCAGAGTTCAACGATTTGACCTGTGATAACTCTACCAAACTCCCCCGACAATTTTCGGTCTAAACACTTGAAATTTTAGATATATATTCCTTGGACATGGATCTAACTTAATAACTTAATAACTTAATTTGAGGCCAAAACAATAAATTTTAAGGGGTCATAATAGGGGTCAAAGTAAAAGAAATTGACCACTTTTCTTTTTGCTCAAACTGTCTCTCTGTCTGTGTATCTGTCTATCTGTGTGTCTGTGTGTACATTTCCCTACGCAATAACTCTGCCAATTTTCAGCCTACAGACTCGAAATTTGATACACAGGGTAATCATCATCATATCTTATCGCAATAGAAATTAACCCATCGCATGGCGGTACAGTTTGCCTCCTTAAGGTCTTGGTTTGAGCAATGAGGACCCAATCGGCAGTTTTCCCTAAGGTAATGCATCGTTTGTACCTCTCCACATGGACATAAAGATGAGGTGTCTAGGCCCAACTTGTAGAGATTGTCTTTTGTTTTGCCTTCTTTGGCTCTGCCTCTATTTAGAGTTACCCAGTTTTTTCTACCAAGGTTTGAACCCTGGGGGAGTGTTTCTTTTGGGTCTGGTAGGGCTTCGTTTTTATTCCTGCTGTTATAGTGTCGCCATCGTTCCATCCTATAGGAGTCAGCTTGCCTGGGATCGATTTCCTCTATATTGATGAAGCTACTGCGAGATTTTAGTCTTTGTCTCACTGATTGGTGGCCAAACAGTGAGTGCCTGTGGTCGTTAAGCTGTTTGTACCGTTCCATTCTGGTGATGACTTCTCGCCTGATATGTGGTGGTGGAATACCAGTTAGGCAGTATAGAGTTGGCAAGGGAGTTGGTCTTAGGGCACCAGTTATGGTCCGGTATGCCTTGTTCAGTTCTACAGCAATTTTATGGGCATGGCATGATCTTGCCCATACTGGGGCACAATAGTCCGCTGTGGAATGGCACAGTGCGAGAGCTGTTTGCCTCAGTGTTTTGGGGTCAGCACCCCAATTGCTGAGAAGGTTGTTTTGTGATGACAGCTTGCCTTTCAATTTGGTAATGTGTTTTCTAAAAGAGAGTGTTCTGTCCAGAGTTACCCACAGGTAGACTGGGAAAGGTTCACGTGTAAGCATGTTGTCGTTCCACATGACTCTTAGTCTCCGATTTGCTTGGTGATTATTAAGATGAAAGGCGCAAACCTGGGTCTTGTTTGGGTTTGCATTTAAGAACCACTTCTTGTAGTACCTAGAAAGAGTGGCTAGGGCATCAGAGAGTCTTTCTCCTATGATATCAAAACTATTTGTCTGGGTGGCGATGCATAGGTCATCTGCATATATATATCTTTTTATATTTGGGTATTGTGGTTGGTCGTTAGTGTAGATATTGAATAGGGTTTGAGCCAAAACTGAACCTTGTGGGAGGCCATTGTTTTGGATAAACCATTTACTCTTTTTGCCATCCATCATGGAAACGTCGATTACTAAGTAGACATTAAATTATGCTCACCAAAGCTGAGCTAAATTCAGAAAAAGCTCCTCAGTTCCGAATTGCAGCCGTGACACCCAACCAAGTAGCCCATCAGCTGCTACTGAATGGCAAACCGCAACAAAAAGAAAGAGGAGAAAAAAAGAGAATGAAAGCCGAACTTAGCCACGTCATGCAAACAGAAATGCCTATCTAGAACCATTCTCAACAGCCGAAATAATCGCAGCAATATCTCAACTAAAAAATGGAAAGGCATCGGGCCTTGATGGAATAACCACAGAGATGGTAACACACTTTGGAACAACTGTAAGAAAGTGGTTACTGGCCCTAATAAATAACTGTGCGTCATCCCTCAAACTCCCTAAAATCTGGAAAAAGGCAAGAATAGTAGCCATTCTAAAACCTGGAAAAGACCCCACATCACCTAAGAGCTACTGACCTATCTCCCTACTGTGCATTCTTTATAAACTATATGAGCGCATGATACTTGCCAGAATAACGGAAACAGTGGGAGAACAACTCTCAGCTGACCAAGCTGGCTTTAGACCAGGTCAGTCATGCTGTAGCCAGATTTTAAACCTGAGCCAATTCATTGAGGATGGATTTGAGACCAAAAAATAACAGGCACTGTGTTTGTAGACCTTACAGCAGCCTATGACACTGTCAACCATAGGGCACTCATACTAAAAGTAGCCCAAATGATACAGGGTACTGAGATTTGGGAAAATCGATTTTCGGCTAGAAATTTGGCGATTCCGGGGTTAAAGTTCAACAATTTGACCTTTGAGAACTCTACCAGACTCCCCCGACAATTTTTGGTCTAAACACCTGAAATTTTAGATATAGGTTCCTTGGATAGGAATCTAACTTAATAACTTAATTTGAGGCTAAAAAATAATTTTTAAGGGGTCATAATAGGGGTCAAAGTTAAAAAATTGACCACTTCTTTTTTGCTCAACGTACATCTCTAAATACCCAAGCAACGCCGGGCACCCATGCTAGTATATCTATAAAAGTGAACGTGTCTCTGTGTGCGTGTGTCTGTGTGTGTGTCTGTGTGTGTGTACATTTCCCTACGCAATAACTCTGTCAATTTTTAGTCTACAGACTCGAAAAACTCGGTTTTCGGCCAGAAATTTGGCTGTTGAGGGCTCGAAGTTAAACGATTTGACCTTTGAGAACTCTACCAAACTCCTCAGACAATTCTGAGTCTAAACACTTGAAATTTTAGATATAGGTTCCTTGGACATGGATCTAACTTAATAACTTAATTTGAGGCCAAAACAATAAATGTTAAGGGGCCATAATAGGGGTCAAAGTTAAAAAGAAATTTGACCTCTGCGGTCTCTACCTAATTACTCATTTGAAATTTTACATAAAGGGTATTCAGAGATAGGGCAAGTTTTTTCATCAGTTTGGGTCGAAAATTTTAGTTACCAATATATAAATGTATGTATGTATTTATGTATGTATGTTTGCATGTCTGCCTAAAACTTTCGACAGAGGCGACGGATTTTACCAAGATCAGTATCGTTGTGAAGTTCGACCTTTCATACGACAAATATCGAAAAATTGGCTAAAAACATTAACATCTTCACCTTCAACTAGGTACTTTTCAACAAGGGGAGTCGCTTTTTTCGCCGATATTTTTGAAAGATATCCTCTCCTTTCGATTGTCTAGCCTTAATGTAAACATAAGTCACTTCAGGTTTGGCGGTGGTCGTAACCGCAAGGACGTCAGGTTTTTTTCCCCCGTTCTTTTCCTCTTTCACGGTACGGATTCGATCCTGCCTTCCTACTACCACTTTTTTTTTGCTCAACATACACACCCAAACACCCGGGCAACGCCGGGCTGAAATGCTAGTATATATATATATATTAGCATTTCAGCCCGGCGTTGCCTTGGTGTTTGGATGTAATATTGAGCATATATATATATACTATAGTGTAATATTGAGCATATATATATATATACTATAGTGCTCCTCACCTTGAGTTGAGCATATTAAGTGAAACACGAATTACCATTAGCATATAAGCGACGCTCTTTGTGTAAACAAATCGAGCGGAGGTATTTCGAACGATATCAAAACATCGTTAAACTCACTACTCGTTCAAGCAGCCGCCAATAGCGTAATGGTTAGGAGCCTTGACTGCCGTACAAACGGTCGGGTTTCAATCCTGGCTTGAGGTAGTTGCCTGTCTAGCCGCACTGATGAGCTGTGAAACAGCGAAACAGTACTGTATGTGGATGACTATAGTGCTCCTCACCTTGAGTTGAGCATATTAAGTGAAACACGAATTACCATTAGCATATAAGCGACGCTCTTTGTGTAAACAAATCGAGCGGAGGTATTTCGAACGATATCAAAACATCGTTAAACTCACTACTCGTTCAAGCAGCCGCCAATAGCGTAATGGTTAGGAGCCTTGACTGCCGTACAAACGGTCGAGTTTCAATCCTGGCTTGAGGTAGTTGCCTGTCTAGCCGCACTGATGAGCTGTGAAACAGCGAAACAGTACTGTATGTGGATGACTATATATATATATATATATATATATATATATATATATATTAATGATAAGTAGAAAGATTGTAAATCAAGAAACAAAGTAAAGTTAAGGCTTCTAAAACCCATACTAGGATTGCCCGCAAGCGTATAATGTACTTGGTAAAATTTGTAAAGTTACTTCTGGAGGTTGAAGGTTCAATCATCAGTCAGGGTGACACTCAAAATAAAATTGCGAATTACTTAGAACTTTTACATCGTCATGAATAACGGAATAAGAGCATGATACCTCTGTTTGAAATTCCGTTCGACAGAAAGATTTCCGAGTTCGACAAGACAGGTCAAAACTTATATCGACCAAAACGTTGTGAAAATATCACTCAAGATGAGAACAGTAGTCCGAAGACGCAAAATAATACAAATATTTTAAAATATAAAGAACTTGAAGCATAAACTCTTTTATGAAAATGACCGACTTCGAAAAACGATTGATATACCGTAAAACGAAAAACGAAACTAAACTAAACAAATTTAGAAAAAAATTAGGAACTTGGCATAAATGGTTACTTCAGCTAATTGCTGAATAAAACGCATATAATTAAATGAATTACACTGTTTATAGTAAGCATAGTTTATATGGAATATAGAATTCAAAATTTGACGGTTTAAAGCCAAACAAATAGAAAATATCATTCAATAAACATATTTCACCAATATCTGAAGGAACACATGCCAAGTCTTACAATCGTCATGGCACGTAAAAAGAAGAAAAAGAAAAAAGAAGAAGAAAAAACTGCATTTTCCTGATGAAAATTCTGTTATGAATCGCAATATTGAATTTAATTTTAATAAATAAGTGAACAGTTAAATTTTGAATTTTGTTTTTCTATAAACAATGGACTTTCTATTACTTAACACATACACGCTCGACCGGAAGTTGTTTGGCTTTAAACCGTTAAATCTTGAATTTTGTAAATGAATTACGTTTATCCCAAGTTCCTAAACTTTTCACGTATTTCAAAGAAAAGCTTTTCAAAACAAACGATGCACATTTCAATAAACTGTCCTACACTGGCATCTGTGTTAAATAGAGACTAGTCGGCTACCTCAACAAAAACAACATTCTTAGTGAGATGCAATATGGTTTCCGTTCTGCAAGATCTAGAAAAGATGTGCTAACGGTTATATCTTATCGTATTAGCGAATCTCTCGACGGAGGCTTCCTTTCTAGGGCAATTGCTTTTGACATATCAAAGGCCTTTGATAGGGTATGGCATAAGGGTCTACTCCACAAGATCTCCAGCTCGGTATAGCTGGAAATGTCTTCTCAATTATTAACTTATTTCTCTCTGATGGGTTCATAAAAGTAGTGGTTGGTGGACAGAAATCAGAAGCTCACAGTTTTAATACTGGAGTCTCTCAGGGGTCCATCCTGGCCCAACTCTCTTCCTGATCTACATCAATGATCTCCCAAATCACATCCTAAGATAATTCGTAGACATTTATGCTGACGACACCATCTATGGTAACACATCAAATGCCGTAAATAACCAAGTTCTCTCTGATTCTCTCTCCTCTGATCTTGAGTACGTGGTACAATGGGGAAAGAGGTGGCTGGTTAATTTTAATGCATCTAAAACCAAGCTTCTAGCTTTACCTCATCAACGCTCTGATCCACGTCTGGCATCAATTGAAATGGATGGCTCTCGTCTTGGGAAGGTTCCATGTTTTGACAAGCTTCTAGGTCTGACCTTTACTCCTGATTTGAAATGGAACGTTTACATCAAATCCGTTATTAAAGTCGTTGGAAAAATAGTGGGATCCTTCTACCGCTCCAGCAGATATCTCACTGCTGATGCAATTCGCTACCTATATAAGAGCCAGGTACGTCCAAGGATGGAGTACTGTTGCCACATCTGGACAGGAGCTACTAGAAGCAGATTATCCTGCCTTGACAGAGTTCAAAATAGACTTCGTAGCCTCATAGGAGATGTCCTTTTCTCTTCCCTGCAACCTCTCTCCCACAGAAGAGACGTTGCGAGCCTGTATTTGTTTTATCGTTACTTCCATGGCAAATGCTCGTCTGAGCTCCAGTCTCTGATCCCATCTCGCCAATCTTTCACAAAAAACACCCGTCTAGCTGAAACCACTGTCAATAATTTTCCCCATTCTTTATCTGTGCCTAAATCAAAACGCAGATTTCATGAACAAAGCTTCTTTCTTAGAAGTGCACATTTGTGGAACTCTCTTCCGTTTGCTTGTTTTTCAGCTGACTATGATTTGGTCGTCTTCAAGTCCAACGTAAACAAGTTCTTGATAAGCCGTTCCCTTAAGTAATCCAATTTACCAAATTTACATTACTAACGATTACTACGATATTGTCTCATTGACTTCTGTACACTCATTGACCCTTATCCTCGAGTAGCCCCCGGGCTTTGATATGTGGTGACTCTTATGTAAAAAAGAAACATATTTTTTATATAGGACCGAACACAAAAAAAATCTTTTAAATGTTTTGAGAGAGGTTAACACGATTTAATATTGTAATGGTTTGTTGTTTTGTCCCAAATTCCTGAATTTTGGAAGAATTACCATATTTATTTGCGCTGCCATTGATCTTTTCGTCTTTATTCAGATGTCATCAGAGACATGCCGTTTCCAACGAAACCCCAGATTTTGCCAGGCCAAATGAAACAATGCTCCCGTCTGTTGAAACGCAACGAATACAACATAAATTATTCGTCGCTTCACTCAAAAGCTGAAAGATTTCTCAGAGAAATCGTTCTTATTTATATTTTTCACTCAAACAAAACAAAACGCGTCGATATGTTTACAATGATGGATATTGTTCGATCAAAACCAGTTGGGTCAGAAGAGAAAGAAAATACACGGTTTGGATTGTTTTTGCCCACAGAGGTTTGTTTGTGTGTCAATGATGTTCAAAAAACAAGACAAGCCAAGACCAATTGTTTGTGTGGAAAAGGCACTAACAAGTGTAACTCGATTATTTCTTAATTAAAGTGAATTTTGAAAATATTTATTAAATACTCTCTAATATTTCTAGTTAACATTTCACCGAAATCGAAGGTACCTGAAAATCGAGGATGGTATTAGAGGTCTGTTCCAATCGCTTTTGAATAAAACTAAATTATACTAAATATAACTCACATTATCTTCCCTTATGCCGAGGTCTCAAAATTCATAATGTGAGGTTAATTATTTTACCCTCTCCCATTTATATATACACATATAAAGACCAAAAACTAAGTAGAAAATAAAAAAATAATAATATAAATGGAATAAATAATTGTTGTGGCCTAAAAGCCACACTAAGGATTACACGGATATGGGGTAGAAAAAGGTATTTGTATCGAGAACAAAACAGAATATACACAGAACAACAGTCGCAGTACTTACCGCCCAAAACGGCATACTACAAAGGTACACGCACGGCCACGAGAGTCGGCACTTCTCGGTTTATTCATATCTTGTGTATGGGTGAGTTTCCTCAACAATAATAGACGTAATGAACAAAATAAACCTTTCAATTGTAAAACTTGACAGTGGCAAGCAAGTCGGAGAATAATGATAGAAAAAATAGAAGACGTCAAGCGATTTGGTATTATCCGCCATTCTCGAAAAATATTCAGACTGGTATCCATAAACGCTTCTTTAAAATTATTCAAACTTGTCTATAGTTAAAACACGTATGAACAATTATATAGATTTTGCAGGCCATGTTCAGAAGAATCATTATCAACAATTAAAGATATTATTAACGTGGTAGACAAAAAGGACGAAATTCTCTCTGATTGTATGCATAAAAATTGTAAAAATACAACTAATATAAGGTTATTTCTCATTTGTTATTTTATGGTATTTTAATTCTGAAAATATCAAGGGTGTTGTGTTTTTATGAACAAATTATGCTGAGGCTTTTGTTTACTAGAGGTTAAATAACCGACGAAGTTTCACGAGGTTACTACAAGTGTGCACAATACTGAAGTAGAGCAGAGTATACTCTTTGTTTTTACATAAGCAGTAATATGTTCCTACACAGTCATGAGCATGTTTCAGTCAGAAGTGTTGTGACAATTATTCGGAATCGAGAATCGGAAAAATCCGAGCTTTTGGGGTATCGAAATCGGTATCGGAATCGGAAAAATTTGAGCCTATTTTCCGATGCCAAATCTGATTCCTTTAATCATCTTTTTTATTTGATTTTGGTTTAAGAAACATCTTCCACTGCTTGTAGTAATAATAAAATAATAAATATTTATTGATTTAAACTTCCAGTAAAACCAAAATCTTTAAATCGCCCCATTCACAAGTGTGTTTTTACGTTTGAGAAAATATAGGCACATTTAAGATGTGTTTTTACAGGATAAAAAACACTTATATAGTTAGATATTTAAAGATTCATAAAGAATCTGAATCGGAATCTGTAACTGTATCAGAATCGGGAATTTAGTATAGAATCGATCGGTAATTGTATCGGAATCGGGGAAAATACTGGAATCGTCCCATCACTAATATATATATATATATATATATATATATATATATATATATATATATATATATATATATATAAGAGAAAGACAAGTTATGATATTTATGATTAAAAAGAAAAAAGGAGACTAGCTGATCGGTTTCGCCATCACTCTTCTAGAGTTGGATCAAGAGATTTTTTTTTAAAGCGAGATGAGCCCATGAGGGAAAATAGACGTTTAAAATACTTCTAAAATACATAAAAAAACATGGTAACAGAAAGAAAATACAACAACAAAAAAAGAAGAAATAAACAAAAAGCAAAACAAAACCGGGAACGCTAGATATCTAAAATAAACCTAAATATGATAAATGTACAATGGTAGAATCTTCTAGATGCTAATCACGTTCAAACCTAAGAGACATTCCTTCTGTTTACAAAGAGAAGGTCTTTTCAAAAGAAAAAGAGCAAAATAATATATATATATATATATATATATATATATATATATATATATATATATATATATATATATATATATATATATATATGTATGTTGAATTTATAAGGGAAAGAAATGTTTTGATATTGATTATTGAAAACAGTGGGGAGACCATCTGACGGGTTTCGTCCTCACTTGTCTAGAGCTGAATCGAGGGATTTATTTTATTTATAAAAACGAGATGAGCCCTAGAAGGAAACTATACGTTTAAAATAAAGTGTACTAACGAAGAGAAAAATAGTCATATACTTAAAATAAACCTACGTATGATCTATAGTAGAATCTTCTAGCGGCTAATTATGTTCAAACCTAAGAAACATCACTTCTGTTTACAAAGAGTTCTCTTCAAACGAATATGAATAGTCTTTAAAATCTTCGGGTGAAAATCTGAATGAGCACGACTCAAAATGATAAATGAGTCAATGATGAAGTTCGTAGCACAAGACGGGTTTTTAAGCAAATGATCTTCTATTGAAAACCCGTATGTATTACTCAGAACGTGCATTGGTTGGTAGGTCCCATTTCTGGTTCTGCTAGGTACGTGCTGTTGGACTCGACTATCTAATCTTAACGACGTTCGGCCCAGGTAGTAGACACTGCAACTACATTTGAATTGATAAATTACATTATTCCTATGGTGAGGCGTAGAACGTATTTTCGAACATTTGGCAACTTGATTTAATTGTCGGTTCTTATGTAGATTGTCGATTAATCAGCGCATTTCAAGTAAATAAACATTATTACGTACTTACGAAATTAGTATAAGTTCCAAAAATTCCGAAAAAAAGATCCTATATAAGAAGTGCTAGATATATCTTTAAAAAAAAACAAAAACAAAATCATCCACTATTTCGTTCTCAGATTTTTTCCTAAAAATGCCGGACTCCTAACTTTAGTTGATTTAATTCAAGGGAGATAAGTCAGTTTGTCATATTGAATTGGTCGCACAGTGTTCTACATTAAAACGTACGATAAAACTCAATAATTCAATAAATTCTGTTTTTACTTGTAATCATTTTCCTACTTGATCATTTTTCGTCATTTTTGGAATTCATACTAATTTTGGCATGACGCATAAGTACTTAATAATGAAATGCGTTAATTTAAAACATCACCAATCTCCATAAGCATCGAATTGTCTGCTTTACAGTACATCGACACAGTTTACATTATTTAATGCCGAAATACAACACAATCATGTTGATACACTGGTTCTTATTAGATCACCGAAGTTAAGCGACGTTGAGCTTGATCAGTAATAAATGGTTGACGTTTAGGAGTACCAAGTGCTGTATGTGGGAAAGCTTTCTCCGTATCCCAGTATTGTTTCTAGTCACCCTGCACATATCATTGCCATCAGACTCAATCAATCCCGGTTCACGAAAAACACTTTTACAGGATGTATCCATTATCTCTCAGAGTTAAACAGAGGCCTCTTTGTAGTACCGAAATACTATACTTACTGTAAACGGTTCATTGTATACGATTAGTTGGACATACGTTGCTATTTTATCCAGAGCTGTATGAAATTACGGGTTTATGCTTTTCCCGACTGTAATAGATTCGATAGTATTTGATCTCGACTCCACAGGCCGCAACGGTATTCGTTAGGGCAATCACGCACTCGGAGTTATAAATAGCCACCCAGAGTTATAAATAGACGAGAGAAGAACGCTTTTGGACAGTTCGTGCAATCTTTTACAGCTCACCTTTGGCCCCTGTGTTATTTGAACAACCATTTGTTATTTACTATGTTTTATGGTGTTATGTTATTAGTCACGAATAATCGCAACAAGACAGAAAAAAAAAGCAAAAACAAAAAAAACAAACAAAACAAAACACAAGCAATAAAACTTACATTTGTGTTTGCTATAAGTTATTCTAATCCACCCTTAATCCATATTTGTTTTATATTTATTAAAAAATACATATTTCCTGTTTTTAGTCTTTTCTTCAGACTGTTAATTTTAAAAACATCTGTTTTAGCTATTTTGCGCGCGTGTGTGTGTGAGAGAGGGAGAGAGAAAGAGAGAGAGAGAAAGAGAGAGAAAAAGATAGGGACCAATATATATGCTTATATATAGCTGTGTGCGTGTGTGTGAGAGACCATATACAGGGTGACCAAAAAAACAAAAAACAAAAAACAAAACAAAAGCTAAATTGAGGCCATCTAGAACATATGCTGTAGAACGGAAAAAAAGCCCAAGACCCAAGTGTTTTGATGTGATGTTTTGAATATAATAAACTAGTTATGACCAAAGTTTCATTTCATTCGGACAAAACACTAACAAACGGGGCCTAATTAGAGTTGGGGCTCGTTTTTTGGGTCACCCTGTATATATATATATATATATATATATATATATATATATATATATATATATGTATATGTATATATATGCATATATATGTATATATATGCATATATATATATGTATATGTATATATATGCATATATATGTATATATATGCATATATATGTATATATATGCATATATATATGTATATATATGCATATATATATGCATATATATATGTATATATATGTATATATATATGTATATATATATGTATATATACATATATGTATATATATATGTATATGTATATATACATATATGTATATATATATATATATATGTATATATATATGCATATATACATATATGTATATATATGTATGTATATATATATATGTATATATATATGTATATATATATGTATATATATATGCATGTATATATATGTATATATATATGTATATATGTATATATATGTATATACATATATTTATGTATATATATGCATATATGTATATATATATGCATATATATATATATGTATATATATATGCATATATATATGTATATATATGTATATATATATGCATATATATATGCATATATATGCATATATATATATATATATATATATATATATATATATATATATATATATATATATATATATATATATATATATTGGTTCAATGTTTTGGGGAAAGAATTCCAGCAAAGTGCGCGATTATAAAGAAAAATTTTCAATACAATAATATGGCTGACGATAGTCTAACATTTACCATCAACTAGTCCCCATTACGCTAGGCTTCTGTAAACTTTTATTTTTATTTATATATACAAATATTACATAGTTGCTACACTGAACATACTAATGTTTTAGATAATTAGTCGGTAAGGATCAAAAGTCATCTGCCTGTGAGAGAGATACAGGAAAAAATAGAAAGAGATGAGAGCGAACAAGTGTAGTTGCTAAAGACCAATATATATATATATATATATATATATATATATATATATATATATATATATATATATATATATATATATATATATATAAAGTTGAATGTCTCTGTGTGTGTGTCTGGTCACGAATAGGCTCTTATATGGTTGACTATTTTAAAAAAACTCATTACATATTATGATAGAAGATGTATCGAAACACAGGAATAGGTATGTTTCATCTGGCAGAACGGTTGTTCATTAAAATTGTGGGGGTCTGCGTTCGCGCCTGTTGCATAAAGCATGGAAATAAAAAATTAAAAAAAAAGGTTTACAAGTGTTTTAGATATAGATGTACATAAGAATACTTTGATAAGTATGTTTTAACTTAAATAGGGATGGTATAATAAAATTGTGGGGTCTGCGTTCGCGCCTGGCCTCCATGGAATGGAAATAGGCACGAACTTTAATAAAGACTTTTCATATTTATCTGCGTAAGTATACTTTGATAATTATGTTTCAGTTTGAAAAAATTATGTGGTACTCGTTCGCACCTGACCTCCATAGAATTGAAATATATCACAAAGTTTAACAAGGATTTTTAATATAGATCCACAGAATATTGTGATAAGTGTTTCAGTGTAAACAGGTATGGTATAATAAATTATGGGGTTTATCTATTTTATTTTTACTTTCATCATATTTTCCTTTGGTTTTGATACTCCCAAATTCGAAGCTATCTCTTTACACCCCTTCCTTTTCATAACCTATCATACTTTCATAAGTCAGAGTCAATTTTCTGTAGGTTGTTTTTGAACCTAGTCAACGACGTGTACTTTTGCTAGCATATATATATATATATATATATATATATATATATATATATATATATATATATATATATATATATATATATACCAAAAATTCTTGAGTCCAAATTCCAAAATGTTCATCTTACCGTTTATTTCATTTAGCATGTTAAAATGTTTAATTCTTAACAACACCTGTTTCCTAACGGGGAACCAATCATATAAATCTTATGTCAATTTTTAAATATTTTCCGCCCAGACTCATCAGAAGAATACGAACTCATTAACTTTAAAACGAACAGAAAAAAGATTTTGAGCATGATTACTTTAATCCAAAAAATCCGAAGAGTAGTTTCATTGTCTTTATGATATTGACGCCATTTTTTATTTTTTCGTCAGAGCTATTCACGCCTTATTAACGTATTAATATAATGTCGCCATATTGTATTAATAAACACTAAATATATCATATAATACTTTTGGAAATTTATTATTTAGTAATATTTATTTAAATAGTTCATGTTTCTTACGTAAGATTATGGTTACAATCCTTGACAAGGTTCAAAAGAGAGTCGCAAATCTGATTAGCAAAGTTTAAATTCATAAAATATCATTAATGAATAAAATGATTATGATATGTAAGGGAAATAATAGAGTATACTTTTAATACTGAATTGCTTCCCTTTTTTATTACATTTTCACCCCAAACAAGGCACATTGCCACTTTGGTGTAGGGGGCTACTATTAGGGGCAACAAGTACTGGGGTACTATGTACGGATTTGGGCAGCAGGATGTCGGATCATGTTGCACTTGAACTTCTGCACGGCAGTACTGTTGGGGAAGCAGGGACCTGGAATGGAATTCCAAAGTCTAGCGGTTCTGGGCAAGAAACTACTGGAGTAGAAAGATCTTTAACATCTAGGGATCTCTACAGTGGGGGGGTGGGATTTTGCAGCCTGTCGGGTCTGTCGAGGGTGTTCATGTCGTGGGGGCACAAGTACTTGCAGTTCGCCAGAGCATTCACCATGTAAATCCTTGTAAAACAGGCAGAGGGATGCAACGTTTCGTCGATGGGACAGAGGCTGAAGCTTAGATGCCAGTTCAGGGCCTATCAGGTTTGCGACTCTCTTTTGAACCTTGTCAAGGAGCGAGAGACTAGTAGCAGATGCACCAGCCCAGATGTGGCAGCAATACTCCATACATGGGCGAATGGTGGCCTTATAGAGGTACAGGATACTTTCGGGTGTTAGTAGTTTTCTAGCACGGTAGAGAGAGCCTACCTTTCTTGCAGCGGCCCTGGCAATGCCTTCAATGTAATTGTTCCAACTCATGTTTCCTGTGAACGTTAGGCCAAGGAGTTTGAAAGATGTACTCTCAAATAAAGAGTCGTTGGCCATTGCTATAGGTGGTAGAGAAGGTTTCTTGTAATTATTGAATAAAACTAGTTTAGTCTTGGCGGCATTGAACGTGACCAACCATATTTTCCCCCATTCCACTACAGATTGGAGGTCATCCTCTAGTGTTTCTGCCATTTCTTTAGATATGTTTTCATTTGTTTTTCTGTCGTGCCTGTTATAGAGTGTGGTGTCATCAGCATATATACCCATCTCAGAGGCAATGTTGTCGGGGAGGTCATTTATGAATATCAGGAACAGTAGAAGTCAAAGGATAGACCCCTGGGGCACTCCCGCATTTATATCATATTGTTTAGATGTACGACCGTCGAGGACAACCTGGATTTTTCTCTTATCTAAGAAGGATTTAATTATGTTAAGTATTCTACCAGTGATACCGTATGATCTAATTTATCTGAGGAGACTCTCATGCCATACCCTGTCAAATAATAATTTACAAATAATAACGTACTAGCATCAAATGAAAGTACCTCAGACAGAAAATATAATTGCAGGAACGATATGGAAACATATTTAATTAGAATGATAATGAATTTTAAAATATTAAATAATGATGAATAGATTAGAACCCTTTACTCGAAATGTTGTATGAGGATTAATATATATATAATGCAGTCTTTTTCTTTATTCTCATATTCAATTAAACATTAAACCTAAAATGGTCTTATCTAAGTATTAAAACAACTGATAATTTGTAAACATTACTTGCCACTAATGAGCAAATACGAAATTAAAATTAACCGTAACGTTAATGCAAGGTTGTTATGACCATATTATAAATAAAAAAATAAAAAAAATCTTTTTAAAAAATAAATATATGAAATAAAGAAATACAGAAATCTAATTTAGGAATTCATCGAATGCGATATATTAAAAAAATTTTTTTTTTAATGGCTAAGGGTTTTTTGTGGAAACTTCTTATGACTTTGTTTTTAAATAAGGATACAAAAATTAGGTGATATATTAATATTTAAATGGGATTTTCACGGAGGTTACCTCCAGAGTATACGTTTTTCACATGCTCCTTTTCCGTTAAGCGAATTTTTCTTTTTCTTTTTCTTTAAACAATTTTCCATTGTCAAGAGTGTTTTTATTCATAATGTCTGAAGAAATGCTGGTTTTGTGAAAATTTTCAAACGCCATAATGTTTGTAATTCTCGTTCTGGCATGGAAACAATTGTAACGTAAAATGATATACACTTTTTGTTGCTATCGACACCTTTTTTGAAGTCTTGATTTTACTTATACAGTATATTAATGCTCAATTATGAAATATAATAATTTTGTAGCTTACTTTTTAAGTCATCTCTATTTCGCTTAAAACTTATTGGTATATGAAAATTTACTGGATTACACGAACTCAGTACATTACATACAAGTCTCTCCCCCTCCCCCTCTCTCTATGTATATATATATATATATATATATATATATATATATATATATATATATATATATATATACTCTAAAGTAGCTTTACTTAATCAGATTAGTGAAAATTCATACAAATATGTTATTTGGTTGTTTTGCTATAAGGCATATCAACACTTTTAGGGTTATTTAATATCGAATCCAGTAATTTTTGTAAAATAGTTTTTATGCTTTCAAGTTGTTTATATATTAAAATATTTTTTTATGGTGTTTAGTTTGGTTGTTTTATTTTATGGCATATTAGTTCTTATTTAATGAGAAAGCTGCTCATTTTGATACGAAATTTAGTGTTTCAAGTTCTTTATAGCTTTAATTGTCACAGTGTTTGGTTTGATTGGGTTCTTTTTCGGCATATTCACCCTCTTTGGGTGATTTAATCCCAAATCTGGTTAGTTTAGTAAAAGTGTTTTACACTTCAAGTTCTTTATATCCTCAAATATTTATTCATGATGTTTGGTTTGGTTGTTTTGTAGAGGAAAGTTTTGTTTTTATTTTTGACTTTGCAGAATATGATCCGGTTTTGCAAAGGTAAAGGCAATCATCAATGTTTAGTACATTTTAGGTCAAGAAGCTAGTATCTTCAGACTGTCTGATCTGGCAGTACCAGGATCATGTACGCATTACGAGTTAGTTTACACCGATATATTTATAGATATTGTTTCATTTGAGAAATCCATCAGATACAATTATGGCACTGTCACTGTGTGAATAAAAGTACTAAATGAAATTAAGATGAAAATAAAATCTAAATGAAATCTACATGCATAAGCAGGCATCGGAGCAATAACTCTAAATTTAGATTCAGACGTGGCAGAAGATTTTTAGGGAATATCAATTTCACACGCGGCCCCAGTCATACGTATATCCCGGTTATTTTGATTAACGTTGTGATCACGGGAAATAGCGAACTTCGAATCAATTGCAAAAATAAGTTGGTCATCAGAAGAGGCCGTAGGGGGGATTATCCAATATTAATATATTAACTAAGAATTTTACTTTGAAGATTAAAATAGTAACGAAAAATGAAAAGAGAAAATGAAAAGAAATGGCAATGAAGTAAATACGAACCATCCCCAACCGGAAAGCCAAACGACTTACTGTGTATTTCTCTCTTTACAAAAACTGTTACAAACCGGAAACAGCCTTGCAGAAAATAAATATTAATGCATTTGCTAAGATAATTTAAATTTTAAGTATCTTTTTTATATTACTTATCCAACTAATGATTAATTTTGAAAAATGTTTTTGAAGTATTATAGTATCGTTTTTCTTTCATAAAACTATTAAATGAACTAAAAAAGGTAAATATAATCAGGTTCAAAGCTGAATAGATATTGAAAGTAATTTATCGATTTGTATGTTGACAAATTTATATAAAATATTATGTTTAATAAAATTAAGTAAATATTATATATATTTATATTTATATATATATATATATATGAATATTAAATATATTAAATGTTTAATGAAATCAAGTAAATATGTATGCATTTTTTGATCTGTTTTCAAGTTTGAATCGTTTCATGCTGAGTGATATAGAATATGTAATCGATTAAATCGACGAGCATCTAATTCTTTGTCTAGCATGAAAAAAAAAAAAAGAATGACAATTTCCAAAAAGTGCTGGTTAGTCAGAATCAAACATTTAGTTGTCAGATGCATTGCTACTTAGGCAAAACTTGAAAAATCTAACCGACTTAATTATATATATATATATATATATATATATATATATATATATATATATATATATATCAAGAAAGAGATAAAAAGTGTGTGTGAGCTAGAGAAGCAGATAGCTAGGTAGATAAATATATATATATATATATATATATATATATATATATATAGAGAGAGAGAGAGAGAGAGGGAGAGAAAGAGAGAGAGACAAAGAGAAAGAGACAGAGAGGTGGAAGAAGAGAGATATTTAACAAATAAATGTTAGCATAGATATTATGTATTGTTTTTATCCATGCAATTTTCTGATATGAATTATTATTATTATTATTATTATTATTATTATTATTATTATTATTATTATTATTATTATTATTAATAATAATAATAATAATAATAATAATAATAATAATAATAATAATATGTTTATTTTTACGTCATCTGTTATACAAAGAATTAGCCGAATAATATCAAACGTGACACATTATTTGACTAACAGTCGGTATCGAAAAACGAAACATGCTCCTGTTGGGATGCTGCTCAATGTATACAACTTACGTAATAAATAAATAAACAAACGCCATCTGTGATGATATTTAATATTATTTCGCTCTAATTTAAAAACCCACATTTAAAAATATGAAGCACTTTATTATTTGTTAGTAGCGAAGAAAGAAACACAACACCGATTGAGATTGTCGGACTGACTTCCTCATCTTGGTTGTTATTGTCACAACGTTTCAGCCGTTTTGCCCTAGTGACATATGGCCGAGTGGTCCTAGACGTTGTATCAAAGTTTACAGCTACCCAAAAAGGTGCTGAGTTCAATCCTGAACGAAGGCAGTGAAAAAGTAACATTAAAAACAGAGAATCAGCAACTATGTCCCAAAGCCTAGCTGGAGTCCGAACATGGTACCCCCATGATAATAATAATAAAGGGTTGGGTTCGAGACTCCTAACAAACGGTTCCCCAGTTCGATACAAAACACCTGACGAAGGCCGGAGGGCAAAACGGCTGAAACGTTGTGACAATAACAACCAAGATGAGGAAGTCAGTCCGACAATCTCAATCAATCAAACACAACACCATTGAAATGAAGCAACATTTTAGCTTTCATTTTATTTTATTATAAAATTGAATTTCTTTCGTAGATCTTTCGTAATCCAATTTATGTACTTTAAGGTTTGATGAAGGGGCGACAGGCGAAGATAATGTTATAGGCACCATGGACTCGATGCTGGACTCGATGATGGACTCGATGATGGACTACACTGAATTTACTTGATCCCTTCTTGCATTCTGGTTGTATTTGGATTGTGTGTCTTAGTTTCTTACTTTTTTTTAATATAGCACATTGAAGATTTGTGTGAGTCGAGATTTTCCAGTAGATAATGACCCAGTACCTGTTAGACTGAGGTACCTAAGAAGTTCACCCTCCCAGGCATTGACACTCTGCTTTCGAATGGAGTAAGTTAATTGTTTACTGTTTGAGGCGCCCAAACTGGGAATGCAGACGGGTTGCTCAAGCAGTTTTTGCTAGGTCAAAGGGCCCTGGCTTTACACTCTCCATCTTCCGATCTTATGTCACATCATGCTGCGTGGGATACATGTTAATATGAACCCACATTCTAAGAATGTGTAAAAGATTGACCATATAGTTTTAAAAACATTAAATTTATTAAAAAATAGAACTCAAGCATGACAGATTTACCGACCGACAGAGCCTTTTATAGAAATACGCATATTAACAAGAAAATGCCACCAGATAAAGATATCAATAAAAATGAATATTTAATTATTTCTCTTGGTTTTCTCATTAGCGGTTGCGTACGAAAGTGTCACTGTTTTTTCTTTTTTCGATTCCACAGTGAAACGGACATAATAAGATATGAACTTATTTGAACAGGAAGTGATTATTTTGAGCAGAAGTGCTTGTTAGAATCAACGGAGAGTTTGCTTTTGGACTTAAATGCCTTCATTTAATTTTGAAAATGGAGATCTGCATTAAGATAATACCGACTTCTAACCCGCTTGTTAAAAAGGCCACTCGCTGAGCATGAATATAATTTAGCTTGAACAACTCTAGAAATAACCACAGTAAATGAAGAACGGCAATGTACGCCATATTATACTAGTAGGGTTACTCAACATTGCACGCGGCAAAAATGGAACATAACTTCTATCTCTCGTTCCCGTTCTCTCTCACCACCTCCTCTTTCTTATCACACAGCCCATTCCACTCTTTTAACACACATACAAACAGCTTGAGTCGGCGTAAGTGAAATAACTTTGTGAAAAAAAAATGACTTACTTCTTTTTACATGGCAACATTAAAAGATTATAACATTAAATGTTATACATGCCCATTTGAATCTTATAAAATTTAGATATTATTATTTATATAATATACATCCGGGGTTACGCAAATTAAAAAAATACCAACTTTGTGAGCGTTTGTTTTATATTTTTGGCATACAAACAGGCATTTGTTCTTTATATAATAGACTACAGCAGCAGCAGCAGCAGCAGCAGCAACAACACTAACAACAACAACAACAACAGCAACAACAACAACAACAACGATACCCACCCAGCATTAACTGCATGTTATAAAATATTTGAATTCGTTAGATATTTTATTATATACTGACTTTTTTTTGGTCGCCTTATTCACGACACAGCAATGCAAGACACACGCCATATCAAGTCTTCAGCTATTGCAATTGCACTAACAAATTGTCTAACTTCGGTCTTTTTTTTACTCGATTACCAGTTTAAACTTATCTGACTCACTAATCCACAACTAAAAATCATCGGACTTCAATCAATATGGTCTCGTTTGATCCAGACATGCCGTAAAACGGCGAAACACATATCAGTAAATAATTATATTTTATAAATATGTATGTGCCTCGTATGGGATCCTTAGCCGGACGAGAAAAAAAAAAACAAAAAAAAAAACAATGTTCACAACTTAGCAGTTAGAGAATGCTCCACTGAAAAACGATATTTGAATACATCCATTTGTCAACATCTGAAAACAACAATAAACAAATATTATCTATATATCTATAAAAGTGAACGTGTCTGTCTGTCTGTCTGTCTGTCTGTGTACATTTCCCTACGCAATAACTCTGTCAATTTTTAGTCTATAGACTCGAAATTTGAAATACCGGGTACTGAGATTTGGGAAAATCGATGTGACGGGTGTCAGCCAGAAATTTGGCTGTTAAGGGGTCAAATTTCAACGATTTGACCTTTAAGAACTCTACCAAACTCCTCCGACAATTTTGGGTCTAGACACTTGAAATTTTAGATATAGGTTCCTTGAACCTGGATCTAACTTAATAAAGTGATTTGAGCCCGAAACTATAAATTTTAAGGGGTCATAATAGGGGTCAAATTAAAAAAAAATTTACTCTTTTTTTTTGCTCAGCATACACCTCCAAACACCCGGGCAACGCCGGGCTGAAATGCTAGTATACTATATATTATATACTTTTCTCTGCTACTTGCGAGTTTTTCATGGCTCAGTAGGAAGAGCGGCGAACTTAATTCATAGTCATTCCGGTTTGGAATCACGCTAGATTTAATCACGCTTATGGTTCGTAAAACAACAGAACACATATATATATACAAGTTAGAAAAGCATTTCATCCAAGAAACAAAATGTTTTTACTATAGGCTTTAAAAATAAAGGTACACGATTCAATTTGAAATTTATTTATCCTCAAAGTGCACTTTTATAAATTTTACAAAGTAAGGTATAAAAACTTAATTTAAATTGAATCAAAAAAATTACCTTGGATTTATTTTATGTAATGTACATTCTGTTGCACTTAAAAAAAATCATTGAAAATTTATATCTATATCATTAATTGCTAGATGAAAGATAATGTTTTTAAATTTCAACAAAATGTACATTACATAAAATAAATCCAAGGTAATTTTATGATTCAATTTAAATTAAGTCTTACACCTTACTTTGTAAAATTTATAAAAGTGCACTTTGAAGATAAATAAATTTCAAATTGAATCCTGTACCTTTATTTTTAAAGCTTATAGAAAAAACATTTTGTTTAACAATTTTCATGCCTTGGATGAAATGCTTTTCTAACTTGTATTTTATCTTTTTAAGATTATATTTTAAAACTCTCTTTCTCTTTATTTCAGTTTGTATTTCTCCTCACACCACAACCTATTTTTGCATCCCCCTCTTTGTATTATTACAGGTTTGAATATTTCCTCTGTTTCAGTTTGTATTTCTCCTCACCACAACTCATTTTTTTGCAACCCCCTCTTTGTAATACAGGTCTGAATAATGAGAAAATCTGAATTTTTTAACAACTTTAAAATAACTTTTTTAGATTAAATTTTTTAAAACTTCTTTCAGGATAGAAAATCTTTAAAATTTAATAAGGAACATATTTCATATGGGTTTCATTAACAAATATTCAGTACTTAACGAGAAAAATAGAGATGAAAATTTGAAAAGGACCGTATAATTGGTTACGGTCAATAGTAGTCCTCGCCAAGGAAAGTCTTTGTTATTGTTATTCTATTATTATTATTATTATTATTATTATTATTATTATTATTATTATTATTATTATTATTATTATTATTATTATTTAAAACATTTTCTGTTCTGCTCTTTCGTGCGAGGACTAATATATATATATATATATATATATGTATATATATATATATATATATATATATATATATATATATGTTTGTATAATAGGAGAAAATTTCGGAATTAAAGAAAAGGTTAATAAAATCTTTTCAAATTCGCAAGAGATGAATTATAAATATATAGAAATATCTTTATAGAATTACAACCTTATACAGATTTAAAAGGTTCAATATCAGTGATAGAGACTAGTATAAGTAATAGACGTCACGATATTGTAGAATTAAATTCACAATATTTTATTCAACACAAGGAATACGAGTTCGAATAAAATATTGTGAATTTAATTCTGCAATATCGTGACATCTATTACTTACTTACACAAACGCATGCTTTATCGTCACTAAAAATGGGGAGATAATGCATATGCAAGGGCGGATTAAGGAGAGCTAATTAATAACAGTAATATTGTTATCGCTAAAAAATAACAACAAAAATATTACGACTTAAATATGAGGTGTAAATAAGAATAAAAGAAGAAGATATGGAGCACAAAGGAAAGAAAAGACAAAAGGAAGGGGATTTCAAATTCCTTTAAATCAGTTTGATAACGACAAAAACAAATATAGAAGTTAGGAATTCTATATTATAAATACAAAAGTAAAAGACAACCTGTATCATGTACGGAATCAAACATTCGCGTTAATTGATCAAGTAGTTTTATTTTTAAATAAGAAAATCAACTTTTGTTGTCAAACAAACAGCGACGATATCGTGACGCGATCTTGAAAACAAGGGAAATAACTCTAAAAATTTAAACTTGCGAAATTTTTGGAAAGCCATTTTTAACATTAAAAAATGGTTTTATTTATAAAAACAAAACTACTTAATTTACGTGACTTTTGGAACGAGATATCTTCTTTCCGCCACACACACACACACACACACACACACACACACACACACACACACACACACACACACGCACACACACATTCAGCTTTATATATATATATATATATATATATATATATACATATATATATATATGTGTGTGTGTGTGTGTGTGTGTGTGTCTGGTCACGAATAGGCTCCTCTATGGTTGATTATTTTAAAAAAACTGATAACATATAATGATAGAAGATGTATCGAGACACAGGAATGGGTATGTTTGATCCTGCAGAACGGTGGTTCATTAAAATTGTGGGGTCTGCGTTCGCGCCTGGTCCACAAAGTATGGAAATAAAAAATTAAAAAATTAAATAAACGTTTACAAGTGTTTTTGATATAGATGTACATAAGAATACTTTGATGAGTATGTTTTAACTTAAATAGGGATGGCATAATAAAATTGTGGGGTCTGCGTTCGCGCCTGGCCTCCATAGAATGGAAAAAGGTACAAACTTTAATAAAGACTTTTCATATCTATCTGCGTAAGTATACTTTGATAATTATGTTTCAGTTTGAAGAAATATGGTATAATAAAATTATGGGGTGTTCGTTCGCGCCTGATCTCCATAGAATGGAAATATGTCACAAAGTTTAACAAAGTTTTTTAGTATAGATCCACAGAATATTGTGATAAGTGTTTCAGTGTGAACAGGTATGGTATAATAAATTATGGGGTTTATCTATTTTATTTTTACTTTCATCATATTTTCCTTTGGTTTTGATATCCCCGAATTCGAAGCTATCTCTTTACAACCCTTCCTTTTCATAACCTATCATACTTTCATAAATCAGAGTCCATTTTCTGTAGGCTGTTTTTGAACCCAGTCAACGACGGGTACTTTTGCTAGTATATATATATATATATATATATATATATATATATATATATATCATAGGTTTATTAAAAAAATTTTAATATGGGGAGAATTCTGGACAAGCGCCGATGTTTTCGTGTCTCAGACAGATCAGTGTTTCGCTATTAAAAAAAAAAACCGTAACATTGCCATTCTACTTTAATTTATTCTTCCTTTCAAAGAAATCTCACAAGTCAAAGAAAAAAAACAAAAAAAAACGCACAGAGGCAGTCTGATCACCCTGTCACACTTTCGTTTTTTGTCAAATGTCACACTTGCTACCCCACCTCTATTGCCTCCTCCTCCTCCTCCTCATCCTCCTCCTCCTCCTTCTCTTTCTCCTCTCCCTTCTCTCTCTCTCTCTCTCTCGCTCGCGCGCGCTTGAATATTTTTATCCGTTCTCCTCTGACCATATTCCCCTCTCGGCTCACTTGATAGGAAATAGGTGAGCATGGCCTATTTCTGTCGTATCTACTCAATACTTATCGATCTTCGCCGCCAATCAAGTGGTGGAATCTGTCATGATGTAGGGTTAGGAGGGCTGTGTGAGGAGATCGATTGTTCTATCAGTCAGTTCGATAAGAGAACCGCGTTCTTTGCAAATTAATAAGCGTTGTAATGTTTGTTCTCACTTGCTGCCCGAATACATATAAATATATATCAATACTTGATAGTCGATTGCACAGACCACACTGTTATATCTAGCGGAACTTGAAATAAAAGATTAAATGATAATAATAATAATAATAATAATAATAATAGTAAAGGGTAAAGAAGAATGAAAGGACCGAGAAGGGAGAGCCCTAACCAGACTTCCACTGTATGAGTACGAAAAGTATCGGGACGCTAAGGAGGCTTATTGCCATCCCAATTCCAGTATAGACCAATAGTTATATTCAGCGAAAAATCAATGGTAAGTGGACGTTGCGATGACGCAAAGTCATTTGCGAAGGTTATAAAAATAGGTGGAAAGTGCTAAAAATCTGAGGAGCATTGTAACCCTGACTCCAGAGAATACCAATGTTATCAATCAATAATCTCCGATTATAACCTATGTAAGAACTCCTAGTGATGACTACTACTACTACTACTACTACACCAACAACAACAATAAAAATAATATAGTATTGGAAATGAGCGGAGACTTGTTATCAGGTTCCCTGGAATACTACCTGTTATTAGTAGTAAGCGATCACTGATCATTAGGGCTATGACAACAGCATATTCTTTTCATTGTTTTGACTCTCGAGTATATATCCGACACAGTTAGACACAGTTAATCAACCGAGAACCACAATACTCTATATTAAAACATATCAGATATCAAAGGATACACAATCGAGAGTCAAAATAATGAAAAGAATATGCTGTTGTCCTAGCCCTAATCATCATATATGAGAACTAATGAGCTACTACTACTGCTTTTGCTAATACTACTACTGCTACTAGTAATATCTATATCGAAGAGATGTACAGAGTTCACATGTCCGTGATTGTTTTTGAAAAATATTGGTCGAAAGTGTTCAAGTTCAAATGTTTCAGGATTCTATTTTGATTAACTTTGAACCTACGATTTTAAATTTAGATTTATGAACTGGCAGAAGATATGGTCCCTCCGGTCGCATATCTTTCCTAGTACGAGATGCCTTCAATAAGTTTCCAGACTTTTTTTCGTATGGACACTTTTATTGATAGTACATACCCGAAACTTAGAAGTAATTCCCTCCGGCTGTAATGCACTAGCACCCTTCCAACAACTTTTAGAAGGCTGCATGGTAGTCTTCTTTATGAATAATCCAAAGTCACAGGGAGGAAGGTCAAGACTATAGGGAGAGTAAGGAATTGTCTTGATGCCCATCTTGGTCCAAAAGTATGTGACATGGATGGAGCCCTCTTATGGCAAATCTTCCGCATCTTCAGTTCCTCGCGAATAATTGTGTATACAGTTCCCACACTAGCATCAAACTGTGAACCTATTACTGTCCTTATCCACAAAATTCGTTATTTGGCCAACCAATTCTGGTGTTCTGAGTTTCTTATTCCCCCCACACCACTTATTATCCCTTTCATACTTCCTGCTTTCCTTGAATCTTTTATGCCACTCAAAAACTGATAATTCATGCAAGATGGTCCAAAAGCACTTTGAATCATTTCATACGTTTCCGTGACATGTTTTCCAAGCTTAAAACAGAATTTTATTGCATATCGTTTTTTTTTTAAAGTGTCCTCATATTTTGATTGTAATTTTGAAATTCACCAGCTGTGCCAATCAGGCTTTAGTAGGGTGTATTCCAATTTCTGCTATAGCTGTTCATTTGAACCTGAAATCATAAAAATTGGTCAATCATTTCATAAGTTGCATAGCAATAACATACTGAAATTTCAAGAGTCTACAATTTTAAATGCATGTACAAAAGTCTGGAAACTTATTGAAGGCACCCCATATATATATATATATATATATATATATATATATATATATATATATATATATATATATATATATATATATATATATAGCAAACATATACTAGTCTGTAAAGGGGGAGATAATACCTGAAACAATGGTCCCATAATAACAGAACAGATCAGTATTATTTGGATTAATGTAATCATCTTGAGTGTTGAGTCCGGCCGATGTAACCCCAGACCTTCTTCAGATGTATCTTGTCAAACTCAGGAATCTTTCTGCCGAACTTGGGAATTTTGTTGTAAATTTTGTATGGATTCCCGAGTTCGACGAGATACACTTGTATAAAGTTGGAGGTTATCAACTGAAACATCGTGAGTATAACACTCAAAATGAGAACAGTAGTCCGAATAATACAAATTATTTATCCTCATCTAAAAAGTCCGAACACAGAACAAATCAGATACTATATCCCAAAACGAAGGAGGTAATACTTATGAAGGTGGTGTCAGAATAGCATAACATATACTGCACTACTCTCCTTGGTTTGAGTATCAAAATATAGTAATATTATAGTTCTGGCTGCAGGCAGATAAATACGAGAGTTGTCCCCAAAGAAATTTTAACCGTTAAAGTATTTTAAACGTAAATATGTATTGACAGAGTTTAAAATCAGTTTCGTAACCTAACAAGGTGATGCCTTTTTCTTTTCCCCGCAACCTCTTTACCACAGAAAAAAAACTTTTCGAGCCTGTCTCTGCTCTGTCATTATTTTCATGGCAAGTGCCTGTCTTAGCTGTAATCCATGGATCCCCCCTTGTCAAACTTTCACTACTACTAGCCATTGCTACGCTGTTGTTCTGATGACTAACGTATACTTATTAACCCTTATCCTCGAATGGCTTTTGAGTCTTGATAAGTGGTGACTACTTATAGGATTTTTTTTTTAATTTAAGATATTATACATCCGGGTCAATGCCAATCAAGACAATATAAACTTTGTGGGTTTTTGGTTAGTAGTTTTAAACTTTTAGTTAAACACACACACACACATACACACATACATATCTAATATATAAACGGCTATATGTCTGTCTGTCTTTCTCCATATTTTCAAACTCTGTTTCTTTCGAAACTATAAGTCGTAGAGCTGCGCCAGAGGCCACAAATGATTGGATTTTTTTTTACAGACAGTTCTTTTATAGGTCTTTAGCCCGTTAAAATAGTTTTTTAAGAGGTCAAAATTCGGTCAAAATTGAAAAATCGTTATACATTTAGTACATTCATCTTAGTATATTTAAAATTTTTAATATTTAATCAGTCCATATGCGTGTCACGTTGGAACAGTGGTAACGTCGCCAGCTTTAAATGCCACAATTTTGTTTCGGTTTCAATTCTAGCTGACGGCACCCAAATACTTTTTTACTTTTGAAATCACGACTCTATAATGACATGTACGAAATATGAACAAATTAAAATATCATATTTAAGTCTATTTTACGTCCGAGCAAAGCCGGCAAAGCCGGGCGGCGGCCCCTCAGCTAGTATATATATATATATATATATATATATATATATATATATATATATAGGTCTGTCCGAGTTTATTTTAAATTTCATATCACACACACACACACACACACACACACACACACACACGCGCGCACACATATATAAACAATATATATATATATATATATATATAAACAAGAAACAATCTCGTTGAATGAAGGAAGAGAAAGACAAAGAGAAAAAAGAGACGGATAGAAAGAGAGAGAGATAGAGAGAGAAGAGAGAGAGAGAGAGAGAAAAGAAAAGGGGGGGGGGGTGGAGAAAGAAAAGAAAAAGAGAAAAAGAAGAGTAAGACTAATTCTTAAAAGCATCAAATAAAATTTGATAAAATTCTATTTTAGGCGAAACTTGAAAAAGAAAATTGCATCACAGCAGGTGCGTATATTTGTTTACCCCCTCCCCCAACATCCTGCTAAAAAGAACTGAACACGCAATTAAAAATAACTTTTTCCTGAATAGTTAACATTCGGTCGATATTCCGAAGAATTGGAAATATCAAAACACAGCGTCGTATAATCTGTCACATTTTTACAGATTACTCCCATCCCGAAAAACTACTTGTTCAATTTATAACAGAGCGTTCAGTTTTCTATGTACGTTAGACGTAAAGCAATCCTTCAGAGGAGCAATTTTAATATTTTAAAAAATTATAATAATAACTAGCAGGACCCGTGGAAATTCCACGGAATAAGAAATATATTTAATCAACAAATATATTTTGACGAAGCTTATATTTTTCTGGATAACGTAAAAAATTAATTTTTGAACAGAAAAACCAATAGCATACAACAAATATGAGTTCACTAATATTTCTAGAGAAATAGTGTCCATTGTATTTTAAATAAAGAACTGACCCAAATGAGATAAATTAATAAGTACTAATAAATACTGAGAAAATAATATTGTGCTACATAGTTCAATACAAACAATAAAATCACGTTGTAAGAAACAATCTTTAATTTACTCCTTCAGTCCAGCATCTCTTCACAAACAATTTCCTTTTTTTACCCTGTTTATTTCGAATTTTCCTTTTGTTACGTAACGTTTCGCTAATTTTTTTCTTCGGTCAAGAACATCTGCATGTGGAAATTGCTACAAGTTCCTTTATCGTTCCACCATAACACTGGCCATATATTATTATAATGATATGACGTTTCTGAATTTTGAGATGAGGATTTGTTAGTTGTACTATTTGGATTCATCGGACTACTGTTCTCATCTTGAGTGTGATTTTCACAACATTTCGGTCGATGTAATCTCCGACCTTCTTCAGGTGTATCTTTTCGAACCCGGGAATGTTTCTGTCGAACTCGGGAATTTGGACGGAATTTCGAGCGGAAGTCTTTATTTACTTCACCCGGGTAGCATGCTCTTGTTCCGTCAGTCATGACTGGATAGATGTTCTAAGTAATTCGCAATTGTATTGCCAACACTGAGGATTGACGGTTCAATCCTCAGCGTGGGCGACCGAAAAAATACAATTGCGAATTACTTAGTACTTCTATCCAGTCATGGCTGACGAAAATAAATAAAGGGTTTTGCTTGAAATTCCGTCCAAATTCCCGAATTCGACAGAAGCATTCCCGATTTCGACAAGATACACCTGAAGAAAGTCGGAGGTTACATCGATCGAAACGTTCTGAAAATCACACTCAAGATTAGAACAATATTATAATGATATTCGAAAACGAGGCTACATTAAAGGGAACACTTTCATATTCTTGTCCACGGTTGCCAGATTGGTTGTTTTAAAGCTAAATTTTGCGAATTTGCCCGCCTTTTTTTTTTCTTTTAAATAGTTTGGCCCTCAAAAACTGTATTTGATCTTTCTCAAAGCGTAACGTACGGACTAACTAAAAAAGGAGCAAGTAAAATATTATAAAGAACTCCCGCTTAAATGCATAAACCAAAAAAGACTGAAAACTAAACAAATAAATGGACCTTGACCGAAAGCTGATGGAATGTGGTATAAGAAAAACACCTAAAGTAATGCCAATAATTATAAGAGCACCAGAAAGTATTAAGAAACAACGGAAACCAAAGAGAGAATCGGCATCATATGAAACACGGGACTAATTAAAACAGCTGAAAAAAAAACAACGAGTGCTGAAACCAACTCACTTATAAGTCAGATAAGACTCTGTTCCGTTTTCCTGCTTTTTAACTGACTACAATATGGTCGTCTTCAAGTCCAACGTGAACAAGTTCTTTATGAGTCATCCTGTTAAGTAATCCAATTTACCAAATTTCCACTACTAAAGATTACGAAATTTCCCCATTGACTTCTGTACATTCATTAACCCTTATCCTCGAGTGGTCTCCGGGCTTTGATAAGTTATGACTCTTTTGTAAAGAAAGAAAGAAAGAAAGAAAAAAATCGATCAACCACAGGTTAGTTAAGGTAGAATAATAATACGTAAACACAACCAGAATATCGGAAGAGCATTATACAAATCCAAGGAGATTAAAACGACTAGGATACATATGTAAAGAAAATGTAAGAATTCAGAAGAGATTAAATGTAAGTCAAGAAGGGGCCCCCTTTTTTTTTGAGAAATTCAATTGAAGTAAAATGCTACAAAAAAAGTAATAGTCAGCTAACGTACTTCCTAACTTCCGGTGTGTTTGCTATCTGAAAACGGTGACAAGGCAAATTAGTCCTTTCACTTTTTTCTCTCACGCCTTTATTCCTCTTGTGCATATACTTTTTTTTTTAAATGCGGTTTTTCCCGATCAATTTTTCTTTATTAATTAATTAATCAATCGTTGAAAAGTTTTTTTTTTTCGGTTTTATTTAAATTAAGACTTATTGAAATTAAAATTTTGTTTTAAAGAATCAATGAAAACACCTTTTGCACTATTTTTTAAAATAAATTATTAAAAACACGTTTAAAAATTTTAATCAAGAATTATTGAAATTAGTTTTATTTTTCAAGGAATTATTGAAAATAATTTTCTCTCGTTTTTATATGTATTATATAAATTTAACAGCAAACTTTTATTTTTATAATTTGTTTAACGTATATTACTTATAAATTTTCAACTAAAATAAAAACTCATTTTTTTTAAATTTTGTTATTACAAATGCAAATAAAGATCGTGTTGTTTTTATCTGTATAATTTTGTTAATTTTTATTGTATATTTTTCAAAAATGTTCTTTTATATTTTATTTCAATAAATAGCTCCAAAATAGAAATACTGAAGATCAATAGAAGTGAAGGGACTGATTTGCCTTGTCACCGCTTCCGGTAGGAGAGACACCGGAAGTTAGGAAGTACGTTAGCTGATTTTAACCATAATGAGTATATACATGCGTTTTGACATTTCTTCCATTGTCAGTTCTTCACTTGAATATGTCAGTCAAATCTTAACTTCTAATTTAGCTTTGAGTATTTTTCTCTTAAAAATGTCCGACCGACAAAAAATAAATAAAAAAAAAGAAATGCGTAAATCCGATCGTCTGTTTATTTCAGTCTTTTAAAATATTTCTTTAGAAAAGTTGAGTAGTATATATGTAAATATTCGGCTTTTATTTTTGCGCTCTAGATAAAGAAACGGATCTGTACTCCTATCCTTTTTCACCCCCCCCCCCGATACGCGCCTTCCATGCTTCTGTGATAAATAGGCTGTTGTTAGTTCTATGGCCAGAAACCGGAAATACTGTCTGGAATTTCCTCATCCGGTCAGAGGTCAATCGGAAGTCTCGCCGCTATTTGCGAATATCGATTGAGCTATCCACTTGAAAGGCACTAGAAACCACCCGTCCCTCTCATAGAATAAGAGACTACACGAGCGTCTCGATATATTTGCATAGCGATTTAGTTTTAGTTTAAAATAAAACAATGAGCCGTTAAATACTAACTCATTGCCATTGTGATTGGATAAGGGCAAACTAATTTGCATAAGTAGATGACTAGAATATTTGTAGGCGTTCACTGTGCACAGTAGAGAGTACTTGCATGTAGACATGGAATGGATGCTTACTGCTACTATATGCAAATACCAAGTCGTGAACAAAATGACGTCACGGTAAGGAAAAAGAAGACTATAAAAAGGAGAGACACATTCGAGAAGACGATTACGTTAGAGATGTGGATGACGTTCGAGAGCACGTTCGAAATAACGATCACATGAGAGAAGTCACGCGTGGCGGGACAATGAGGAAATAAATGTCGTTTTTAAAACGAGAAAAGACAAGTTGAAGTTCTTTCCTATTCTTTGTCTACTTTGTGTCTGAAGATGGGTCTACGTGTGTAAACGTGTTTGGTAACGTTACACAACAACTACTTTTCTTGCAGTGATAACACAAAATTACATATTGCCACTTGGACGTAAGGGGCTACTATTTGGGACCATGTCTATAGAGGCTCTATGTGTGGAGCTGAGAAGCTAGGTGTCTTCATTTATTTAGATTTCTGCACGTTAACACGGTTAGAGAAGCAGGGAACAGGGAGGGAATTCTAAAGTCAATCAATTAAAGTGAAGAAACTATTAGAGTAGTAGGCTTTCTGGCATTTACGGACCTCTATTTGTAAGATTCTGATGTCTGTCGTTTGTCGGAGGTATTTACATCGAGGGATCACTAGTTCAGCGAGTTCGTCAGAACGCATTACATTAAAGTACTTGTAAACGAAACACAGGGTTGCAACATTAGATTGATGCAACAGAGTTTGGAGTTTGGTTGATAGTGTGAGACTTTTGAACTATCGATACCTCCGTTCAGTCTAAAGAGACAATGGACACCCCTGTAAGGGTAGCCGCGCGTGTAACTGTGCGGTAAGGGTTGCACAATCTTCAAACACACCTCTCCTGAATCGACACTGCTTGGATCAAATGGCAAGGAGAAACCCAAGACTGATTAAAAACAATGCCGAGATAAGCTCACCGGTCACCGTTCCTTAACTCCGGTGATCTGATGGGAACTGGTGTGTCAACGTGATTATTGGACCCTCGAAAGAAATATCTAGGAAGATATTGATCCAAAAATCATAAATTGATCTCTTATAGCTTGCCAGTGTCCTGTCGGTATAGATCATAACGTACAGCTTGAAACTATTCGTTATAGTTGCAGATTGAAAGGCAACGGATTTCAAGGTAAATAACGAACCGAACCGTTAATACCTTATATGAAATTAGCTCCGGTCGGGTTACACCGGCTTTTTTCGGAGGAGGAAGTTTACAGGGACTGTGTGTATATCCTAGTTATGGGGGATAACATACAGAATCTAGCATTCTCAAATAGTCCCCTTTCTAGTACTGTCCAGGCCCCACGTTGCTTAACTTCAGAAATGTATCAAGGTAAGTATGGTTGGGTTTTACATATAGCACATGGTATTCCAGAACATTCATTCATCGAGGAACTAACCAGTCTCAACATCGCTTAACGTTGACAATCTTACGGAAACCGGCGTGTCAACGTGATTATAGTTATATACACTAGTAAGATTATTGGAAGTTATAATTAAAAATATTGCATTATTACACACCGGATCTTATTATTAAAAAAAAAGTTGAATGTTAAACAACATAGAAACCAATAGTAAGAAAGATGCGATTTGGAAATCAATTTTAATGATGCATTTGAAGCTAATAATTATATTTTGTTTATTGTATCGAAGGAAAATGAAATATTTTGTATTATCCATCAGATTATCTTAAAGCAGCCAAACTTTTATTTCATGTAAAAATCGTTCCAGATAAGGTATTAAGCCACTTAGTTAAAATACTAAAAAATACAATTTAAAGATAAATGTATATACGGATAAATTCCGACCCAGAAAAAAAAACAATTCTTCCACTTTGTCAGAAACATCGCTGTAGACATGAAAATTGAAATATAATTTTAATATTAGAAACGATACTAAGACTTAAGTATGTGTCCTGATACTACACTTCATCAGTTCTATCCTTGGTCATTGAATAAAGCATTTTGATTTCTGCTCCAATCCAGAGTTTTCGTTTTGAGGGAGCTAGATGCTCCCTCTGAAAAAAAAGACGTCGTTGGAGGGGGTGTCAAATAGTAAGGGGCACTGTTACACGTAAAGGTTAACTAGAGAAGAATGAAAGTTGATTTTATTGTAGCATTTAAAATAATACACGAGCTTTCTAACTATTAAGAGCATTTAAAATTATTTCTCATCGATCTGTTCTGCGAACTGCCATCTGGAGTAAATATCCACACATGAACAAACCAAACGTTTTTATATGTAAAAAATATATGTATTTATTTAACTCATCTAATCTGTGCTCAGGAGTTGTTTTAGCTAGATCATTCCACATAATATATACGAGCGCCTTAATGAAACACTTTCGACATTCATACCAGTTGACATAATCTCTACTTACCGGCGTAGGGTCCCAATATATAACAATGGTTACATTTTATCAATCACCCCCCAATAACGACTAGAGAGAAGAATGAGATGTGACTTAATTGAAACTTTGTAAATAATGAATCGCATTTCTAACCATTTTAGGCATTACAATATTTTTTTTTATCGATATGGAAGGTTATTGTAAATATAACTTTCAAAAAAGTAAATTTATTAACCAACTGACTTGTTTTGCTGATATAGCTCCTATATTAATAAAATGATCTCGAGATTTCCTCTGGCTATACAATTTCAATTGAAAACTAGTGTATACCTTCGTCAATAAATCTTTCGCACTCATCATTCACAGCACTTCTTAAAGTGTATTCCACGAAACTATGCATACATTTCACCAACATTTTAAAAATTGCTACATTTAATCCGAACAAAGTGCCTCTCTCAATTATGTATTCTCATACAGACTTTAGCAAACGGTTTCGTCTTGTATACATAAAGACATCTCACACTACTTACGCCACCGGGTTATAATACTAACAGGTATACTTATTTTCGGGTGATCGTTATTTCTTTTGTATCTCCCAACTACTTATGACAAACTACAACAATTAAGAACATAAATAATAAGCGCCCCCTTCATTCATATAGATTTTACCTTACGCCATGCTTATATATATTAATCGTATTCGCCGATGTTTTGTCTTGATAATGTATCGGCTGAAAGACGTCTCGAGGTTTATTTTAATCGTTTTTTATCTTCGCTAATTAATTCGTTTTTATCAACGGATTTTTCGCTCTCCCCCTCAAATAATTATTCTTATTTTCCAAACTCAGCATGACTCCAGATATTTTGTTTAAAGCCATTATAGACTTTTTTTTACCAGAAAACATCTTTATATATATATATATATATATATATATATATATATATATATATATATATATATACATATATTTCGAAAATTTTGTCGGATACGGCCAATAAAAGAGCGTATACAATTTGAATGATTGTTTGAATTGAGAAGAAATGCCCGTAGAAAAAGGTATTAATAGTTCATTTTCTATGAATTATCGGATAGAATATCAAACAGAATTTGATCGGTGAATTAATATATTAATAATTTATTTATGTTTTTATGTGCAATTCCATGCTTGCTTTGTTTTAAGCTTTCAGTTAAGATCACGGGTAAAAGAGATCAAACACAAAGAGGCATAACAAACAAATAAACAAAACAAAAAAATGAAACAAGCAAAAATATGCAATTCAAACATGGTTTCTTTTAGATTCCTAAAATCAATAATTCAACACGATTGTTTTCAGGTCCAAATCTGTATGGTATTTAAATTGCCTTTTCGTCGCTTTCTAAGTCGCGTACACATTTGGACGGATCACCTTATTCGATACTTATTTCATTTTTTCAATAAAATTATTTTTGCACATGACTGCAAATGGATAATACTAACCGAATTAGCGTTCATGAATGACTAAAAGATATGTAGATGCTCGCTCTGCTCTCTAATACAGATTGATTGCACTTAGCGATTAAATGCTAACTGATAAAACTGCTTTATCTACTGCGATTACGTGACACACACTTTTATACTGCTCAACATAATTTAAGCAATAATCTATATCTATAAATATAAATGCGTGTGTGTGTTCAGTATAGAGGGAAATGTAAAAGAATACACATAAAAACTAAAAAGTGTTTTCATGTGTAAAATTTACCCTGATAAAAAATGGAAGTCGTATAGTATTTCTAAGTGAATCCACAAAGAGAGGTATGATTCCAGAATCCTTTGAAACTTTAAATATATCTTATTTTGATGATATTTAACTCACATTTGTAAAAAAAAAAAAGAAAAACATTCCGGATAAGACAATTGAAGTGGTCCCGAATGTCTAAATATACAAGGGATTTATGGAATCCGAAAACCTGTTAAAACTTCAAATATGTTCTGTTATATTACGGACTGACTGACATTGCTAAGTAATCTAAACGATTATTATTATGATTGTTGATGAAGATGAGATATTTCAAGATAGTTTAGAACTTGAATGTCAGCTAAAATATGTACCAGGAATTTTAACTTGGTAAAATAAGAGATTTTAGAATTTAGCTAACAATAATAAAAAGGGATGGATTATGTGACAAAGACGAGCTGACTATTCTTTTGTGGTACGTAGCATTAATTAGTAATCACGTGGTCAGATAATTAAATAAACATTGTTTATATATATACACATATATATATATATTGATATATATATATATTGATGTATATATATATTAATGTATATATGTATATTGATGTATGTATATACATATATTGATGTATATATATATGTGTGTGTTTATATATATATATATATATATATATATATATATATGTATATGAAACATATACGGACGGAGATTCGTAGACGATTATATGCAAACATAAATAGACAAATACAATGAACCGTAAATATATACATATACACACGTTATATATATATATATATATATATATATATATATATATATATATATATATATATATATATATAGACAGACACAGAGATTATAAGATATACGTTTTGGTACCATGAATCACAAGTATTTTTTACATACACCCAACTATATAACCGTACTATATGGATGAAATTTAAATATGTATAAAAATGGAAGTAAATATGGTCGCCAATTTTTACAGGCTCCTTATGTGTGCCGAATCTCTACATACCCATAAAGGAGCTATAAGTGAACAACCCCTCTTAAATTTTCACATACGTATATTCGATTTTCATGAAATTTCAACTATTTGTATGAGCCCTACCCCCCAGAAAAGAGAAAACTTGGCAGTGCTATAAGCATAGTATTGGTCCTAATTCAATCCTGGGCAATGTTAGGTCTTCCTACAAGTATATATATATATATATATATATATATATATATATATATATATATATATATATATAACATTTTAAATAAATAATTATTGCCATAATTATTTAATACCAAAAAGCACTAATGTTTCACCATTTCGAGAATCATGTGCAGAGAGTCACGATTATAGCCGGTCAATAGATTTGACCTAGCTACGAAGCCATCTCTTAATACATAAGCAAGGAACAAACCCCTCGGCCAACGCGAATCGCAGCAAGAATCTAGTTTAAATTAACGTTTATATAAATCATAAATGTCATTCAAGAATGTCGATAGTTATCAAGTGATTATAATAACAGTGTGGGTCAAGTGACCGACTTTTTTTTTCATTTCAGCGTAAAGTACTCCACAATAAGAACCCAGTTCTTAAAAGGGCAGGCATTTATTGCATAAATTAAAATATTATGTTTAAGCGTATTGTACGACCAGGCAATGTATATATATATATATATATATATATATATATATATATATATATATATATATAGGGTGACCCCTCCCCCCCCAAAAAAACGGGCCCCAACTCTAATCAGGCCCCGTTTCTTAGTGTTTTCCCCGAATGGAATGAAACTTTGGTCATAACTAGTTTATTATATTCAAAACATCACATCAAAACTCTAGGGTCTTTGGCCTTTTTTCCCTGTTCTACAGCATATGTTCTAGATGGCCTCCATTTAGCTTTTGTTTTTTTTTTTTTGGGGGGGGGGGTCACCCTGTATATATATATATATATATATATATGTATATATATATATATACATATATATATATATATATATATATATATATATATATATATATATATATTACAAACTAGGAAATAATATATCAACAAACCTCGATCTATGATACATCACATGGTATCTGCTCAAATGAACACAACCTATAACACATTTAGAAGCAGACATTAATAAAAAATCTAAATGCTTCACTGACAACACTGAATAATTCGTCCATATTTGCATGATAGAAGAAATAAAAATTTAGATCAATTACTAAAAGTAATGTGATTGAACCTTTTGCTCCTGAGTTTAGATAGTAGATAAAAGTAATTTGACGATCACCGGGGGCGAAATATAACTATAATTAGTACAGTGTCTATTAGTCATCATCATCTATATGGATATTTTGAATAGAAACAAAAGTAAAAGATGTAAATAATTTCCAACAAAGCTAATGACATGTCTATTTCAACACTAGACACTGTAAATTGATCCCGGTTGTTATTCGTTTCCAACGAAACAGCTATTTGAACTCTCCGATTATGTTTTCCGGGCAAAAGTGCGTTTATTATTATTGCATATTTGAATGACAATTTTAGGTGATTTTATCCAATTTACATTCATATAATACGGCATAATCACGTTGACACACCAGTTCCCACGAGATCACCGAAGTTAAGCAACGTTGAGTCTGGTCACTACTAAATAGGTGACCATTTGGGACTTCCAGGTGTTGTATGTGTTCTCCGCTTATCTCGGCATTGTTTCTAGTCCTGCACTTCTCCTTGCCACTGGACTCCAACAGTACCGATTCAGGAGAGGTGTGATTGGAGATTGCGCAACCCTTGCCTCACAATTACACGCGCAACTGCCCATACAGGGGGTATTCTTTGTCTTTCAAGACTGAATGGAGGCATCGACATTCACTCCTCCCACCTCAAACGATCAGTTTCTAATTGTTTACTCCTGAAAGGTGAGACAATTCTAATCATGTTTAGATATTTTAAAGAAAGTAAAAAATATACGACCCGTTCTTAGTTGGCGAACAAACGGTTGAATTTATGTTGAGTAACGTATAACGACTTCTCGTCTACGGATCACGTTGTTGCAAGATTGCTTCCTTAAGGAATATAACATGGTTATCTTCAAATCCAATATCAATAAGCACGTCATAAACCTTTCATATAAGTTATCAAATTTTTCTTTTCTCCGCTATCTTTTTTTTACTCACATTCACCCCTAACAAGACATATCGTCACTTAGACGTAAGGGCCTACTATTTGGAGCCATGCCTAGGAAGGATTAACAAGATGCTGGTTTACGTTACATTTAAATTTTTGCATATCAGCACAGTTAGGGAAACAGGTAACAGGAAGGGAATTCCAAAGTCTAGCCGTTTACTATTTGAATAGATAGTTTTCTGGCATTTCAGGACCTCAACAGTGGGTGTGATTTTGTTGCTAAGCGGGTTTGCCGGGGATATGTACGTCGAGGGGGCACAAGTGCACCGAGTTCATCAGAGCACATTCCATTAAAATATTTGTAAAACAGACACAGAGATGCTGTGACAACTTGTGTGCCTCCCGACAGATCGCCAACCCCCAACGTCGTGTGTGCCGTGGATTTTTCGTTTAACTTCTTCTTATTGCCGGATTGTCATTTTCTCGCTGGCGACTGCCGATTGGAACACAGGTGGGCCCACAAGCATAAATATAATCAAACAAACAGGAAAAACACAACGCCAATTCTTCAAGTATATTTGATGGTTCATGCCTGTGAGTGTGTGTGTGTCTTCTAATTTCGAAGTCACGCTCGTCTTTAAAAACTGTTAATCCGTCATTAACGACTGGCGATATCAACTGTCTATCCGTTGTCCACCGCTGCAAGCATCTCATTGATACCCCCGTCAAGTATCGTTGGTTCTCTTTGTTATCTGTTCTGTAGGTTTCTATTGTCATTGTCAAATCTAAAAGTTCGATCTAAAAGTACCTACAGATTCATTTTTTGTTATTTCCTCTTTCTTCGTTTATTCTAAGTCATTTCCTATCTCTTTGTCCATTATCCCCTTTCCTCTCAGCACTTAGTGAACATAGGTCATTTTCATAGTATCACAATGCAACATTGCGGCGATGGGACAGTGGATTGAGCTTAGTTGACAAGGTCGGCCCTATTAAATTGAAAACTCTGTTTTGGACCTCATCCAAGAAGGAGAGGCTATTGGTAGATGTACCATTCATTCATTATGTTAAATCATCTCATAATGTTTATTATCATTTAACTTAAAATCTATTTATCTTATTAACTCTTATACTTGAGTGGTTTTTATCCTTGATAAGTTGTGACTTAGTAAATAAATAGCAATATCGGTCGACAAAAATCGCAATGAGAATTTCATAAAGAGGAAATATATATGATTGATAAAATAAAGCAGAAAAAATGCTAACTACATAAAACGCAAGAAAATACATCCAGTGACTTGAAAGAGAGACTGAAAAGACGACTCACTAGACCTTATATTGTAATATAATGATCCCGATGTAGGTAGACTGTCAGTTGTCGCCAGTGCGAAATATAGAATTGAGACTTGGAGCTCATTGTTTTTTGTTTTATTTATTTATTTATTAGAAGCACATGCGTGTTGTTTGTTTATCAAAAGTGTTATAACAATATTAGAGACGGGTCGAACAGGCAGAGAAGTCGTTGACATGGCGTGATGTCGTCAGATTTCCACGTCACATAATAATTAAAAAGATATCGTGGAGAGTCTGATTCTGGCTGACAGAGAGAGAGAGAGAGAGAGAGAGAGAGAGAGAGAGAGAGAGAGAGAGAGAGAGAGAGGGAGGGGAGAGCAGATAAAAAAATATGTTTCTGAATCTTAGAGAAAATCCTAGAGGATCGGAGAGAGTAGTGATGGGACGATTCTAATATTTTTTTAGATTCCGGTACAATTACCGATTCCATAATAAATTCCTGATTTAGATACAACTATCGATTCTGATTCCGATTCTTTATAAATCTTTAAATATTTAACTATAGATTTGCTATTTTCCCCCGATTGCCGTAAATACATTTGCAGAATAGATATTAGTTTTACTAGTAATTTAAAATTAATAAATATTTATTATTTTTACTCTACTACCAGCAGTGGGAAGATTTTCAATTAAAAAAAAAAGCAATTAAAACAAATCGTTTTTGACATCGGGAAATAGGCACAGATTTTTCCGATTCTGGCACCTCCAAAAGTTTCGATCTTTCCTATTCTAGAATCCGATTCCGATTAATCGTCCCAACAGTACTCGTCGGGAGGGATGACAAAAAGAAGTTAATGGCGGCTAAGATCATGTGTTGAGAAAGCTCTTGTTTCCAGATGCTATGAACGACGGGACACAAGCCACTAAAGACACGATCAAAAGGCCCGAGAATATAATAAAAAAAAGTTTCGCTCGGTTTCGTTTTTATACTTCAAAATTCCCGCTCGCAACAACTCGTTAAGCTGAGCTTTCCATGGTGTTTCACATGACCACAGATTCATCCTCTGCAAAACCCTGCATCAGGGCTCTATCTAATATAGAAGTCATTCTTTTGACATAGTTCAATGACGTCTTCCTTTCAGGTATTACCTCCGAATGAAAGAATTAGTTTATCGTTTGTCGTCTGAGTTATTTTCATCACTCATGACAAAATGACCATCAGATTAGTTTTGTAAAGAGGACTGGACTGCCCCTTGGGGATGGGAAGTATCCCTACACTAAAGCAACCTCATGTAACGTCTTGTCAAACAGGACCTAGCAAAAATGTACACTTAACTGAAAAGTGTAATGGATCTCCATTTTCTTATCCAGAAGTGCTTCAAGCTGGACCACCCTCATAGATTGAACGATGAGTTTTAGCATTCCCACTTATGATTATCAGCATACAGTATGAATACGAAGATTCTATTGTTGCTGTTGGTTTCCCCGATTTTTTTCGAGTCCGAATTCTTTCTGGAAATACATCGGGGATTTTGATGCCTCCGTCCAGTCTCGAAAAACAAAGGATACCCCCAGTAGAGGCAGCTGCGCATGTAATTGTGATACAAGGGTTGCGCAATCTCCAACCACACCTCTCCTGAATCAGCAGTGTTTAAGTCCAGTGGCAAGGAGAAGTCCAGGACGACTGGAAACAATGTCAAGATAAGCGGAGAGCACCTGGAAGTCCCAAATGGTCACCCAGTTATTACTGACCAGGTTGAACGTTGCTTAACTTCGGTGATCCAGCAGGAAACGGTGTGTCAACATGATTATGCCGCACATTGGGGATTACGGGAGGGCCCACGGGACGGTTGCCAACATCATAAGTAAAAGTATTTTTCGTGGACCGAACTGAATTCGAACTTAAGACACCCAGGTTGTCAGTCTATGTCGCTAACCACTAGACCATCGTTACCTACCCCATTTATGACGGCCTTAAATTACGGGTATCTCAACTAATATTTTGACAGCAACTAAATTTAATTAAAAAAACAACATTCTATGTTATGCGGGTCAGCTAAACAATCAACTATCTACTTTAACTATTTTACGCGAAGTTTATTCCGAGACAATCATTCGGGAAAAACATAAGCACCTGCTTTTTTGTAGATAGGCATTACCACTTATCAAGGCCCAGAGGCCACTCGAGGATAAGGGTTAAAGAGTGTATAGTAGTAAATTGGACAATATAGTAATCGTTAGTAATGGACATTCGGTAAATTTGTTAACTTAAGTGGAACAGCTCATCAAGAACTTGTTTACGTTGGACTTGAAGACAACTATATTGTAGTCAACTGGAAAGCAAGCAAACGGAAAACAGTTCCACAGCCGTGCAATTCTAAGAAAGAAACTTTGTTCATGAAATCTACGTTTAGGTTTAGGCACAGATAGAGTGAGGGAAATATATCTTATTTTATATCTACACTTAACTTCAAAATCATAGTATAGCCATGGTATATGCAACTCAGTGCGTTTATTGTTATTGTTGCGTTGAAGCTAGACTGTTAATGAGACTTCTGGGTGATTCTATAAAAATAACAAACGGAGAATTTTTAAAAATATATTTTGTTGGCAAAATTACTGAACGGGAGTTCTCCTTCTTTTACTACTGAACAGTAAGGTGGCGATAAGTGTTAGCGGCTGGGCGAATAAATATTCTAATATTATGGTCACACGCACGTGCGTTTACCAACAAAGCGTGTCGCCTTCCGCATTTTATATCTACAGGAGCAAAAACATTATCGACGCATCGCGTCAGGAGAGAACAACAAATCCGATATACCTCGTCTTGTAGTAGCTTTATTTGTATTCGTCTTTCACGTGCGGAACTTGCAGCTGGTCGCAGTCTTGGATGTTCATATTAACGGCATGTATTCGTGGAGTAAACATAATTTCATATGAGAAACGTCGCAATATATTTGTTAACAAAAAAAAAAAAAAAAACTCTTTAGAATATAGGTAAACGCTTACATATATTTATAGCGGCCAGATTTGGATTCGATGCCCTTGTTTTGGTTTGGTTGTTCTCTTCTACGGCATATCAACTCTTTTGGGATAATCTAACGCCGAATTCGGCCATTTTGGCAAAAGATTTTACACTTCAAGATCATAATATCTTCAAATATTCATAAATTATTTTTCTAGCATGTATTTTGTTGATAAAAGCTAGTTATTTATTTCTATCCCACGGCAGGGTGATATGACAAAAGGGCCGGAAAGTGAGATTTAAGAGTAAGCGATCTAGAGAAAGAGAGAGAGAGAGAGAGAGAGAGAGAGAGAGGGAGAGAGAGGGGCCCTCTGAACTATAAAAATGTTTGGGCAGCTCGTTGGAATTCCCCAATTGGTGCGCTTCGAGCAATTAGCAATAAACTAATTCATTCTCAAAGAGAGAATGGCAAAGCCAGAGAGGATGGACCTCCCAGAACTGAATAAGACAAGCAATATATCGCAGCCAACAAGGAAAATAGGAACTCTCAAGCCTTGGTAGAGATAACTCTGTCAATTTTCGGTCTGCAGACTCGAAATTTGATATACAGGGTACTGAGATTTGGAAAAATCTTTGTAATCCATTTTCGGCCAGAAATTTGGCTGTTAAGGGCTCGAAGTGCAACGATTTGACCTTTGAGAACTCTATCATACTCCTCCGCCAATTTTGGGTATAAGCAATTGAAATTTTAGATATAAGTTCCTTGGACATGGATCTCTTAATAACTTTATTTGAGCCCCAAACAATAAATTTTAAGGAGTCTAATAGGGGTCAAAGTTAAAAAAAATTGACCGCTTTTTTTTTTTTTGCTTAACATACATCTCCAAATACTCGGGCAACGCCGGGCTGAAATGTTAGTAGATATATAACATGAAAATCAACTTAAAAATATCGAATCCAATCGAATCGATTATTGGGATGTCTGGCTTAACGGCACTCGATACGCTCGCTCTTGCTTAAGTCTGAAAAAGAGGCCGTTTTAGATTCTCTTTTCCCGCCTCGCTCCTGACGCCATTGCCAAACAAGACTTATCACCCATGCCTCCCCCTTCACCATTTACAATAAACGACAACAGAAAACTAATCAGTAAATACATCAAGGAGATTACTATATTTCAACAGCGTTTGATACACAAGGCACTTTAAACCCTCTTATGTACGAAAAGAAGGTTGTGGAGGACTTAAGCGTGATAGATTGACCCGTGTATAAAACCTCTCATGGCGATTGGAACACGAATCTAAGGATTTATATTGCTAATTTGTTTTCTTTATCTCCACACTTAAGAAAAGATAATGTTTATTATGGAACCTGTTTCTTCTTGCAATTTGAACATTATTCTCCAATCTGAAGAACAACAAGCTTCAAATTGAATGATTAACTATAATATAATGTCACATCATTGATTATATAAATGAACACCGCATTTTCGGCTATTTCGTTTCTGATGTTTTCAGATGAGGATAGCTAATTTGTCGATGTCTCTGTTCAGTCTCAAGAGGCAATGGATACCCCTTGTAAAAGTAGCTGCGCGTGTAATTGTGAGGCAAGGATTGCGCAATCATCATCATCAACACCTCTCCTGAATCAGCACTGCTTGAGTCCAAAGGCAAGAAATTCAAGACGACTGGAAACAATGCCAAGATAAGTGGAGAACACATAAAATACCTGGAATTCCCCAAATGGTCACCCATTTTAGTACTGACCAGGCTCAAACGTGCTTAATTTCGGCGATCTAACGGGTATCGGTGTGTCAGCGTGAATGTGCCGTACATCAGCTAATTTATATTATTTGGATTATTTAAACTACTGAACTCATTTTGAATTTCGAATGAAACTATTTATTTAATCCATGGGGTAACATGTTCTTGTTCCGTCAGCCATGACGGGTGGAAGTTTTAAGTAATTCACAATTGTATTATTAATATCGCCCGCACTAAGGATTGAACCTTCAACATCCAGAAGAGTGTCGCTCAGAACTGAATTTTACCTCATCCGTAACAATACAGGTCCATGGATTCTGGGAGCTTTAAATTATATGATGAAACGAGAGCATGATTCAAGAAACTTTCGTCGAGATTTATCTAAAGTGAATTTAACGATTTTTGCTTGTTTGAAATTAAAAGAATGATCATGTCGCAATGAATGAGACAATAATGCATTCGGGGAATTTTTTTTACATATCTTTTACAACAACGTGGTAATTTTTACAAGAACGTGGTAATTTTTACAACAACGTGTCAATTTTTACCACAACGTGGTGGTTTTTACAATGTATCTCCTTTAATTAGTAAACTCATATTAAAAGAACATGGTTACTCAATTTTAGACACAGGTTAACTCATTTAAGAAAACAATATCTATAATAATTAATATATATAGTTAATCAATAAATAATAATAAAAAAAAACACTCATTTTATTTTAATTACGCATCCAACATTTCAATTGTAACAGCTATAGTCACTCTAAAAATAACAAAATTGTATCATATTCCTTTCAAATCTCAAAAGTCATAACATTTCACTCACTCTATTTCACAACGCTATGTACACTTTGAATGGCTAACGGTCTTTTCCGCTCTGAAATAGAACAATGACATTCTTTTCACATCAGAAACACAATAAATATATCCTCAAATATTGTACTGGTATCCTTAAATTTGGGAATAAAAGTCCATTAAAGAAGCTTTTTTTTTTTTAAATTTATTAATCACCATGAACCCATTGTGTTTGGAAATGGGCAGAAAAAATCGTATAAATAAAAACATTATTTATTCTTATTTGATTATTTAATTATTTAATTATTTGCGGACTATGATACACACCTTCTAGTTATTGTTTCACGACGTTTCGGCCAATTATCCCCCTGCTTTTTCTCAGGTGGTTGACCGCGACAGGATAAGAATGTCGAATCTTCCAACTGCATACACAGTTGTTTGTCGACACTGGTCCAAACCCCGCCTCGGCGGCCCGGGCGTCAAGATCAAAGTGTAGCATCGGTTCCGGCAGATACTGCAAGCAAAGACCATATGTGGGGGAAACCTCACATATCTGACCTTGGTCACTGAAGGGGCAACCCTTCATGCCAATAGTTTCTAATCCGGCTCCCACTTCCCTCCTCTCGGGAGCTGGATCCCCCTTTCCCTCCCCCTTTCCCCTATCTCCACATTAAAAAACGGCCTCCTGCCTAATTTGCTCAGTGGGGAAGCAAATAAATAAAAAGATCAAACTGTAGTATCTGTTCCGGCAGATGCTGCAAGCAAAGACTAGCTATGACTAGCAAAGACCATATGTGGGGGTAACCCCACATATCTGAACATGGTCAAGGTAGGGATCACCCTATGACCACAGTTACTATCCAGCTCCCATTTCCCACCTCTCGGGAGCAGGATCCCCCTTTCCCTCCCCCTCCCTCCATCTCCACATTAAAAAACGGCCTTGTGCCTAATTTGCTCAGTGGGGAAGCAAATAAATCCCCACAGTTGTTTGTCGACACTGGCCCAAACCCCGCCTCGGCGGCCCGGGCGTCAAGATCAAAGTGTAGTATCTGTTCCGACAGATGCTGCAAAGCTAAGACTAGCAAAGACCAGCTATGACTAGCAAAGACCATATGTGGGGGTAACCCCACATATCTGAACTTGGTCAAGGTAGGGATCACCCTACGACCACAGTTACTATCCAGCTCCCATTTCCCACCTCTCGGGAGCTGGATACCCCTCCCCCTCCCTCTCTCTCCACATTAAAAAACGGCCTTGTGCCTAATTTGCTCAGTGGGGAAGCAAATAATTACACCCCACATATCTGACCTTGGTCAATGTAGAGGCAACCCTTCATACCAACAGTTACTGTCCAGCTCCCATTTCCCACCTCTCGGAAGCTTGTCCCCCCTTTCCCTCCCCCTCCCTCTCTCTCCACATTAAAAAACGGCCTTGTGCCTAATTTGCTCAGTGGGGAAGCAAATAAATAAACACAGTTGTTTTTCGTCTCACCACGCCAACTAATCCTCTGGCCGGCTTTGGGTGGGATTGAAATCGCTATCTTCAGATAACTCCGTATCTCTATGGCGCAGTGGACAGAGAGGCGGAATATCCAGAGGAATAATTGGCCGAAACGTTCTGAAACAACAACTAAGAAATGAGGGTAATAGTCCGCAAATAATACAAAAATACAAAAGCTAAATGGAGGCCATCTGGAACATATGCTGCAGAACGGAGAAAAAAGACCAAAGACCCTTGTGTTTTGATGTGATGTTTTGAATATAATAAACTAGTTATGACCAAAGTTTCATTTCATTCGAACAAAACACCAAGAAACGGGGCCTAATTGTAGTTGAGGCCCGTTTATTCTGGGTCACCCTGTAATTAAATAAAAATAAATAATACAAGTTACTCATGTCAAAAGTATTCCAAATTAATTCAATAAATAAAAGCATTATTGAAAAGTAAACTCGTACTCAGTATTAAATCATATATATATATATATATATATATATATATATATATATATATATATATATATATATATATATAATTCGAGTTTAACCCGTTATTTTGGGGTTACTATATATATATATATATATATATATATATATATATATATATAGAGAGAGAGAGAGAGAGAGCGAGAGAGAGACACACAACTATATATATAAAAATGTCATTCTTAGTTCGTTCAAAATCGATAAAGCCATATTTCTACATTACCAATTTATTTGAAATTTTTAGACAATACATCTTTAGAGTCGAGGGATGTTTTTATGTTATTAAAATAAATTAACATCGCCAATTATAAAAATATTTTTCGTAAGCCGATACTGTGGACCTTTTTTGTTGGTAGAACTGAACGTCCGTTTCAATTCATTTCATACACCACAATTTGACGAGACGAATTAGAAGATTTTATTTTCTGTTTACTCGATAAGTAAAAAAAACATAATTCATTTGTTTATCTTCCAAATTTTTTAATTAAATTTTTTTTCTATATTATATCAGGCAAAAAAAAAAAAAACGTTGCTCGCTTGCGGTTTGAGTTGAAGCATAAAAGTCAAAGTTTTTTTGTTTTTGTTTTTATTTTTTGTTTTTGTTTTTTTAAACAATTGTTTCGATATAAGAAAATATGTACTTTTATTTTAAAAGGTACCAAATCTGCGCGTATATGTTTCGTGAGTTCTTATTTAGTGTTCTTGTTTGTAAGACGACTTATATATTTGTTGTTCATGTTGTATTAGTCTTCATGTTTTATCTAGAGACAGTCTTAGGGGTGTTCATATTGTTGGGAGATGGAGACATTGGTGAGATATAGACAGGTACATATAAAGAGAGAGACAGTTCTGTATATATATAATAGACAGTGTACATGTTACTACAAGAGAACCAATTAAATGAGAGGAGATTTATGAATATCTTGATAGACCGAGAGTTTGACATTTATACTTTTGACAGTTCTGTGAACGGGAGTGTTTCTATAACATTTATACTTTGACACATATACTTTCTAACACATATTTTTTAGATGATGATTTTATCAAGGTTCTTATAACATAAATTGTCAATACCTTTTCTGTTGAATAACAACACGACGACGCAGATACAAAAACACATGATGACGTCCTTTATTTCATGACCGGTCCTGATTTCGCTTGAGGAATTCAAAGTTTCTTTACATAGCTTTTTTCTTTAACCTTCGCTTCCAAGGTTTTGTGTAAGCAGCTTTCTCTAACCTCTCTCCCTCGGCTCTTCTCGGCTCTTCACTCCCAGACTGCATGTAAAACTCTACCTATATTGAGAACTCGTCACGTCATCGCATGATTAAACATGTGCTAATCGAGCACGTTCCTGACATGCATCACGTTGCCAAAACATGTCACACTGACATGACCCAATGAGTTCAGTAACCTATTTTTCGAGTAACCTCTTTACAAAATATGTTTACAATTTCAATTGACGATTAAATTCCTTTTCCAAGAAACAGATATCTAACTATTTTGTGTGAGCTAAACAATTGCGATTCCACATTCCTTATTTTCAATAACATTCTGTATTTATTTTAACTTATGATTGGAATTCTCAATTCCAAATCTAGCTTCGAAGGGGACAGCTCTTATCATGTAACACAGGCTTTTGTCGAAGAAAATTTATGGATTGGTAACGTGCTTAAATAATATTTGGTGCTAATGCAAGAGTGATCCGCGCTATTTTTTAATTCGTATTTTCACGTTTAATTAAAGTTTTACTATATGCTTTTTTTATTCAATTGTAAGGTTAAAGTACAGATTAGGTACAAAACACCCTCCCCCACCCATGGTAAGAATGGTTTTTAAATAATAACGTTATTATTTCAGCACGGATCACTCTCTGCATGAGTACTGATTAATGTTTTTTTTTTGCTATTTTGGTACTAATGCACTTATTGATCCGTGCTGAAATAATATTTTAAAAGCCATTCTTAACATGGAGAGGGGAGGGTGTTTTGTACCTATTCTGTAGTTTAACCTTACAATTGAATAAAAAAACATATAAAACCTTAATTAAACTTGGAAATACAATTTAAAAAATAGCGTGGATCAGTAAGTGCACTAGTACCACTTTTTTTTTTGCCGTAGTTTTTTTTTTAAGAAAACCTTTTTTAACAAAATTGAAAGTACACTCTTCCTTTTTTTTACAGAAGTTATTTTTATATAAGAAAATATGAATGCTTTTTCTTTAGTAAAGAAATTGGGTACTCATGCACTTATTGATCCGTGCTGACATAATAACGTTATTATTTAAAAAGCCATTCTTAACATGGGGAGGGAAGGGTGGTTTGTACCTATTCTGTACTTTAACCTTACAATTGAATAAAAAAAAAACGATAGATTTTTAGATTAGGTCCACCGCCACAATCTTCTTTTAAATGACGACTTTTAAAGGTTTTCGACTATGCTGAATACGGAAATCGCATTGAAATTTTGCAGAAATAAGTAGTTATCGAGATATAAAAAGTTGTATAATGCACTGGAATCTCTGGCGGCCATCGTTTTTAAGCGCGTGCGCGCGTCATAAACAAATCTACGCGCGTAACAAAAAACAAACAAACGAAAAACAAAACATTAATCGGTACTCATGAAGAGAGTGATCCGTGCTGAAATAATAACGTTATTATTTAAAAAGGCATTCTTAACATGGGGAGGGGAAGGTGTTTTGTACCTACTCTGTACTTTAACCTTATAATTGAATAAAAAGAAACATATAATAAAACTTTAATTAAACTTAGAAGTACGATTTAAAAAATAGCGCGGATCAGTAAGTGCATTAGTACCAGAAATTGTTAGGTGAAATACAGAAAAGTTTCTACCAAGAAAACCGTTATTTTTCAGCCATTCTTACTAAGGGGAGGGGATGATGTTTTGTCACTATTCTGTGCTTTCAACTAACAATTTATTGAAAAAACAAAAAGTAAATTTTCACATTAAGTCCACCTCCACAATTTTTAACATGGGTAGGTTGGGGATGTTTATTCCGAAAGCTGTTCTTAACATGGGGAGAATGGTGGTATTTATTCCAAAAGCCGTTTTTAACAGACGAAAGACAGACAAAATGTTAAAACACGTGGTAAGGCATGGGTGTTGTTTATTCCGAAAGCCGTTCTTAATATGGGGAGGTTGGGAGTGTTTATTCATGGCCGCCAGTGAATTATAGTGCATAGTACAGGTCTTTATATCTCGAAAACTACTTGCCTCTGCAAATTTTAAATGAGATTTTCTTATCCAGCATAGTCGAAAATTGTGGAGGTGGACCTAATGGAAAAAAATACCCCACCAAAAGATATCGTGAAATTTAAATTCAAGCGCGGTACCAAAAATAAAATTAGACAGAAAAATACCCCCTTCGAGTTTGTACTTACACAAAGACTTGAAAAAGTTGCCAACAAAAACAAATGTATAACTAAATATTTTCAAAGGCAAGATAAGTTACTTTTCTACCTAATAGGATAATGTTGAGTGTTTTTATTGGGTTGTGCTACTGTACATATAGATTCGAAAAAGTTGTTAAAAAATAAATGTATAACAAATATTATCAAAGGCAAGATATGTTACTTTAATACCAAAATGAATACATTTTTAGTTTTTTTTTTAATGGAAAATGTTTATTCGGCTCGAAAAACACAACGTTTACTGCTATATTTGAAAATTGCAAATGGCGGAAGATTCTGTGTTAAACGCGTTAAGTTTGGGAAAATGAGTCAAAACTATAAAACTATACAAAATATTGTTAAAAACCATCGAATACATGTCTGACTATGTCACGGTAACATATATTAAGTGAGTTTTTGACAGTATTTTGTATAGTTTTTTTTAGTTTTAACTCATTTTCCCAAACTTAATCTGTTCAACACAGTCTGCCGCCATTTGTATTTTTCAAATATACCGACAAACACTACGTTTTCGAACCGATTAAACATTTTACACTAAATAAAAACACTAAAAATCTTATCCAGTTAGGTAGAAAAGTAACTTATCTTGCCTTTGATAACATTTATTTGTTATATTTATTTTTCGACAACTTTTTCGTTTCTGTGTTTCGTAATACAAACCCGTTTTATTTATTGTAACGTTTAGTCGGCTCGAAAAACAGTGTTTATCAGTGTATTTGAAAAATACAAATGGTGGCGGACACTGTTGATGGTGTTAAATTTGGGAAAATGATTTACAACTAAAAAACTATACAAAATACTGTCAGGAACCCACCGAATATGTCAGCCTATGTCACGATAACATATAATCAGTGGGTATCTGACAATACTTTGTATAGTTTTTTAGTTTTTAACTGATTTTTCCAAACTTAACGTATTCAACAGAGTTCGCGATCTTTCGTCTTTTTCAAAGACATCGATAACCACTGAGTTTTTCAAGCCGATTAAACATTTTACATTAAATAAAAACACTAAAAAAATTATCCAGTTAGGTAGAAACGTAATTTACCCTACCTTTGCTTTCATTTATTCGTTTTTAGACAACTTTTTCGAATCTGTGTATTAATATTAATTAAAATCTCACATTTTTGAATACAATGAAAAAAAAAAACTTATTTAGCGTTTCAACGTTTTAGCAAAGTTCGGCTTAATCCACTGAATGTTGATCGAGCCCAAGCCATAATTGACGGTAACTCCCGAGGATCCGGATCCAATTCTGCAAGAGTACCATTTTTTCATTTTCGCCTTTTTTTTTTTTTTTTTTAAATTTTTTTTTACTTTTGGAGTGGATTGCTGTACTAAGAATATAAGAAACATGTATTTTCTCTTTTTTTTTTAGAATTTTCCATTACACCAAATTGAGCCACAGTAACGCGTGGCAGGGTACAGCTAGTATATATATATATATATATATATATATATATATATATATATATACACACACACAGAGATAAAGAGAGATACGAAAGAAAGAGAGAGAGAAAGAGAAAGACAGAAAAAGAGAGATACGAAAGAGAGAGAGAGAGAGAGAGAGAGAGAAAGAGAGAAAGAGAGGAGGAATCTATGCAGCCATGGGAATAACAGCGCATGATGAAATGTCTGAGAATTATTCTTAAAATAAGCAATTGAGCACTCCTCTCTATAAATATAGAAACTAATCCATCTATATTTATTTTGAACACGTCGGCATTTTATTGACATCGCAATAGATACGAACAAGATATAGATAGTTTTTATCTAGGTTAGAGCATAACGATTATTTCTATTTTATCCGTTCTGAGTTAACTTACACATGAGAATTAAACAACGAGAACTTGAGATAAAGAGAGAGATATAGATAGATAGATAGATAGATAGATAGATAGATAAATAGATAGATAGATAGATAGATAGAGAGGGGGAAGAAGAAGAAGAAGAAGCAGAAGAATAACAAGAAGAAAGAGAGATAAAGCGTTGATGTTGAAAATTTACAGTTTAAAACTTAGACTAAGTAGAAATAGAGAAAAGTTTAAACATTAGAGACTTAAAAACTGAAATAATAATAATAATAATAATAATAATAATAATAATAATAATAATAATAATAATAATAATTTCAAAGAGAAATATTTGATGATTGCCGTAAGAAAACTCCTAGTAAAGTATTAATAATAATAATAATAATAATAATAATAATAATAATAATAAAAATAATATATCAAAAAGAAATAAAGTGTAAAAAAACAATGAGTGTTTCAAAAGAGGGAAACCGCCAGATCAGTTTAAATGAGAAAAAGAGGACGATGAGGTGAAACTACTACACAGAAAACAGAATCGAATTAATAGTGATGGGTTTTAGGTTTTAATTAAACCTAGCGTGTGATTATATATATTTTACTTTATTAATTTTTCAGTGCTTTATTTAATTTTTACTTTTTTTTATTTTGTTTACATTTATTTATTTATTTACTTGTTTACTTTTTCTTTTATTTACAGATTCATTTTATTTTATTTATTTTTATTTTCTTATACACAGATATATGTATTAAATTATCTTTATTGAATTTTTTATGTACATATATACGCTTATATACCTATTTATGATGATCGCAACGTCTTGTCAAACGAGTGCCACTCCCTCAGACATTTAAAATCCATGAGCCCAAATACCTGAGGGAATATCTATACAAAGATGATGTTACAGAGTCTTAGCTTTGTACGACAGCTAAGTCTCTCTCTCGGTTCAAAATGTTGAGATCCAGCAACAAGCAAGAGCAAGATAGCCAACAACAAATTAAACTGCAGACCAGCTTAATGCGGGTACTGGTCTTCCGCTTTATGGTTTTTTAAATCAGAGATTTGCTTCTCCTAGAAAGGTTGCCTTCACCACGGCTTACGGGAACCCTC
>NC_136494.1:106446364-106508864 GCF_053919585.1 Euprymna scolopes | reverse complement strand
CGATCATTTCCCTACCTTTTTTTTTTTTTAGCATTATTGTTGTCATATTTACGGAAATATCTGTCAAAATCATCAAGGAAATTATGATCATCGTAATTGTCCTGATAAATAATTCATGATCATCGTTATTACCCAGTGTTGATAACAATGAACACCATCATTTTCATGACATGGCAATTTTAAACATCGTTTTTACCTCACATGGTAATCATAACAATCATCATTTTCCTCACATATCACTCATAATCATCGTTATTTTCCTAAAAAGATCATCATCATCATCATCATCATCATCATCATCATCATCATCATCATCATCATCATTTCCGACGTGTAAGACAGGTCAGGCGTTATCAGTCTCTAGACTCCTGTATCTACAGTTCTGTCTCTGATTTTCTATTCACTGAAATAAATAAATAAATAAAAATAAATATCTCACCCTCAAGTATGGACTACGCATACGCCAACCAAAAACTCTAGTCAATACTTATCTTTATTATTCGGTGCCACGCCTTTATTTATTGACATGTGATGACATCCTAAATTTCTTAAATGTAGTTTTTTAGCTCTAAATTTTTTTTCCTTCCAAAATATTTTCAACCTGCATGAAATTCTAAAAAAATTTTTTCTTTACTTTTTTGTTCTGAAATTTTTTTACATTTTATCAACAATTCTTGAAACTTGTGCGATGAAAGGTTCTTAACGAAGTGAATGATATTTTCTTAAAAATATTCAAATTCAAAACTCTCTCTCTTTCTCACTCTGTCTGTCTGTCTGTCTGTCTGTCTGTCTATCTATCTATCTATCTATCTATCTTTCTATCTTTCTAGTTCTATTTCTATTTCACTCTAAAAACATTTATTTATGCAAATCCTTTATGGAAAACTCAACTAATAATTTCTCCATATCTTCCTACAAATTAGACCTGTCTAATGACATTTGACATAGGCGATATTGGCGTGTAATGTAAAATATAGATTAAAGCAAGTCACAATAATGTTTATAAACTAAATGTTATTTAATATATACAATCCTAAAGTCTTCCTAGAAGTATCTAAATATAACTAGTCTTTTATCCTTCACACACACACACACACACACACACACACACACACACACACACACACACACACACGCACACACACCACACACACACACACACACACACACACACACATATATATAATTACTTAATTTACTCACATAAAATTAATATACGAAAGTATAGATTTATGCGTAAACTTTAAGTATTTACTTCAAAAGTGCTCAATATGTAGGTAGAGCTAGTTAGTAAGTTAAAAATGTATATGGCGATTAAGCTACACTTAATATTCCGCGTTTGACTCTGAAGAGTCCTAGAGTGGATGAAACGCGGAATATTCAGTGTAGCTTAATCGCCATATACATTCTTTAACTTACTATGTATATATATATATATATATATATATATATATATATATATATATATATATAAGTAGTCACTACTTATGAATGGCCCGGAGGCCACTCGAGGATAAGGGTTAATGAGTGTACGGTAGACAATGAGACAATATGGTAGCAATTATTAGTTGTGGAAATTTGGTAAATTGGATTACTTAAGAGGACAGATCATCAAGAACTTGCTCACTTTGGACTTGGACTTTACCATATTGTAGTCAACTGAAAAGCGGAGAAACGGAAGAAAGTTTCACAGGCGTGCAGTTCTAAAAACGAAACGTTGTTCATGAAATCTACATTTAGGTTTAGGCACATATAAAGAATGTGGGAAATTATTTATAGTGGTCTCAGCTAAACGAGTGTTTCTCATGAAAATTTGACGAGGTGCACCATAGATTGAATCTCAGACGAGCACTTGCCATTAAAATAACGATAAAGCAGAGAGGCTCGCAACGTGTCTTCCGTGGGAAGAGGTTGTGGGGAAGAGAAAAGGGCATACATTGCTTGGATAAAAATCCTTTTTATAACTTTTTCAAGGCAGGATACGGTTCTCCTGACAGTTCCTGTCCTGATGTGGCAACAGTACTCTATCCTTGGACGTATTTGGTTCTTATTCAGGTACAGAATTGCATCAGCAGTGAGATATGTACTGGAGCGGTAGAATGATCCTACCATTTTCCAGAGACCTTGGCAACGGATTTGATGTTCGTGTTCCATCTCAAATCAAGAGTAAAGGTAAAACCCAGAAGCTTGTCAAAACATGGAGCCTCCCCAAGACGGGAGCCATTCATTTCAATTGATGCCAAACGGGAACTAGAGCGTTGATAATGTAAAGATAGAAGCTTGGTTTTAGATGCGCGGTGGATACTAGAAAGCTGATTGGCTAAATAAAATTTCAATAGAAAATGTGCATATAAAAACGACAAACAACCACAGAATTCGCGCATAAGCCTGAAGAATCCTAGAGTGGATGAAACGCGTAATATTCAGTGTAGCTTAATCGCCATATACATTTTACAACTCACTATATATATATATATATATATATATATATATATATATATATAGATATATAAAGATATATATTTGAGAGAGAGAGAGAGAGAGAGAGAGAGAGAGAGAGAGAGAGAGAGAGGCCATAATCATGTTAACATATTGGTTCCAGTTACCGTTACATATTGAGCCAGGGATTCCGGGTGCTCTCCGTTTATCCCGGCATTGTTTCCAGTCGTTCTGAAGTTCTCCTTCTCACAAACAGTGCCGTTTTAAGAGAGGTGTGGTTGAGGATTGCGTAACACTTACCTCACAGTTATACATACAGCAACCTTTATGGAGGGTATCTATTGTTTTTCGAGACTGAATTAGGCGATATATATATATATATATATATATATATATATATATATATATTTACATATCAGACTGTTTCGTTGTATCACAGATATTCAGTGCGGCTAGATTAGCATTCATCTCGAGTCATGAATCGAACCTACAACCATCTAATTGATAGTCGTAAGCTCTAACATCTTCAAATGTCTATTTTACTGCTGTTTTTACAGTGCTCGATTTGTTTGTTTATTTACAAACAAAGAGCTGATTATAAATATGAATAACTTCCCGTTCATGTTTTAATAAATTTGTGAAAAAAAGGATGTCGTATTAAATATTTAAACATCTTTACGATGTTACACCATTAGACTTTGTTTCCACTATTTAACTGCATTGTACCGCATAGAGATGGGTTCAAATGCAAGATATTTTAGAGGAATATTTGAACCCGGTCAGTTGACGAACGATCAAATAATTTTCGGTGAAATAGCAGATCGAGAAAAAACATCTTGAAGCGTAACTTGTCCATGAAATAAGGAATGAAATCTCAAAAAAAAAAAAAAAAATAAATAAAATAAAAGAAACGCCAAAAGACAATACGATTCATAAACCAGCATTTAAAAGCATTTGGCGTTAACTATGTAACACTTGTTCCCTTTACTTGAGCTCAGCTTGAAGATATCAGACCACGGAGTCATTAATGATATACGAAATAACTTTACTTCGTAGGGGAACTAATACAGCAAATATAAAAAAAAAACAACCTATATTTTTATGACGCTTTATATTTCTTTATTCAATATCGACTAACTGGTTGCAGCACGCTTGTCACTGATACTAGGCGGGTAGCAAAAGACGCCGCAATCCATGAACGTGGATTGAGATCCATTGCAGCAACGCGTCCACCAACAAGTACGTTTGCAACAATTTCAGTTTCAGGCTAATTATATAATCTTTATGTTACGTAAGTCAAACTATAAACAACTGCCCAGCTTCTGTTTTGTTATCATTTCATATTTTTATTTTCAGCGCGTTATCATTGATAAAGGAAGTCTATGCCATAAGGTGCACTTTTATTTGCGCCCCAGAGAATGGCACGAGAAGACGATAAGACACGCTTCTCCCCTAACATTAGAGATGGTCGACTAATTTAGCTTTAATTCGGTTTACTTCTCTCATGACAATATTTATACAATTTTGACCCGCATCCAGCGAATATTGTTGAAGACCATTAATATATGTATATGTATACATTGAAGATCATTAATATATATATATATATATATATATATATATATATATATATATATATATATATATATATATATATATATATCTCGAATCAAACAAATCTTCGTAGAGCAAGAGTAGGAACAGCACCATCCCAGCCTGTATCATGTGAGTCGTGCGACTTGGTTTGTGGGAGCAGAGCTGGCCCGGTGTCACACATGCGGCACAAGCATTGAAGGCACAGTGAAACAGAGCGAATTTTTGGCCCTCATGCGTCGAACACGACGGGAGAGTCCATTATATATATATATATATATATATATATATATATATATATATATATATATATATATATATATATATATACACAAACTGCCATTAGCGTATTAAGCAACGGTCTTTGGGCAAACAAATTGAGCGGAAGCATTTGGACGATGTCAAAACGTCGTTAATTCATTACCCTACAGCAGCAGCCGTATAGCGTAATGGTGAGAAACCTTGACTGTCATTTGGGTGGTCGGGGTTCGATCTTGGCTTGAGGCAGTTACCTGTCTAGCCGCACTGATGAGCTGTGAAACAGCGATATATATATATATATATGAACCCTGTGTATCGTTTTATTGCAGGTCAATATTTTTTTAATTTTGAAATTGTTATGAAACGCACAGAAGTGAAATTTGGTACACTGGAAGAGCATAACAAGGTGCCTTATTTTCCTTTTTGTGGAATGTGAACAAATATTTTGAAAGTCATGCTAATTTTTCTATTTTCTGGTAATTTTTAAGTGTGTATCACTTTATTGCAAACGTCTAAAAATGTATTTTTTCCGTAATAAAACAATATTCTAACTTCATATTTCTATTCATATGAAATAAAGAACATATCCAGTAACAATATTAATCAAAAACAAGAACGAATTTCACATTATTTTGTTTAAGGAAATATTTATTTATCAACATAACTCCTATGCTTCAAAATCACTTTGAATTGCATCTTGTCAACTGATGATGTCAATCAGCGGATTTGAGATGATGTGATGCTATAGGAAACTTCCAAAATCTTCCTCCAAAGTTCATCCTTTGATGAAAATTGAACACCTCCTTCATAAACTTTCATCTTTATTATTCACCAGAGCTGCTCAATTGGGTTTATATCTGGAGAACAAGGTCGACATGTCATCAAATTTCCTCCACTAATACCTAATGACTTAAGGTAGGATATCGTAGCCTTGGCTGAGTGGGATGGCGCAGTGTGGTGCGTAAAAATCAATTTGCGGTGACGCGCCAATAGAAGGTCATCAAGCCATGGTGACAAATGCTCATTTAAAAATAAAATATAAGAATGGCTCGTGAGTTTGAGACCTGGCACTCGATATGGTCCAATTAGTTCATCGCAGATTATTCCAGCCCAAGCATGACACATGTTTACGACGGAATCGATGAGGCGTAGGGATTCCAAGAGGACTCCAAATTTTGGCCGACCCATCTGACCCATCAAGGATTGCTCTGGCCTTATCGGTGAATAGAACATTTTCAAAGCTGGTTTTCTGAGTCCAAGGCAAACGTTTTTTAGTTTGGTTTAAAACAGTTCTTGCTATATATATCTTCCCCAAAACCTATGTGTCTTGAAGGAGAAAAGACTAAAACTATGGTTTCAAATGATCTGAAATAACAGCATGGGAGAAATGCATAACTCTGGGTGGTTCCTATGTAGAGAAAGACTAATAACTGTGCTAAGTTTCGTTGCTCTACTGCTATGGGAAGTGGGTCAGGGGTATTACTTATTGCACGCTCCTCGTATTTGTGTGATGTGTATAGTGCTGTGAATGTAACGTGTACACCTTGACTGATAATGTATGAGTCAGTTAAGTGTCGCGCCTGACACCTAGATGATGACAAAAGCGTGAACTATTTTAAAAGTAATAAAAGATAATTACTATCAGGAACTAAATCCAAGGACGTAAAAAAGAGGCCTTATCTTGACATGACTTTACATCACGAAACGCACTTTAGAATAGAGACTGTATATAAAAATATATTAAATTATTATCGACTATTAATATTAATCTTTAATTGATTTAAAACAAATGTTAATCAAAGGAATTTTAGATGTTTGCAAAGAATTGCTATTTTTGGCCATTGAGGAGGCTTAAGGTTAGAGTTAAGGTGTTATGGTTTAGGAATTAGGTTTATTATCTTAGCCAGAGTTATTCGAAAAATCTGGTTTCACTAGTTTTATTCCAGCTCTTATATAGTAGTTAAACAATTATAAGTATCGTAGTCCGACAGTTAAATAATAATTGGTATAGAATTATGAGTATACCAACTATTATTTAGCTGTCGGACTACGATACTTATAATTATATATATATATATATATATATATATATACTTATAATTGTATATATATATAATAATAAATAATAATCATTTTAATACCTACAGACACTAGTGTTTCATCCTTCCGTAATCATCAGTGCAGGAAGTTACAATTGCCACTAGTCATGAGATTCGAAACCCTCCACAAAACTATTTCTGTCTCCATTTGCAAGGAACATAACCACAGGCCCACCACAAACCGCAATGATAGTCAAGTGAATTTAAACATTTATAAATGCTTAAACGTTATTAAATGTTGATCCACATTGATGGAGTGACTGGAGATCATTATCTCACACGTAGGCCAACTGACCGACTTTTCATTCACAGTGCTCAACACTACCAGGGCATATGCAGATTTCGTATCTATTATTATAGAGTCGATTATCTATTTATTATTATATTGTAGCAACTATATAGTAGTGATTTAAAAACTAAAAAAATATAACTTTCAGCTAGAATCGAAATCAAAACCTTTAGCGCTCAGCCACGTTGTTACCGTTTGAGCTACCGTCAGACGGATAAGAAATAGTTAAAAATGAACCGAATTTAACGTGTAAACGTATATTTTCGCATGAATAAAAGGCACTTTAAGTCGATTTACGCCTGTAGAGTGTCAGTTTGTTTTCAATTTAGACTCCTTAGCATCTATTTTTACCAGCTAAAATCCCATAAAAAACCGTTAACAAAAGATGCAATTATTTGACCCGCCTCTGCAATTTTGCGTCTCGGAGGAGAAAAAATAGAGACAGATAAACAAAGTGAGTTTTATAAATTAGATTATTTCATGTATTCACATAAAATATTATAAGATATATGTTTTATGCATCGATTTTCAGTATTTACTTCATCAATGCTCAATACGTGAGTAGAGTTAGGTAGTAAATTATGAAAATATGTATGGTAATTAAGCTACAAAAAAGATCTCGCATTTCATCTGTTTGTGAAAACCTCAGGTTAAAATGCATTTTAGCCTGACGTTCCCTTCGAGGATAACACGCGGAATCCAATGTGTAACGTAGCTATCATATATATTCTCATAACTTACTAGACTTAACACTCTGTAAATCATCGTCTACTTCTCATCAAGCTGCCGGCGTACGGGTTCCATCCTGGGGTATTGCAGTGAATCGGCGCCTTTCTCGCTGACCGCACCCTTTGAGTTCAAGTGAGCGACTGCCTTTCCGATGTATACAGTACAGTAAATGGTGCGCAACAGGTTTCAGTCATTGAACTATTGACTATAATGACTAAGCTGTCCCTATTATTTGCCCATGGCATCAAAATTCTTCCCCCCCCCACAGCGACTATGAAAACTTTCAGCATTGCCTCTATGAAGTTTGGAGATGGTCACTGGACTGGGACCTGAGTTTAAACGTTGCTAATTGTATCCACATGGCAGTGGGCCGGCACCTCCAAACTCATCCCCTCTCCCTTGACTTCCAACCGGGTGACTGGCTGTTGGAGTCCGTCAGTCAAGCCAAGGATCTTGGAATGATTGTGCACTCCATATACTTACCCTCTGAACATTGTATCACCGCTGCTAAAAAGGCCGGATGTGTCTTGTTCCTCATGCGCCGCTCCTTTGGTCATCTCACTCCCTCCATCTTCCTTCCACTCCACACTCTGCTGGTGCGCCCGATTCTCTAATGCAGTATTCGGGCCACATCCTCCTATTACGTGAAGAACGTCCAGCGTCTCGAACGGGCTCAACGCCTGGCGACGAGGTCCATCCTATAAGCAATGTTTAAGGGGTCTAAATCTTTTTTCCCTGGAGTGCAGGAGGCTTCAGCCCAACCTCATCATCATCGCCTACAACATCTTCCATGGACGGTGCGACATGAACCGGGACCTGTTCTTTAACCCTGTCCCGGGTCGCAGGTTCTGTAGACACGTGACAAATGTCTACCTTCAACAGTTCTGAAGGCTTCGACGCCAAACAGCGTTCTCGGTTCGAGTGGCATCTCTGCTAACCAATGAGGTCATGAACTAGCCCCCAGTACAGAGCTTTAATGCGGCGTGGGACAGACGCGGCTTGGACCTCCACGGTTTTCCTTCTGTATAGTTTCTCTTTAGCCCCCTAAATTCTCACCTTTCCCCTTGTAAACGGCAATCACTTGTGCGCTTATTCTTTGCCAATTAAATGAATGAATGAATCTCTCTCTCTCTCTCTCTCTCTCTCTCTCTCTATATATATATATATATATATATATATATATATATATATATATATATATATATATATATATATATATATATATATATATGTATACAGTCCTGGTCAAAATTATAAGACCACTTAAGAAAGTAAGCGTTTACGCATATTATCGAATTTTTAATCAAACAAATGGTTGAAACTATTGCCAAAAGTGAAACTATGATGAAAAAAATTGAAATCTGCTTCATTCGAAACCTTAACCCTGATCTAATAATTATTAAAAAAAACATTTTCACCTGGTCAAAATGATAAGACCACTGATAATTTATCTAACAAAAGGCAATTATAAATTACTAAAAAGGGTCTCAGTATTTAGTATAGCCTCCATTATTACGAATTACTTCAAGAATTCTCTTCGGCATGCTTGCGACTAAGTTTTTTTATCAGCTATGAAGGAATTTTATCCCATGTACTGAAAACTGAATCAGAAAGTTCATTTATCGAATCATATTAGGTTCCATCCTTGAACATTTCTTTTGCCATCCATCCCCAAAGATTTTCAATGGGATTGAGGTCCGGAGAACATGCTGAATGATCTAACAATTCTATATTGCTTGAAGAAAAGTATTCTCGTGCTTGTCGAGAAGTGTGTATCGCAGCGTTGTCTTGCTGGAAAATCCAATTTCTTCCACACAGACGTGGACCTTCAGTCCTGATAGAAGCATTTTCAAGCATTGAAATGTACTTCAATGATGTTTGCCGGCCTTTCACTACTTGCGACTTTAGGAAAGCACCCCAGATCATTAAAGACCCCCCTCCACTATGCCGAGTTGAAAAAGTCTCTTTGGGCAAATTTTTATCATGCCAATAGTGTTGAAATCCATCTGGACCATCTAGATTAAACTTTTTCTCATCGGAGAAAATTACATTTTCCCACTTCTCTTCATCCCAAGTCTGGTATTTGGCGGCATATTTAAGTCGGTTAGTTTTATGCTGTTCAAGAAGATGTGGTTTCTGCAGTCGCTTTAAATGATTGAAATCCTTCATTTTCAGATGCCTTCTGATAGTTTTAGGACTACATTCTGCTGCTGTTTGGCTTTTCCATCGACTTGAGCTCATACTGGAGTTTTTTAAAAAACTTTTTCTGATACGGCGATCCAGTGATAAGGTTATTTGTTTTAGTCGAACTGAACTCTTTTTCTGTCCATATAGATCTGGATTTCTTAAAAAAAATTGTGATGACCGTTTTGCTACGATTCACTTCGTTTGCAATGGATCTATGGGAGAGTCCACCCCTATTAAGCTCAAAGATCCTTCCTCTCTCAAACTCTGATAATGGTTTCCCTTTTGCCATTTATAATTTAGTAAGATGTTTTTATCCACTAACAAGTTGCTTTTAGTAACATAGAAAGCTTTTCGTATTCATTTTTTCAAAACTAGCCGATTTTATTAACGTGGTCTTATCATTTTGAGCAGGTGAAAATGTTTGTTTTTTAAAAAATAATTATTAGATCAGGATGAAGGTTTCGAATGAAGCAGATTTAATTTTTTTCCATCATATTTTCCCTTTTGGCAATGGTTTCAACCATTTGTTTGATTAAAAATTCGATAATATGCGTAAACGCTTACTTTCTTAAGTGGTCTTATGATTTTGACCAGGACTATATATATATATATATATATATATATATATATATATATATATATATATATATATTTATTTACTCCTATAAATTCTTTTTACTTTTGTGTGCATTGATATTCATATTAAAACCCCTTTTTTCTATTTATCTAAAAAGAAAATACAATTTCTTATATATGGATCGTGCAATTGCATTCATCTGCAAAAGATCTAGCTAATTTGCATATTCTGTTAAACATTCATTTTAATTAATTCCCTATTAATTTTTTCGGTTTTCTTATGGGATGATCATCTTTAGTAAACTATTACGTGTAATTATATTCATGCAAATATTCTACATGATTTATACTTGTATAATATTTGCGTAAAAAGTTTATAGTAAACACAAAATTGTTTCCATATATATTCATGTATACATATATATTTTGGTTTAATCTATCTATCTATCTATCTATCTATCTATCTATCTATCTATCTATAAAGGTGAACGTGTCTGCTTGTCTGTGTACATTTCCCTACGCAATAACTTTTAATTTTTAGTCTACAGACTCGAAATTTGATATATAGGGTACTGAGATTTGGAAAAATCTTTTTGATCGATTTTCGACCGGAAATTTGGCTGTCAAAGGGACAAAGTTTAACAATTTGACCTTTGAGAACTCTACCAAACTCCTCCGACAATTTCGAGTCTAAACACTTTATATTTTAGATATAGGTTCCTTGCATATGAATCTAACTTAATAACTTGATTTGAGCCCCAAACTATAAATGTTAAGGGGTCATAATAGGGGTCAAAGTAAAAATAATTGACTTTTTTTTTGCTCAGCATACACCTCCTATGCCGGGCACCCAGGCTAGTACATCTATCTATCTATCTATCTATCTATCTATCTATCTATCTATCTATCTATAAAAGTGAACGTGACTGTGTATGTGTGTGTGTGTGTGTGTGTGTGTACATTTCCCAACGCAATAAATCTGTCAATTTTTAGTCTACAGACTGGAAATTTTATATACAGGGCACTGAGATTTGGAAAAATCAATGTGATCGGTGTTCAGGCAGAAATTTGTTTGTCACGGGGTCAAAGTTCAACGATTTGACCTTTGAGAACTCTACCAATCTTCTCCAAAAATTTTGGGTCTAAACACTTGAGATTTTAGATATAGGTTCCTTGGACATGGATCTAACTTAATAACTTGATTTGAGCTCCAAACAATAAATGTTAAGGGGACATAATAGGGGTCAAAATTAAAAAAAAATAACCGTTTTTTTTTTTTTTTTTTTTTTTGCTCAGCATAAACCTCCAAACACCCGGGCAACGCCGGGCACCCATGCTAGTCTATCTATCTATCTATCTATCTATCTATCTATCTATCTATCTATCTATCTATCTATCTATAAAAGTGAAAGTGTGTGTGTGCGTACATTCCCATACGCAATAACTCTGTCAATTTTCAGTCTACAGACTGGAAATTTGATATACAGGGTGCTGAGATTTGGAAAAATCTATTTGGTCGGTTTTCGGCCATAAATTTGGCGATTAAGGGGCCAAAGTTCAACAATTTGACCTTTGAGAACTCTACCAAACTCCTCCAACAATTTTGGGTCTAAACACGTGAAATTTTAGATATAGGTTCCTTGGACATGGATCTAACTTAATAACTTTATTTGAGCCCAAAAGAATAAATGTTAAGGGGTCACAATAGGGGTCAAAGTAAAACAAAAATTGACCGTTTTTTTTTTTTTGCTCAGCATACACCTCCAAACACTCGTACAACGCCGGGCACGCATGCTAGTATATCTATAAAAGTGAAAGTGTGTGTGTGTATGTGTGTGTGTGTGTGTGTGTGTGTGTGTGTGTGTACGTACATTTCCATACGCAATAACTTAATTTGAGCCCCAAACAATAAATGTTAAGGGGTCATAATAGGGGTCAAAGTTAAAAAAATTAAGCGCTTTTTTTTTTTTTTGCTCAACATACACCTCCGAATACCCGGGCAACGCCGGGCACCCATGCTAGTATATATATATATATATATATATATATATATATATATATATATATATATATATATATATATATTCAAGTATTAAGTTGGGTTAACACGTTGCCTAACTGTAATAACAGTAAGTTTATAATGTTCGCCATTGACTCATATTATCCATGAATTTCTCCGACATTGTAAGAATTTGCGAAATCTGAAACTAACATTACAAAATTAGAAATTGACATAGTAAAATTAGATTAGAAAAGAAAATATGATGACATATTTTACATAATGTTGTGTTTAATTAAAAACTAATAATTAAGTGCCAATAATTGTAATCCATAATTATTTGTAATTGATTAGTGTATTATTAAATTAGAATATAATTAGAAGTAACTTGTAATATTCTATCAATTTGCCCAATTGCAATATTAGATTAAAAAATAAAAATAATCGTCATAAATTTAAATCAAATAAATAAATCTAAAATAAATAAAACAATATTTTTAATAATAAATGTAATAAAAAATAAATGGGAAGGGTATGAACATTAGATGTTGTGTTGTATTAACAAATTTCTATCATGAAGATTTAAAGTAAAAGTAGAAATATATTCTTTAATGTTAATCTAAAATTCGTTTAATTAGTTGAAATAAGTAAGCAGTATATGACAGACATAGATCCAAACATATCGTGACTTAAATATAACTTGTTTAGAAGAATAGATTAGGTGAAAATATATTAAACTATCATAACATGATAATGTAGCATTTTTCTTTAAGAAGATAAATATATGTTGTGGAGACGCCCACTAATTAACATAGACGGGTGAGTGAGATATATAAAGGCATCAATCACCAATGCCGGAAGAGTCCGGCAACGACCGTCAAATAGGCAAGACGCTTATGCTGCGTCCAGTAAGACATGCAACACGCCACCTGCCGGAATATCTCCAACTGAAGTATATCTGAAGACATGTAAATATGCATATAACTTTTCTTCCTAATATATTATTGTATACCTTTATTTTCGTGTTCTTGTTAATTATTTGTGCAGACACAACAGTGGCGACGGGAATTCGCAAAAAGACTTACACGTCATAAATTTAAATCAAATAAATAAATCTAAAATAAATAAAACAATATTTTTAATATTAAATGTAATAAAAAATATTAAAACACAACAGCGGCGTCGAGAATTCAAAAAAAAAAAAAGAAAAAAAAAGAAAAGACTTACGCAGGATAAAATCCACTATTAAACACAACAGTGGCGTCAAGAATTCGAAAAAAGGCTTACGCGGGAAAATCCACTACTAAATTCAACAGTGGTGTACTAAAAATACGTACTCTAGAAAGATTGAAAACAAAACGTACTCGAAGGAAAAAAAAACTACTGTTTGAACACAACAGTAACATCGAGGATTTTGAAAAAGATTTACTCGAGAATTCACTGTTAGACACAAAACAGTATTCAAAAAATAATTTACGCGGAAAGTTATTACGGTCCAAAAAAAAACAAAAAAAAAACAAAAGAAAAACAAACGAAAGTAACTACAAAATTGTCGAACGAGTTATTCAAACACTGGATACTTGAAAGCAAAATACCAATAACCATTTCAAAGTGGCTACGAAAGTCAAAAAAACAAAAAAGGTTTTCGCTAGTACATCGTGAACTAAAATATGCAAATTGTCTTGAAGGAGAAAAGTGACCATTTCAAAGTAACTACGAAAGTCAAAGAAAAAAAATACTTGAAGGCAAAATACCAATAACCTTTTCAAAGTGACTACGAAAGTCAAAGAAAAAAAAAGGTGGTTTCGCTAATACACTGTGAACTAAATTATGCAAATTATCTTGAAGTAGAAAAGTGATTTTTTTCAGCTGTACCAAGAAAGGATTTTTTTCTTTTGTACATAATCAAAACTTAACGGATTAAGAGAAAAAAATAAAATACATTTTTTTATCACTCAATAGAAAAAGGGAAAAAGAAAGGTTCAACGCAAAAAATAAAATATCGATAGAATTCGGTTGACACAAAAAAAGAAAAAAAAGCGAACCTAAAAAACAGTTGTTCGTAGTTATTGTAAAAAAGTGAACTAGTAAAATAGACTGATTTGTCTAATCTTTGAAATAAAAAAACAAGATGGAGGAATTTGCTAAAATAATGACACACTTCATGCAGAACCAGCAAATCTTACAAAAAGAACAGCAAACGCTATACACAGAAAGAGACGAAAGACAAAATGAACGATTCATAAAATGCCTAGAAAGGCAGGAAGAAAGGTTCGCGCAGATGCAACTTGAACAGAAAGAACTATTAGAAAGATTAACAGCTAATTCCATACAAGAAAGTAATACAACCTTCTCCAACACAACAATTGTTAACAGCATAGATGTGTTCACATACCTACCGGAAGAGGATAAAACTTTTGATGCATACTTCAAGAGGTATGAAGATATTTTCGAAACAGACTGCGAAAACTAGCCAAATGGAAAGAAAGTAAGTCTATTACTTCGAGAGCTTGGTACCAGTGAACATTGCAAATTTGTTGATTTCATATTGCCAAGGAGAACGAATCAGTAGTAAACAAAAACTGCGACAACTTCAGATTATCGGAACTCACGGTGGACGATTTCACATGCTTAATCTTTGCACAGGGTTTAGTATCCACAAAAAATTCAGAGATCCGAAGATGCGTTCTCTCAAAATTAGAGACAGAACAAGGCCTGACATTGCAGAAATTAGCAGAAGATTGCCAAAGGGCAGTATCACTAAATAAAGATTCCAGAGTATAGAAGAAGCAGGAGTGGCGTACATTAGGAAGATTAAAAACCCTTTCAGAAACTCAGGACAAAGAAATTTTGAGACTAGTCAAAATTGAAAAAAATATCCAAATTATAAATACTCAAATTATAATAACTATAGGAAACAAAGTTACGATAATAGTCAATATAATAACTACAGAAAACGAAATTACGATAATAATCAGAGGAATTATAAAAAGACAGTATCAAATAATAATTTCAGAAGATGTGATGAAAAACATTTGGAAAAGGATTGTCCTTACAAAAATATCAGGTGCTACAATTGCGATAAAGTTGGACATAAGAGTGTTTGCTGCAGAACTGTGGGGTATATGGTTATAAAAGAAAAAGAAAAGAAACATACCGGGCGTATCTGCATCGCTCTTTGGGAAAGAAGAAGGAAAGGATGGCCAGCGCATTTGTATACGCACGTATACGGGGCAGCAGAGAGAAAAGAGTCGTGAACATCTCTTGGCCTCAGGAACTACGAAACAAAGTAAGCTGCTACGAGAAAACACTGCGAGGAGAAATAAGAAAAGTATTCGAGGAAGAAGTGGAGAGGTGGATAGAGGAGGGAATTCTGAAACCGTGGACAGGGGAAGAAAAAGGAGTGCTACTATTACTAGCGGTTGTTCAACCCACAAAGAATAAAGTTAGACCGGTACTGGATTTCAGAGAATTAAACAGATACGTAGCCTGCCACACTGGAAAAGGGATTGATGTATGCGGAGAGGTGATGAGGAAATGGAGGAGGATGAAGCAGGCCACTAAGATTGTCGACCTGAAGTCGGCTTATCTCCAGATCCATGTAGATGAAAAACTCTGGAAACATCAATTGGTCCGGTAGTATTGCCTGACGAGGTTAGGCTTTGGGCTGAGCTCAGCCCCCGACTGCCGTGCTGAAGACAGTGCTGAGTAAAGACTGTACAGTGGACAAGGCCAGTAGTTCGTAGTTCGTACATAGACGACATTTTCGTGGAGGAAGCAGAGGTGACAGCAGAGAAAGTGAGAGGCCATGTCGCGAGGTAAGGGTTGACTGCAAAACCGGCGGAGTCCCTGAATGGAGGAGCGGCGTTGGGGTTGAAACTATGCCGAGATGGCAAAGGAAGCCTTGTCTTTAGACGAGGGAATGCAATACCCGAAATCGGAACTGACCTGACAAACGAGAACGCTTCTCGGTCTGCGGAGACTGGTGAGACACTATCCAATCGCCGGCTGCTGCGGAAAAAAGCAACATTTCGCCCATGGAGGCGGTGTTTTGGTACATCTCACCGAAAACCAGACAAGATGAGACAACTCTGCCTCATAGAGCCATAGTGGCAGCATCCGTGCAACAAAACGGTAGGAATTGAGGATGAAGAAGCTACCATTAAAGTGGGCGAGGAAGTGTGGGTAAAGCCCCTCAATGCAAAATGTACCACTCGCTGGGGGAGGGGTGTCCTAGCGGGAATGCAGTCAAAGAACAACGTAATGGTGAATGGCGTTCCCCGGCATATCCTAGACCTGCGTCGTGTAACCCTGCCGGTGCGCAGTGATGGCAGTGAGGAGGAGGAAGTCGATATCCACCAAGAAGCTAACGATGCACCCCAATTCGACTTAGCCCCACATTATGGTTCTTTAAAACTGGACGAGAATGTCTGTAGTGAACCTGAAAACGTCACCCCCCAAGAAGTTGTCCTCCAGAGGCCTCAACGTGAGAGGAGGAGACCTGCTCGGATGAAGGATTATGAAGTGTCTTATTGATCTCAAAGATCAGGGGGGCGTGTGGCGTATATGGTTAGAAAAGAAGAAAAAAAAACGTACCGGGCGTATCTGCATCGCTCTTTGGGAAAGAAGAAGGAAAGAATGGCAAGCGCATTTGTATACGCGAAGGGCATCTTGGGAAGGCAGAGCATGATGAGAGAAGCTATTTTTTCCCTGTCTCTTTCTTTTTTTCTAGATAGGAGGATATAAAAGCTGGAAAAAATTCCTTGGGGCAGCAGAGAGAAAAGAGTCGTGAACATCTTCTCTTGAAAAGAATTTCGTATTGCTGACGTTCGGATTATGCAGTGTGACATTGGTGGCGAGAGGCCAGGTCTAGTCGATTGGAAAAGAAGAGGGCAGAAACGTGCTGTTGTCGAGAGAGTGACTCACTCCTTCCCGAACCCCAGAACCGAATCCTGATTATAACCCTAGATAGAATAGAGTACACCAAATGAGAACAAACGACAAAGGGAAAAATAATTTACGAAAATATGTACCAGTAAATATTTTCGACAAACAAGTGAAATTTCAGCTTGACTCTGGATCGGATTTGTCGTTAATAAACGCCAACACTTGGAAAAAGCTGGGTAAACTGACTCTTCAAAAGTCAAGTAAAGGTGCACGAACAGTGACAGGAGACGAAATAAAATTCGAAGGAGATGTCATCATGTCCATTAATTTAAATGGCACGACGAAGAAATTGAAAATCTTCGTAATTAAAGAAATCGAGAACTTACTGGGAATTGACTGCATTGAAAAATTCAATCTTTGGGATAAACCAATGAACGCTTTTTGTAGAAAAATAACCAGTTGCACCACAACATCAGAAAATATTAAAAACGATCTAAAAAAGAAATTCACAAAAATATTGCAAGGCTTCGTTCGAGCTAAAAAAAGGATGTAACACCAGTGTTTAAGAAAAAACGGAACGTACCGTTCGCCGGTTTAAACAAAATAAATAACGAGCTAGATAGACTAAAAAAAAAACAGGCATCTTATCGAAAATCGAAACTAGCGTCTGGGTAGCCCCTACGGTGTACGTAAAAAAAGTCGGAACAAATTCGAGTCTGTGCAGACTTTTCTACGGGCCTAAACGATAAATTAAAAGACCACCACTACCCTTTACCAAGCCCTGAGGAAATATTTGCCAGACTAAATGGTGGCAAAATTTGTTCAAAAATAGATTTGTCCGACGCCTATTTACACACTCCAATGGAAGAAGAATGCTCAAAGATATTATGCATTAACATGCACAAAGGGTTGTTCAAATACAACCGCCTACCCTTCGGGATCAAAGTCGCGCCGGCGATTTTCTAACAAGCAATGGATACAATGCTGAACGGAATAGATTTTGCTTGTGCATACCTGGATGACATAATCATCAGGAGCGCGTCCATAAGGGAACACCAAGAGCATCCAAAAGAAGTATTCACAAGAATAAACGAATACGGATTCCAGGTGAAAGAAAACAAATGCGAATTTTGTTTAGACGAAATCAAATATTTAGGGCAAATAATAAATAAAGACGGTCAACGCCCAGACCCGGAACGATCGACAGCAATTACAAACATGCCGGCACCACACAACGTGACGACTCTACAGAGCTTCTTAGGTCTCGCAAACTACTACCAAATATTTATCAAAGGAATGCACGACCTAAGAGCTCCGCTTAACGAGTCATTAAAGAAAGAAACACCATGGATATGGACAAAAGAATGTCAAGAAGCATTTGAGAAAATTAAAAAGACGTTAACATCCGATCTATTTTTATTTTTAACCTATTACGACCCAAAATTAGAAATAAGCGACGCAAGCTCGTATGGTATAGGAGCATGTATAAAGCATATCCTGCCAGATGGATCGAAGAAACCTATAGCTCACGCCTCAAGGACACTACTTCCGGCAGAAAAGGCTTACTCTCAAATAGAAAAAGAGGGGTTAAGCATTATTTTCGCGGTGACGAAATTCCACCGTTACCTGTACGGGAGACACTTTATTCTGGAAACAGATCACAAGCCCCTAGTGACAATCTTCGGCTCAAAAAAGGGCTTGCCAGTATATACGGCAAATCGCCTACTCCGTTGGGGTACGATCTTGCTAAATTGTGACTTAAATAAAACATCTGGATTCGGAAAAAAATAGGTCATGCGGATGGCCTATCAAGGCTTATACCGAAAATGGAGGAAACCCTTGAAGAGTCAGTAATTGCAGCTATACGTTCCTATTATGAGAAAAAAAACATGGTGGCGAATATAATAAAAGAATTACCAGTCACGTTAACCGATATAGATAACAGACATAGAGAAAAAAATAAGGAAAAATGATGAAAAAACGCAAAGAATATTTTCCGTATGCAATGATGTTTTGTGAATAACAATGATGTTTTAGTGAAAGAGTTGTTATCCCGAAAACCTTGCAGAAAAAGATCTGACGTGATTTTCATACAGGACACCCGGGTGTAAATAGGATGAAGGCACTTATGCGGAGTTACGTTTACTGGCGTAACATGGATGTGGATATTGCACTAACAGTAAACAAGTGTAAAGGTTCTGCGTTAGCCGCAAAGGCACCACCGATAGTCCACAAACCTTGGAAAAAAACTGACCATCCATCGTCACGCATTCATATAGACGTTGCTGGACCGACCGAAGGACAATACTACCTAATCGTGGTAGATAGTTTTCCAGATAGCCTGAAGTAAAGCGTTTCAAGAACCCGACAACAAATAACACAATAAGTTTTCTGTATGAAACATGAGCACGTTTTGGTTTGTCAGACATTATAGTCACAGATAACGGAACATAATTTACATCAAGTGATTTCAAGGACTTTTGTGACACTTTTCAGGTAAAACATATAACTACACCACCGTTCCACTCGAGATCAAATGGATTAGCGGAAAGGTTCGTAGACACGATAAAACGTGCACTTAGAAAATCAATAGGGAACCCGACGGATAAAGCATTAGAACAATTCCTGCAAATATACAGGATAACTAAGAACCCAAATACACCGCCGAAATTATCGCCAGCAGAATTAATGTTTGCTAGAAAAATAAAATCACCATTTGATAAATTAATACCAAAGCAAGCAATCGTCCATCAAACTACGCACACATCACGTAAAAGATTTAAACCTGGTGGTCGTGTATATTTTAAATGTATGAAAAATAATATTTCATATTGGGAGTTTGGTACGGTAGATAAACGTATCGGCGACTTGGCCTACATCATAAAAGGTCCAAAAGGGATACACAAAAGACATAAAAATCATTTGAAAAAACGTCATATAAAAGACAACGAACATGACAAACCTGATGAAAAGGAAGATCCAATTGATATACTATACAAAGCTTTTGATATCGAACCACCACAAACCATGCCCGAACCGAGAAGATCGGGAAGGAAAAGAAAGTTTACAGAACCAATTATAATGAACTCCAAGAGAAAAAGATATTGAAATCTACACGACTTCAAATCTTGGGAGGGGGTGTTGTGGAGACGCCCACTAATTAATATAGGCGGGTGAGTGAGATATATAAAGGTATTAATCACCAATACCGGAAGAGTCCGGCAACGACCGTCAAATAGGCAAGACGCTTATGCTGCGTCCAGTAAGACATGCAACACGCCACCTGCCGGAATATCTCCAACTGAAGTATATCTGAAGACATGTAAATATGTATATAACTTTTCTTCCTAATATATTATTGTATACCATAATTTCCTGTTCTTAATAATTATTTGTGCAGACACAACAATATATTAAATAAAATATAAAATTAGCTAACACAGTAAAATAAACTGGTAATCGTAAATCATAATAAACCAATTAAATCAACCAAAATATATTTAGATAATGATAGCAAATATAATGACAAGTTATGATCAGATTTATATTTATAACAGATTCTGAAGGTAAATATGATAATATATTTCACATAATGTATTTAATTTAAAACTGATAAATAAGAGCAATTGTAACTCATAATTATATGTAGATAAATTAAATATTGAATTAGACTTTGGAATAGTAGTTAATTCGTGATATTCTAACTACTGGCCTAATCGCAAAGTTTGGTCATGTTAAACATTAATTTGGTAAGAATATTAGATAAGGGGTTGCAATGACAAATTTTTAATAAATAAAATTAAAATCCCAAACATTGACTTAAAAATCAGCTGAATACGTTGAAATAAGTGAATGTTGTATGATCGATGTTTTGGCCCAAATAAATAAACTTAAGGCGCTGTGAAAATAAGCGTAAAAACACTAGTTATGATTAAGTATATATATGAAATAAATTTGAACATAAATTAAGGTAGACCACACATCTTAACTAAATGTAATTTTATTTCAGAACTAGCTGTACCCTGCTACGCGTTGCAGTGGCTCAATTTGGTGTAATGGAAGAATTTAATAAAAAGAGAAAATGCATGTTTCTTATATTAGTACAGCAATCAACTGCAAAAAGTGAAAAAGAAGGCGAAAATGAAAAAAAAAAATGGTACTCTTGCAGAATTTGATCTGGATCCTCGGGAGTTTCTGTCAATCATTCATGGTGTGGACTTAACCAACAATTAGTGGATGAAGCCGAACGTAGCAAAAATGTTGAAACGCTAAATGTTTTTTTTTGTTGTTGTTTTACAAAAATGTGAATTAGTAATTAATATTTGGTTGATGGTGGAGGGAGGGGGGGTTACTATACACAGATTCGAAAAAGTTGTCCAAAAACAAATAAATGAAAGCAAAGGTAAGGTAAGTTACGTTTCTACCTAATTGGATAATTGTTTAGTGTTTTTATGTAATGTAAAATGTTTAATTGGCTCAAAAAACAGAAATGGTCGCGGACTCTGTTGAATACGTTAAGTTTGGGAAAGTAAGTTGAAAACTAAAAACTATACAAAACAGTGTCTGAAACTCACCGAATATATGTTACCATTACATAGGCTAGCATAATCGGTGGGTTTCTGACAGTATTTTGTATAGTTTTTTAGTTTTAACTCACTTTCTCAAACTTAAAGTAATCAACAGTGTCCACCACCATTTGTAGCTTTCAAATACCCCGATAAACACTGTTTTTCGAGCCGACTAAACGTTACATTAAATGAAAAGGGTTCATATTACTAAACACAGATACAAAGAAGTTGTCAAAAATAAATATATAACAAATAAATGTTATCAAAGGCAAGAAAAGTAAATGCTCTACCTAACTGGATAAGATTTTAGTGTTTTTATGTAATGTATAATCGGTTCAAAAACATTTAATGTTTATCGGGATATCTGAAAAATACAAATGGCGGCAGACTGTATCGAACACGTTAAGTTTGAGGAAATTTTGGGAAAATGAGTTTAAACTAAAAAACTATACAAAATACTGTTAGGAACTCACTCAATATATGTTACCATGAGTTAGGCTGGCATATAATCGGTGGTTTTAAACTTTTGCTCGATACAGATGACGACTTTTAAAAGTCCCTTTTAGTGATTACCTGGTTTGAGGATATTTGTACAACTAAACGGCAAATCTGCTCCAAAAAATCCGGTATTATTTTACTTTAAGGCTCATTTCACGTTCATATATAACGAAATATTTTATTGTAGATTTCGGTGTGCTAAAAACAAATCTGCAAACCGTTTCCGTAGCAAAAAGAAAGTTTTCATGATATTCATGAAATTACTTTTTCAAAAAGTGAGTGATCACTTTTTAATGTAAATTTAACTTAGAATGAGCACCCACTTTCTGGCCACTTGAGAGAGGGGCATTTTTCTGTGTTTCTTGGCTAAAAAGTGTTTTGTTTGACTTCTTTTGCATGGTAATAACCCCTGAACTCTGGGACTATTTTCCATTTCACAGCCGTAGCCTTATTTTACGCTATGCGTGAGCATAAACGAAAGCTGTTTAGTCAATAAACATGGGAAAAAATCCCCCCTCTCTCAGGTGGCTAGAAAGTGGGTGCTCATTTTAAGTTAAATTTACATGGAAAAGTGATCGCCACTTTTTCGAAAAAGTAATTTCTTCATATCATAAAAACTATTTTTTTGCGACGGAAACGGTTTGCAGATTCGTCTTTAGCACACCAAAATCTACAATTTTTTTTTGTTATTTACGAACTTGAGACGCACGGCCCTTAATGGAAAATTATATAAAAAATCCGGGGGAAAATAGTTTTCGATAAAAACAGCAAATGAATTCGATAGAAAAAAAATGGATGCTATTTTTTTTCTTTTTTCTGTGTGTTTCTTGGCTAAAAAGTTTTTTGTTTGATTTCTTTTGCATGGTATCAACCCCTGAACTCTGGGACTATTTTCCATTTCACAGACGTAGCCCTTGTTTATGCTATGCGTGAGCATAAACGAAAACTGTTAAATATGCATTCGCGTACCAAACTGCCTTGTCAAAATTTTTTATTTATTTACTTACGTGGTGGAGTTTCTATGCTGATAGGTTTTTTGAAATTTTTTCACTGGATTATTATTGATTGAACACTAACCAGATTATGAAAAGAAATTGAAAAAAAAAATCATTTCAACATTTGAAAGGGGTACTCAGTTACCACGTTCTGGTAAATCGGTCACTCATTTTTTGTTTTTTTCTAAATATGGAAGTGTCTTCGGGAGATATAAAATGGTCGCATGTTGACGAAGCAATGTATCGGGAGGCGTACGGGATGAAAAATTATTGGTAAATTTTTAGATTAGGTCCACTTCCTCAATTTTCTTTTAAATGACGACTTAAAATGGTTTTCGACTATGCTGAATACAAAAATCGCATTGAAATTTTGCAGAGATAAGTAGTTATCAAGATATAAAAAGTTGTATTATGCATTGTAATCTTTGGCGGCCATCTTTTTTACGTGCGTGTATTTGTTTATGGCGCGTGTGCACGTAAAAAGATGGCAGTCGAAGAATACAATGCATAATACAACTATTTATTTCCGCAAAATTTCAATGCGATTCAATGAGTTCAGCATACTCGGAAACCTATAAATGTCGTCATTGAAAGAAAAATTGTGGAGGTGGACCTAATCTAAAAAAATACCAAATTATTAAACATTTCTCCCAGCATGTTAGTGAAATTTATAATACTTTAAAAAAAATTAAAAAAAAGTTTTGAAAAAAACAAAAAAACTCACCTTTCATAAAAACAATTAAAAAAAAAACACCCACAAACTGACTTTTAACTAAATAAGTAAAAAAAAAAAAATGTTAAAACTCGAAACTTCATTTTCATAAAAACAATGAAAAAAGTCATGTTCAATCTATTTTTTTTCTTTGAGAAACAAATATATTTCTGACTTACAAATGCGGTAGAGACTCATATTATTTTTACTTTCTATGGTTTTGATATACCGCGTTTTTATTGCTTACAAAATGGGTGACTGATTTATCAGAACGTTGTAACTAAAAAGTGAGCACCAATTTCAAATGTCGAAATAATGATTTCGTTTTAATTTTTTTTTAATAATCTGTTTAATTAGTGTCCAATCAATAGTAATCCAGTGAAAAAAAAATTCCAAAAACCTATAAGTATAGACATTAAGCATGTTAACTCTTTTCATAAATAATTAAAAAAAAAAGTAACTGAACCATTTATTGATAATTTGTCACGTGTACAAACATTTATTTATTTACGTAGGCTTAACTCTTTTCATGAATAAGAAAAGTTTTACTCTATAAGAATATAAAAGGAAAAAGTTACTGAACATTTATTAAAGGAAAAAATAATTTCTCACGTACTTACTTCTTTTCATGAAGACCAGAGGAATAGTTGGCCGAAAAGTCGTGAAACAACAACTAATAAAGATGAGAATAATAGTCCGCAATAAATAAAAATGGTGCTAATGCAGAGAGCGATCCGCGCTATTTTTTAAATCATATTTCCACATTTAATTAAAGTTTTACGATGCGTTTTTTTTTATTCAATTGTAAGGTTAAAGTACAGAATAGGTACAAAACATCCTCCCCTCCCCTGTTAAGAATGACTTTTTAAATAATAACATTATTTCAGCACGGATCACTCTCTGCATGAGTATCATAAAAATTAATACAAATAATACTTATCTCAATAAGTGAAAGGCTAATTTCTACCGGAAATAAAATGGCGATAATCTCGCAGTTACGAAAAATATTTTTTATTCAATTTAATATTTTTATAATTCGCAATGTTAAATTATTTTAATAACATGCAAACATTCCTTGACTTTAAAAATAGAATTTCTGAAAATTTCAATTAAATTGGTAACGTAGAAATATGGTTTTATTCGCTTATAACGAACCAAGAATTTTATATATATAGATTATTGAAAAGACTAATAAATTCATCAGCTTTTTTTTAACTTCCTACCAATGCCCATAACAATGAAGAACAAAACTATGGATTGCACTTATACGATAAAGATATTAAACAAAATCACCCCCCTGTAAAAATGGAAACGGAACTAACCCTATGCGTGTTTAACCGACTTTCTCCAAAGGAGGAAGTTTCATGGGAGTATGGAATTCACAAGCAGTCCCAAGTCATATGTATATCCCCGTTAGAGGAGATAACGACGTTAGGTTTTTGCAACTTTTGCAGGAAGATATCGATATTCTCCTACATACGGCGCCTAGAATTGCAAAATTGGTTACCCGTCTGGTACTGACCAGACTCAAGTTTGCTTAACTTCGGTGATATAACGATAATGGGTATGTCAACGTGATTATGCCGTACTCCCATCTATAAGAAACATTATAAAATAGAATCATGCTGGATATCTAATCATATCGGCATTTGTGCAATAGAATCGCCGAACATGATACTTTCCAATACTAAGATTCCAAACACTGATCTCCTACTAGTAAACAGGATAATCAAAGAAAATAGCCAGAATTTGGAGATGAGTGGCAAAGTGATAAATTACAAACGATTTATACAACTATTTATGAGTAGCTGCAGTTAAGAAGCTGTTTAGAAGCGAAGAGGTTGTAGTAGTTACACTACGTATAGGACATATACAACATTGTTCACAAACTTTTATTGGAAAGCGAAGAATTCTTGGTGTATACAGCATGTCAAGAATCTAATACAGGCAACTCGAAAAATCTCTAAAAGATCTGATTAAAGGCACAAACCCGACCAAAATCCTAAACTTCATAAAAAAAGCTGGATTATTAGAAAAAGAAAAGAAAATTAATTTCAACATTTCATTTTCTTTTTTTCAAACGAATATAAAGAATAATACTACCTTGGTATTCCATTTCACAACTTTATTCGTCGTTAAATAACCATTAGATGTTTGATATTCCGTAAAACAAAGTAAACTAAACGTTATCACTGACCCCACAATCCGAGTGAAAAAGCCCAGTCTCCCAAAACAAAACGCCTCGTAAAACCATAATTAATTGGTTAATTGAAGCTATCAGTTCATCATACTAGAAAAATGCAAGAATTTAGGATAACTGGTAAAGTATTAAATTACGCAAGATCTGGTAAACTAGTTATGAGTGTTCATCGGCTTACATAAGGGGAAGAAGAGAAGTTGTAGTAGCCATATTACATTAATTACAGCTGTCAGATCGAAAATTTCGACCGCCATGTTTATCTTCGTGGGTCAGTAAGTCATCTTAACCAACTAATATTATGAAATAAATAATGCACACATGTTCCACATTTTGAAAGTATACAAGTCAGAAATTGCAATATTATACTTTAATTTCTATATTTTTGAAGATTGTTCTATTTTGTTGCAATAAAAAAAGAAATGCTTGTTTGATAAAAATATTCATTTCTTACATGATGACTCGATTTGTTCTTAAACGTGTTGTAATGACAAATTAAATTAATCCTTTTTAAATAAAATTAAAAGTGTATTTTATATGCGAAAAAAGTCATTTAAAATCACAGAATACACTAATAATTTATTGATTGAAAAATTAAGCTAAAACAATTATTTATTATTAGTAAAATAAAATACGATAGATAGGGTGAAAATTATGTCTGTTATTTTTTTACAATGTTGCCCATCCGTATTTTTCAAAATTATTTTTTTTTTGTGATCCTCGGTCTCGTATTTTTTCAATTTTATTTTTATTTTTAAGATTATAAAAACATATTCTTACGCTGATGTTTACACGTTCATGCGTACAAAAATATTATAATATTACATTTGAAAAGTTCGCGAGAATTGTTATCATGAAATATTTTTTGCAATTTTATTATTTTTTTAATGAAAATATTGAATCAATGTAATGATAATATTGAATCAATGTAATGATAATATTGAATCAATGTAATGATAATATTGAATCAATGTAATGATAATATTGAATCACTGCAATGATAATATTGAATCAATGTAATGATAATATTGAATCAATATAATGATAATATTGAATCAATGTAACGATAATATTGAATCAATGTAATGATAATATTGAATCAATGTAATGATAATATTGAATCAATGTAATGATAATATTGAATCAATGTAATGAAAATATTGAATCAATGTAATGATAATATTGAATCAATGTAATGATAATATTGAATCAATGTAATGATAATATTAGAATCAATGTAATGATAATATTAGAATCAATGTAAGTATAATATTCTTAGTTCGAGAAATTAATTTTTTCAAGTTATATTCATTTCATTAACACGGACTTTAAAGGCTTTTTCTTTGCAATTTTCCTGAAGTATATTTACGATGCAGTTTTATTTTTCATAAAAACAAAAATAAATTCATGCATTTTTTAAGTACATAGAACTACAACTTTAGCAAAAGTGTTTTTTGCTTACATAAAATACTACATTTCCACAAAATGTTTTTAGAAAATAATAAGTTCATTATATTTTGAGATCATTAAGTAATAAATACTGAAAGTTTCATTAAAATTGGTTGATTTTCTAAATTTTTGTGAATTTTTAAGTGAAAGGATGAGTCAAAATGTTCATACGTTTTGGGGGATCGGTCATTCATTTGGCACGTACCTGCGGTTAATGAACCATATTCTAGGTTACACCTGTCTAAAATGTTTCATTTTGAACCATGGTGTTGTTGTTCTTGTTGTTGTTGAAGAAGAAGAAGAAGAAGAAGAAGAAGAAGAAGAAGAAGAAGAAAAGTAAAAGCTCTGAACGGAGTCTGTCAGAAAAGCCTTCGCTTACAGAGGTACATAATTCTCGAGAAGGCTCTTTTTTATATTTTAATTCAGTCAGATTGAAGATATCGATTGACCCCCGTCTGCGGCTAATTTTTAGTTGTGTTCAATTCATATCTGAGGACTTTTTTGAAAATAAATGCTGTCTGTTTAAGGTATGCTATTTGTACTTCACTGCGGATTGGTCTTTCAAGTGTCAAAGTAATTTAGATTTTGTTTTCATTTGACCAGTTTTTCTTACTAAACTATTATGTTTTTTTTTTGTTTGTAATTTTCAAGCCATTCTTTAGGTTCTGATATTTCCTTGTTTTATTATAGTCGTTCTGGACAGTTACATCGATGATGAAGGCAAGTTTGTTTATCAGAATGGTACAGTAGGAGAGGAGAAAACACGAGATATCTTGCATCTTTATAAAAAGAAACAAACACACGCAATAATAAAACTATAAGAGATATACCGGAAAATCCAGGAAGGAGGTAACGGATGAATTGACCAAAAAAGCAGCTTTAACAATGTTTCTAAATAGAATGACAAAGAATCATATCAAATTATATCAATTATCCCATGTTGGCAAAACAATAGCGTCCAATGTTGGACAGATACTCCTCGGAGCGACTCTATTTGAACTTTTACAATATATGATATTAACTAGTGTGTACTAGCTAAAGTAAACGTCTACGACTGTAAATACAAGTGTTTGTAAATTGGGAATATGTTGTATATGTGTAAACGAGCCTATTGGTGCGTGTATGCTATATTATATCTGTTGTAGACCCGTGCTAGGAGGTTACAAATGAAAGAAACCACAAGTAGTGTAAAGTGTATAAAAATAATATATATTTATCATAAAGAATACAGGAGCTACTAAAGTGGTATAAGAGGAACGTGTTCGTAGCATGCGGTTAAACATGATATGAATGTCTCCATTTAGTCTCTGAAACCAGAGGTATTCATAGGACTGGTTGATTCCATTTAGTACTCAAATAGGGGTGATTTGTACCCCACAACAATATCACACATCGATTACTAGTCAATTTTTATTGCGTTTATGGTCTACTTCTTTGTGGTTTTCCGTTCACGCTGGTCATATAGCTATTTACCTGTATTTGGTCTGGTGGGTTGTATTCAAGATGCGGACCAGATCCTCTCATACTGGCTATCAAAAGACCCTCTGCCGCTCATAATTCTTAGATCTTTCTTCTTAGACTCATACCCCTCATATTTATTTGGTGTCTGATAATTTCGTTGTCTGTTGATTGTTGTTATTGCTGCTGGGAATCATTCATTCATTCACTCATTCATTCAAATGAATCAGATAATTATTGTTGGCATTCGTTTCCCCGACATCATACTAATTAGAATTATTTCCAGAAAGATACCTGTTATTCATGGGAGAGTCCGCATAAAGGTTGCCAAACATCCCTAATCGCAACGTTAAACATTACTTTGGTAGGAATATTAGATAATGGTTGTAATGACACATTTTTAATAAATAAAATTAAAATCGGAAACTTTGATATAAAAATCCGTTGAATCCGTTGAAATAAGTGAATGTTGTATGATAGATGTTTTGGCTCAAATTAACGAGCTAAAGGTATTAATTGTTAGAAAAGATATAAAAAACACTAGTTATAATAAGGTATACCAATGAAATAATTTTTAACATAAATTAGGGTAGATCAAATGAAAAAGAGAAAGGTAAAAGAAAGAAAAGCAATGAAGGGAAGAGAAAAAGATAAAATAAAAGAGAAAAAATAAAATGAAAGAGAAGGTATAAAGGGGAAAAATGAAAATATAACGTAAGAAGAAAAAAGAAAAAGAAAAGATAAAATAATAATTAAAAACTGAAAAATATACAAATTAATTAATTAATATATAATAGATTGAATTAAAATATTTGGCGTTCGGAATTTCAGTTGGATAATATTACCTCAAAAGTAAAATAAAAAAGATATCAAATAATTTTACTATTATAATGTAGAACATACGGATAAAATTGAAAATAAAATAATTTTGTGACCAAACTTCAAAATAATAGAACACAATCTGTAATAATAAAAAAATTGGATATATTAAAAGTCAATAAATTGAGTAAATGAATTATAATGATATTTAATAAGAAATAGAAATTATAATTAACCATCTGATAATTATAATTTAATTTAGATTATCGATAAATAAAACTCATTAATATATTCTATTGTATCTTGAAATGGTTTTAATACTAACATGTATTATTCAATGAAAAAGTTAATTAATTTATCGTACAAATTGAATTAATTAATGAATAATATAAAATGAATGACTTTAAAACTGTATAAATATTACAGGGTGACCAAAAAACAAAACAAAACCTAAATGGAGGCCATCTAGAACATATGCTGTAGAACGAAGAAAAAAAAAAGGCTAAAGACCCGAGTGTTTTGATGTGATGTTTTGAATATAATAAACTAGTTATGACCAAAGTTTCATTTCATTCGGACAAAACACTAAAAAACGGGGCCTAATTAGAGTTGAGCCCGCTTTTTGGTGATCACCCTGTATTTATAAAAGTAAGGAAAAAATAATGGTATGATAAAAATCAAAATCGGGGAATATTTATTTGAGGTTTTGATTAAAGGGAAACTACTCTAAGTTTAAACTTTAATAAGTTGAATTATTGAAGGTCTCGCTTGAGGTAAATAGTATGCTAACGTATTAGGGAATTCGTATATTGCAACTAAAAAAGATTATAGTAATAGAATTATGGACTATAAAGATTCATAATTTATGTAATAATCGATTTAATTAAAACAACAATAAGAACTAAATTACGTATGTATTTAAATTCAGATTAAATAAATTTAATACAACAGGAAATTGAAAATATGTTTTTTTTTTTGTAAAACGTTTCGTATAAATTTAGTGATTATGCAAACTTGTGTAATATATTATATTCATTGATTTAGATATAATCATAAATAATAAATAATTAGAACATTTCTAGTAGTATACCGAAACTAATGCAGTTAATACGAATAGTTGTGATTTCTAAATTCAAAATGGCGTAAAGTGGGCAAATAATAAATTTCAGCTTCTCTTCCAATTTTCGGATTTTTAAACATACCCAAATGCATTTTATTTCTTTTTAGTGGATTGATAGTTGCTATTTCTTCTGATGAATTAAGGGCAAAATAGATTCATTGATTGATATAATAATTAAATGGTTTTGTGTTACGAAACAGATACTGTCAAAAAGTGTACATATCAACTGAATTAAAGGAATAAATTGTAAGATGGTCAACATCATGAAAGTTGAAATAAAGACTATTGTCATTTATTCATTGTATGCTCTGTAATTACATTGAGTTTCCTTACTAAGGGCTGGTATATATAAAAAGTGAACAAAAATTATTTCCATACATTCCAAGGCCGCCAACTCCCAATATTTCCTCTTGTATCAGAACACACGCTATGTGATATACCAATATCTGTACGTGATGTTTTCAAGCTAATCAAAAACCTTGATTCCAGTAAAGTAACCGGCACTGACGGTATTCCAATTATAGTACTCAAAAAAACTTCAAGCAGAACTAGCGCCCATACTTACAAAACTGTTTAAACGTTGTCTTAAGGAGAATTGCTTCCTATCACTCTGGAGAATCTCATCAGTATGCCCTGTATTAAAGAATTCAGGTGATCGGTCATCTCCATGTCAGTACAAGCCAATAAGTCTCCTGTGTGTCATGAGTAAGTTGCTGGAATCTGTGTTAAATACAGAAGTAATCAACTATCTCAGCAAAAATAACCTTCTTAGTGACACGAAATATGGTTTCTGTTCTGCTAGATCTATAGTAGATGTGATTACAATTACATCTCATAAGATTAGCGAATCTATCGACGGAGGTTACCTTTCTATGGCAATTGCTCTTGACATGTCAAAGGCCTTTGATAGGGTATGGTATAAAAGTTTACTTCACAAGATCTCCAGCTACGGTACCACTGGAAATGTCTTCTCAGTTATTAAACCATTTCTCTCTGATAGGCTCATAAGAGTAGTGATTAATGAGCAGAAATCAGAAGCTTACAGTATTAATGCTAGAGTCACTCAGGGGTCAATCCTAGGCCCAACTCTCTTCCTGATCTACATTAATGATCTTCCAAATCACATCCTTACACCATTCGTTGACATTTATGCTGATGACACTACTATCTATGGTAGCACATCTAAGACCGTAAACGACGAAGTTCTCTCTTATTCTCTCTCCTCTGATCTCTGGTACAATGGGGAAATGGTGGCTGGTTACTTTAAATGCATCTAAAACAAAGCTTTTATCTTTGCATCATCAGCGCTCAGATCCCCATCTGGCATCAATTGAAATAAATGGCTCTCGTCTTGAGAATGCCTCATGTTTTGACAAACTTCTGGACTTGACCTTTACTCCTGATCTGAAATAGAACACATACATCAAATCCATTGCAAAGGCCGCTGGAAAAATGGTAGAATCCTTCTATCGATCCAGTAGATATTTCATTGCTGATGCAATTCTCTACCTATATAAGAGCAAGGTACGTCCAAGGATGGAGTACTGTTGCCACATCTGGGCAGGAGCTGCTAGAAAGGACTTATCTTGCCTTGATAGAGTTCAATATAGACTTTGTAGTCTTGTAGGGGATGTCCTTTTCACTTCCCCGTCAATCTCTTTCTCACAGAAGAGATGTTGCGAGTTTGTCTCTGCTTTATCGTTATTTTCATGGAAAGTGCTCGACTGAGCTCCAATCTATGGTCCCCCCTCACCAAACTTTCACAAGAAACACTCGTCTAGTTGAAAACACTATCAATAAGTCCCCCCACTCTTTATCTGTGTTTTGACCTAAATGTAGATTCCATGAACAAAGCTTCTTCCTTAGAACTGCACGCTTGTGGAACTCTCTTCCGTTTTCCTGTTTTCCAGCTGACTACAATATGGTTGCCTTCAAGTCCAACGTAAATAAGTTCCTGATGAGCCGTTCCACATAACAAATTTACCGAATTTCCATTATTAACAATTACTATATTGTCCAACTGACTACTGTGCACTCTTTTACCCTTATCCTCGAGTTGCCCCCGGGCCTTGATAAGTGGTGATATATATATATATATATATATATATATATATATATATATATATATATATAATTTTGATCCGAAAGGGTTATCAGGCGTAGTCCAGGTCATGGATAAGAAAGTAGAAATGTTAAAATAAGTATATTTAACGGTAATAGATCCAAAACGTGATTAAAATAAATCTTCTAGTTTGATTTTATCTAAAGACTAAAAGCACGAAGTAAATTTCAACGTTCACCAACCAAAACTTAGTGTAAGTGAAATTCCTTAATTTGTCTTTTCCCTCGCAACATAACTTTTCGTTTTTATTAGTGTTACACACCTGAGTTCCCATTAGTACCTGGTATTGTTCAACGGAGAGTTTTTTCTTTTAATGTATTGTGGGTGGCGACAGAATCAATCACTTATCAAGCTTTCTGACTACGTTGCGTTAACATGAAAATTTTGCGGATCTTTTTCAACACCGCGTGGGCGTAAAACGATAGTTAAGGAAACCAAACGGCACGTATGAGGTCATCGTACCTCGGACATAAGAGCATTTCCGACCGAGAAAGGCACTACTACTACTACTACTACTACTACTACTACTACTACTACTACTACTAAATAAAATGTTGCTAAAGCCTTACGGGTGTTGACATGTACAGGTCGGCACAAAGATATTCAATTCAGTCGGTCAAAAAGACCCTATATCGATCACATATTCAGTTATTCTAAGCAATGATAATTAAGATTCAACTAATCCTCTCTCTTCGCATCTGAAGCACGTGGTGCAATGGGGAAAAGGGTGGCTGGTTATTTTTAATGCATCTAAAATCAAGCTTCTCTCCTTACACCACCTACGCTCGGATCCTTGTTTTTCCTAGTCAAAATTAATAGCTAATACTTTGAGGAACTCTCTTGTTTAAAAAAAACAAAACAAAAAAAACTTCTAGACCTTACTTTCATTCCAGATGTAAAATCAAAGACATGTATCTAATACCCAGTTGCCTTGACAAAGTCCAAAATCCACCACGCAACACCTTTCTCACAGAAGAGACGTTCTAACTCCTTCATTACTCTATTATTTTTTTAAGAAACGTGGTCGATTTTGGTTACGAAAATCGACTCAGACAAAGTCTGAAACCACATGATGTAAGAAGCTAAAATTGTTGTATATATATATATTGTATATTGGTTTATATTGGAGGAGATGATATATTAAAACGTGTCATGTGTTATCTAGTTGATGTAAGATATTGTTCTTTTAACAGACAGATAATAAACGTATAAATCGTATGTATGTTGTTTAGCCAGGGGACATGATATTGACGTGCAAACCGAGTCATGTTGTATCAGACTTATTGCACGGGATATTTTTACAGTTCATATGTAAGAAGAATAATATATGCTTCATACCTTTTTCTTGAAGAGTTCTTTTAACTCCCTGCTGCTCCGTGACGAACCATGAAGCGATCAGTACCAACCAATTGAGACATTTGTTCTTATTTGTGAAGCCATTAAAACAACTCTTTATATTTTTGTAATATAAATTTATTACAGTTGTCTCAAATGGTTTTCACATGATCTGCAGTTTCTACATTTTCTATTCTTACAGCCCGCTCCTAGCTGTCTGTCCACCCTTGTCTAGACGTCTGTCTGCTCTGGTGGTCAATCCTCAACTCTCTGAATCTCTCCAAAACTAACTACATCACGTGTTCTCTTATGTCACCTGATTACGTGTCTCAAACCAACCTAATGTTTCCATCTAGTTATTTGTTTATCCAAATCCAAAAGAATGTTTACATCTATTTTCTATTTTCGCATTCTTTTTTCGATTCCCATGTCAATCATTTATTCCCCAGTTTAATTGTTTATTCTTCTAATCATAATAACTGACCCAGCGACCATCCGTCGCTCAAATCAATTAATAAGAATACAATAACAATAATAATAATGTTTTGACCCTTTACCCCGCTTGCCACAGTTAACAGATACTACGCTATGATCAAAGCCTAAAGGGTCATAACATTACAAAATTACTACTTCAAGGTTAAAAAAAAAAACAGATAACGATAAGTTTGAGATGGATACATTCCCACCCGTAAAATAGCAATTCCTCCCTGTTCGAAACATCGCTCATGGAATGTGAAAGCTAAAAGACAAAATAAAAGAAGATTGAATTCCAATCTCTCGTTCTTCCTAGTCATCATAATCATATCGTATGAATCCAATCATTCTATTGGTGGCATTGGTTTCGCCGATATTTTTTTCTAGTCAGAATTATTTATTTCTAGACAAACATTGGGGATAACGGGAGGGATCACGTGAAGATTGCCTAAGTGAGAGTGGTTTTTGTGGAACGCACTGAATTTGAACTTGGGGCAATCAGGTTTTCAGTCCTTGCTGTTAACCACTTGACCACCATCATCTTCAGGTCTCTCTCTGTTAGGCATTCACAGCAAGAACTCATTTTAATAAACAATTGAAAAAAAGCGTTTGTTTCTTACTTCATATGCGAAGCACTAAACAAGATTTCCATGAATAGTATTTATTTTCAAGAACTTCTTATCTGTGGAACTCATTGCCAAGAGATTGCTTTCCAGCATACTACAACATAGTCATTTTCAAATCAAATCTCATCAAATACCTTTCATGAGTTAGTAATGAAACTTTATTCACCCCATTTATCATTTTCAATCCTCTCATAATATTCTTCATTATTTAACTTTGCATGTCTTTGAAACGTTTGGTTATAAAATTGTTTTGAACTTTTTTACCCAGCCCTTTGCATTTTTGCTGTATTCTACAAGACTTTTTCAAGTTGCACCGGTAGAGGGCAAACAATATTTGAAGATACAAAAAAACAAAAAAAAAACAAAAAAAAAAAAAAACAGAAAAGATTTGAAGAATAAAAACTTTTTTTGTTACAAAATGTTTGGATTCGACATAAAATAACCCCAAAGAGAGTTTATATGTAAAAAATAAATAAATAAATAAAGAAATAAAATAAAATAAAAAATAAAAAAAATAAAACAATCAAAAGAACCAACCATTTCTCTATCCCTCTTTCTCAGTTTAGCTTTATTTTCCTCTCTTTGTCGATCTCTCTTTTCATTTCTCGTCAGTATATCTCTCTCTTTCTGTCAATATATCTGTTTCCCTTTCTTCTACTTGTCTAACCTTATCTCTGTCTATTCCTCCTTCTCTCTCTCTCTCTCTCTCTCTCTCTCGTGCGTGCGCTCGCTCTCATTACCTTCATTTTTTGTTTTCGCTATCTCTGTATATTTGTCCCTGTTTCTTTGTCCCCCTTCCCCTATAACCATATCTTCGTCTGTCCCACGTTCTATTGATGTCTCTTCCTCTCTGTATATATATTTGTCTATATCTCTTTTATTTTGTATCCCTATCCTATCTCCTCTTTCGTGGTCCTGGATATGACCTTAAAATATATCCGATGGTGAGGCCCCAGCTTGCGGGCTGTGGGAGTGTGGAGCCACCCTTTAATTGCCATTGCTCCCAGGTCCACTCTGACCCAGAGTGGTAGTACCTGTTAAGGTCTCAACTATGGGTTAAATAGAAACCGACTTGAAAAAACAAAAAAACAAACAAATATTCTATTAAAAATTTTTTTCTTCAAAATCACTGAAATTAAATAACCTGAAACGGGTTGATATGCCGCAAAACAAAACCAACCAACCAACCAACCAACCAACCAACCAACCGTCCTCTCTCGTTCTCACTATATGTAATATGCCCTTCCCTCTCTATATATCTGCAGCTGTTTTCTCTCCTTCTTTCTCTTTCTCTCTGACCCTATTTATTTCTTTACTACGCGTGTCCAGACTTAATCCGACCATCAATCTCGTCATATCTTGTTATCTCTACACGAATGTAGGTACACACGTTAACCATGCAATTTTGATCCCCAACACCTCTGTTCCCAATCATTTTTGAAATGGTTTTCTTTTCAACCTTACTGTTAACTTTAATTGGTTTTCTCTGTTAAAATAACCTGAACATTTTGGCCGTGTATAAACAACATCCTTGAGTATTTGTAGATTACAAGTGAAAACATTTCCTTTTGTTGTAAATGGCGACCGGCCAAGAGGTAACACGTTTAAACATGCGCGGCAATTTGTTCAAAATCAAAAGAACACAATCGTTTTTCTTTCTTTCCTCCTTTCTTTCTATCTTTCTTCTTTCTTTCTCTCTCTCTCTCTTTCTCTCTCTCTCTCTCTCTCTCTCTCTCTCTCTCTCTCTCTCTCTCTCTCTATATATATATATATATATATATATATATATATATATATATATATCCCTCTCAAACAATGCTGACACACCAGTTCTCGTTAGATCACCGATATATATATATATATATATATATATATATATATATATATATATATATATATATATATATATATATATATACTAGCATGGGTGCCCGGCGTTGCCCGGGTGTTTAGAGGTGTATGCTGAGCAAAAAAAAAAAACGGTCAATTTTTTTTTAATTTGACCCCTATTATAACCCCTTAACATTTATTGTTTTGGGTTCAAATAACGTCATTAAGTTAGATCCATGTCCAAGGAACTTATATCTAAAATTTAAAGTGTTTAGACCCAAAATTGTTGGAGGAGTTTGGTAGAGTTCTCAAAGGTAAAATCGTTGAACTTTGACCCCTTAACAGCCAAATTTCTGGCCGAAAACCGATCACATCAAATGTCCCAAATCTCAGTACCCTGTATATAAAATTTCGAGTCTGTACACTAAAAAGTTGACAGAGTTATTGCGTAGGGAAATGTACACACACAGACACGTTCACTTATATCTATCTATATATCTATAAAAGTGAACGTGTCTGTCTGTCTGTCTGTCTGTGTACATTTTCCTACGCAATAACTCTGTCAATTTTTAGTCTATAGACTCGAAATTTGAAATACCGGGTACTGAGATTTGGGAAAATCGATGTGACGGGTGTCAGCCATAAATTTGGCTGTTAAGGGGTCAAATTTCAACGATTTGACCTTTAAGAACTCTACCAAACTCCTCCGAGAATTTTTGGTCTGGACACTTGAAATTTTAGATTTAGGTTCCTTGAACATGGATCTAACTTAATAAAGTGATTTGAGCCCGAAACAATAAATTTTAAGGGGTCATAATAGGGGTCAAAGTTTAAAAAAATTAACCATTTTTTTTGTTTTTTTGCTTTTTTTGCACAGCATACACCTCCAAACACCCGAGCAACGCCGGGCACCCCTGATAGTATATATATATAGTTAAAAGTAGGTGGACAGAAAAAAAATTATTTAGAGATCATGTATACGTAAAACGTAAAACTATATATAATAAAACAATTTATTAATGAAAATTAAATGTTATTTATCAACTGTTTTCCTTCTTAATTTGCACAGGTAAGTGCAAGTGGAAAGGTATTAACAAATGAATATTATAGCGAAGCCATAAATTTGCTGGTACTAGCATTAATTGAAACAGCATTACATGAAAATTAGTCATAAATGCAAAAGAAAACTTGTGCAAAGGGTTTATAAAATGGAGAAAAGTGTAAGAAATCAGATGATACATTAAAAGTCAAGGATAAAAAAAAACAGATGAAAAGAGAGATCCAGTATTATCAATACGAAAAATGAAATTTGGAATTATGCTGTTGACACGCTAAATGAAATTAACACCCAAAACTGTGCGTAGTAATCCAAAAAGATTCTAATAATTAAAAAAAATTGTAGTTATTCAAATAATTGCAATCCATGTTTCCAGAAAAATCCGTTTGCAAGCAGTGCATGAGTAAAGATTATTTAAATCTGTTAAAGTTTTTTTCTTTCTTTTATAAACAATTTAAACGGCGCAACCTACTTCTCCAGCCGTGTGAATGGGGATTGATAGATAATGTAAAAACAAATATTCAAAAGAAAACAAATTGGGATAAAATTATAGCAAAATAATAAAATTTTATCAAAAGAAAAAAATTGGAATAAAATTGTACCGTAGAAAATAAAAGAAGAGAAAGAAAGAAAGAAAAAGAAAAGAAAGAAAAAGAAAACAAGAACAAGAGAAAAAGAAAAATAGAACAGATATTGGACAAGGACGCAGACATAATGACCTACAAACTAAAAATAAATGTGTTAAACAGAACATTTAGGTACACATAAGTAAGTAAAACAGGGGGGAAGAGAAGAAAAATTATGCGTTACTTACAAACACACATTTAATAACATTAGAATACTGATAATAATTATGACGATAATGAATATACTACTACTACTAATAATTATAATAAAAGTAATAATATAGATATACATTCATACACACATACACATACAATATATATACATACATACGCACAAACATGCACACATGCATACATATAAATCATGCGCAACTATAAACCTATAAATACATATATATACATACACATACATATTCACATACATACAAATATATATTTCTTTAAAAAATAAGTATAAATGTATACACACATACACATATACATATATACATACACACATACATATCAATATAGATATACATATAAATATACAGTCACATCCATACGCATAAATATACCCATACACATATATACACACATACACGCACCTATATACTTATATGTATACACATGCATATATATATATATATATATATATATATATACACAGAAATACATACACACATACATATACACACATATATATAAATACATATACATACACAAACATACATATCTATACACTTATATATGCAAATACGTATATATATATATACACATACACCTACACAAACATAAACACGCATATACATACATATACATATATAATGGTAAAAGATGATAATAATAATAAGGATAAAAAAAAACTAGTTTAGAAAAATACAAATCAAATCCCACTACTGCAACGTTTGAGAGAGTTTAGGGAACAACCCCAAGGCTGTAATAATAAATAAAGAGAACAGCGGGCGAATGTTACATATTGGGTAAAAAAAATTGCTATTTGTTCTGAGGAAAGCCAGAAGATTGTAAAGAAAGGAAAAAAATAAGGATTGATATATCAGAAAATACGCTTATTTTAAGTGGTAAGCAGGAGCCATTTTAAATTGGTGAATAGGTATATTACGGGGTTTTACAAAGGCTAAGTAATTTTAAAGCTAGTGTATTTATATTTTGCGTTATGTTTGCATTGGAAAATCAGTTCGCTTTTTGTGTAAATTACATTTTTACTTTGAGGGATATTATTGCCCTTAACAGCCTTAAAAATACATAGGCGACAAGATTTGAACTCTGGAATAAATAATTTGGATTTACGAAGAATAAACCAATTAATCGCAAAGGAAATGTTCTTTGATCTAAGGTTTTTTTCTTTATTAAAGTCGTTAAAGATTTCCTTTTGTTGTTGTCTATGCTAATATTATTTAACGAAGACATGTGGTTGGATATCCTTAGATTAATCAAAGTGGAAGTACAACCACTACCTGTGTTTATTTTTGCTAGAATGGTGATTACCATAACAGTTCCGAACGAAGGAAGAATGTAGATAATAGTTGTGATCTGAACGAGAAGTAATAGGGCCAGTAAAGACAGACGGGATAGCGGCAATTCTATTTTTGAAAAGATATTACTATTCCTGTTACTAGTGCTGTTAACTGGTGGAGTAGAATGGGTAAAAAGACACACACACACACACACACACACACACACACACACACATATATATATATATATATATATATATATATATATATATATATATATACTAGCAAAAGTACCCGTCGTTGAATGGGTTCAAAGACAGCCTACAGGAAATGGACTCTGATTTATGAAAGTATGATAGGTTATGAAAAGGAAGGGTTGTAAAGAGATAGCTTCGAATTTGGGGGTATCAAAACCAAAGAAAAATATGAAAGTAAAAATAAAATAGATAAACACCATAATTCATTATACCACACCTGTTCACACTGAAACACTTATCACAATATTCTTCGGATCCATATTAAAAAAAACTTTTTAAACTTTGTGTCATATTTCCATTCTATGGAGGTCAGGCGCGAACGAACACCCCATGATTTTATTATACCATATTTCTTCAAACTGAAACATGATTATCAAAGTATACTTACGCAGATAGATATAAAAAGACGCATATAGATATAAAAAGTTTTTATTAAAGTTTGTTCCTATTTTCATTCTATGGAGGCCAGGCGCGAACGCAGACACCACAATTTTATTATACCATCCCTATTTAAGTTAAAATATACTTATCAAAGTATTATTATGTACATCTATATCAAAAAACACTTGTAAACGTTTTTTTTTTAATTTTTAAATTTTTTATTTCCATACTTTGTGGACCAGGCGCGAACGCAGACCCTACAATTTTAATGAATCATCATTATGCCAGATCAAACATACTTATTTATGTGTCTCGATACATCTTCTATCATTATATGTGATCAGTTTTCTATAATAGTCAACCATATAGGAGCCTATTCGTGACCAGACACACACAGACGTTCAGCTTTATATTATAGATGTGTGTGTGTGTATGTGTGTGTGTGTGTATGTGTGTGTGTGTGTGTGTGTGTGTGTGTGTGTGTGTGTTACTTTGTCCGGGCGTAAAATACACTTAAATATGATATTTTAATTTGTCCAGATTTTGTATATATTATTAGAAAGTCGTGATTTCAAAAGTAAAAAAGTATCGGGATGGCATCAACTAAAATTGAAACTGTAGTATTTAAAGCTGGTGACGTTACCACTATACCCTCGTTACACGCATATAAACTGATTAAACATTAAAAATAAATTAAAATGAATGTACAAAACATATAACGAGTTTTTCAATTATGACCTATTTTTGACTCCTTAAAAACTATTCTAACCAGCTAAAGAGCCATAAAAGAATGGCCCGTAGAAAATCCAATCATTTGAAGCCCCCAGCACCGATCTGTGACTTTTAGATTCGGAGAAGATAGAGTTTGAAAATGTGGAGAAAAACGGGAATATAGCCTTTTATATATTAGATATATATATGTATACCTTTTTACCCATTCTTTAGGAGGTTAAACACAAGGTTAGATTTGTGTTTGATGAAATTATTCCTGTAGAACGAACTGGATTCGAACTTGGCACACCCAGGTTTTCAGTCTCCGTCGTTGACCACTTAGCCACCGTTACCACCGTCGCTCCGTTAAATAATGGTTTTAATCTCTTATTTCATTCTCGTATATCTTTCCGAAATTTCTACATATCTGGTCGTTATGACAGCCATTGATCGTTGTCTATTATGGTTGTGCCAGGATGATAGCTTATCTAATGCTGATGGGATAACTGCTGAAATAATATTTTTAATTGAGTTATCTCTTAAATTGGGAAGGATAACCGAATATTAATCTTTTATTGTTAGACTGATATAATTTATTGGTTTCTTTTGTTGAACATTTTTAATCTAGAGATTACAGGTTCAATTCTCAGTACAAACACCACTATAAATACTATTGCGAATTACTTATAGTTCTTATGTGAAGTCATGGCTGATTGAAAAAGAGCATGCTGCCCTAGGTTGGTTGGTTGTTTTACGGCATATCAACCCTTTTCGGGTTATTTAATGCCGAATCCAAAGATTTTGAAGAAAACTTTTTTTAATAGAATATATTTGATGTTTTCAAGTCGGTTTCTATTTAACCCATAGTTGGGACCCTAACAGGTACTACCACTCCGGGCCAGAGTGAACCTGGGAGCAATGGTAATTAAAGGGTGGCTCCACACTTCCCAAAGCCCGCAAGCTGGGGCTTCACCGCTGGATATAGTTTAAGGTTATATTCAGGACCCAAGCATGCTACCCTAGAGAATTAAATGGTTTTATTCGAAATTCCATGCAAAACTATGAGTTCAATGGAAAGATTTCCGAGTTTGTCATAAAGATTTTTGAATTTGACAAGAAACACGTGAGTAAATTTTGAAATAATATTGGCTGAAATGTTGTGAAAATAAAACTCAAAAGCATTAGTGTGAGTAATTTAAATCATACAAATAATCAATGTTTAAAAACAACAAAAACAAACAAACAAACAAACAAAAAACTTATAAGCGATTCACCTCAAACTCAACATTAGATCTCAGTAGACATTTCCGCAGAAACTTTTACAGACAGAAACCATACACACATTTACTCCAAATTGGAAAACAGCTTTTAACTTTTGCTTTATATTATCCTTCTACCTAGGAAACACATACCAATAATAATCTTCTGTATCACGAAAAAAAAATCTATCAAAAATAAAGTGAGACGAACATTTGATAGTGATAAATAGGGCTATGATATGAGAATATTCTTTTCATTATTTTGACTCTTGATATCAGTTAATATATTCTGTTTTTAGATAGAGTGATGTGGTTTTCAATTGATTAACTGTATCTAACCGTGCGGAATATATATTTCAGAGTTAAAACAATGAAAAGAATGTTTTCTTGTCATAGCCCTAGTGATAAACAGAATACCAGAAGCCACCTATAAGCCTAATCACCTCTGCTTCCGTTATATGCATTATCCTTATCTATAATGCATTTTATGTTTTGCAGTCTCCGGTTAAACCTGATTAACCAGACGTGGGTATTCTCATAATAGTTTTCTGGACCTTACTACTTCCGTATTCTCCCATGACAAATGGAAAGCTCGTATTTTGTATCACTAGAAGATTACGGGCTTCCTCTTTCTAATTTGATTTTTAACAGAACGTCTCTTTCCTAAAAGCATTGCCTTTACAACAACTAAGGAACTTCATCTTCCTCCTATACAGTAACTCTCCAGAATATCATAGGCTGATAGGTGGTACACATTTGATCAAGCCTGATATAGAACTGCGCAAAGCAAGAGTGTTCATCTCACATGAGGTAATTCACATACACACTTACCTGAATACACACAGTGCCTAATATTCCCAAATGGTTACTGATCTTAACTTTGGTGATCTAGCGATAACTGGTAAGTCAACGTGATTATGCCGCATATCTGTAATTTAATTAACAGAAAATCTCGCTCATTTTTAAGAAAACTATAATTATCGATAAATGTCATTTATTTAGCGATAAGAAGTACTGCATAAGAGCTTTTGTTCTAATTCTTAGTACACAACATTTGAAGTCAAACAGTTTCCACTTAATGGGCAATTATATTCTTTCCATAGTTACAATTGTTTTCAGTTACATTTTAGTAGTATTGATAGAAAATTTGTACAACATGCATGTTGTATTTTAGTGCTATTACATCTTATTAAGTAGAAAAAGATAATTTAATAGCATTTTTATTAAAGAGCTTACTCAATTTACTATCTCTAGGAAAGTTCCTATCAATGATACCTATAAACATTTTTAGAATATCCGAGACAGCTTACTGTTGGTGGATTAAACCATTTGGCGAATCGCCACCAATTTTTCTTTTTATTATTATCATTATTATTATTGTTTGTCTTAAGTGGATTAGATAATTAGGTATTTTTTTTTCATTTATATTATTATTACTATTTTTATTTGTCCTTCTATTTTCCCATATGTTGATTAACACCAGCTGTTGTTAGTTTTACTTAATTCATGATTAGATTTGCTAATATTACCTTTATATGCTGATCTAGTAAGCCTCATTATAACACGTCTTATTTTTTATCAAACAGAGGTTCATTCTTAGATAATTTAGTTATTCTTTGATTTTAAACAGGTGGATGGTTAAAATATTATCGACGTAAAATAAGATATGGTTCAGTTTATGACAGCGCTCACATGTATTGTTAACCATATATATATATATGTATATATATATATATATATATATATATATATATATATATATATATATATATATATATATATATATATACACTCATCTGCATATCGAAAGTCGTTAAATTTTAATTAAAATTAAAGATTATGAAAAATAAGTAATAAACATGCTAAGGTGAAGAGGAGAATAAAGTAAGGAATGACGAAGAAGTCACACACACACACACACACACACACACACACACACACACACACACAGAGATATATATGTATACAAGATACACAGCAAAATGAAAGAAAAAAGTGTTGTTCTAAATTTAACATGTCAAGATTTTTTTATAGATCGTCAGAACACCTGCAACCAAGCTGGTCACAGTGACCTGTACACGTAACCATTTCCGTTCAAATCGTCAGTTATTAAAAAAAAAGTTTATTGACTGGCAATAAACGGTCACAGGGAAGAATGATGACTGCATTATCGATTTCATTCATTTGGCATTTTGTTTATCGATGATTTTATTGAGCTTAAAACGGACAGGCCATGTTTTTGTCATATATATATATATATATATATATATATATATATATATATATATAGAGAGAGAGAGAGAGAGAGATAGAGAAAGAGAGAGAGAGAGAAAGAGAGAGAGAGTGTCATCACCACTTATCAAGGCCAAGAGGCGACTCAAGGATAAGGGTTAAGGAGTGTACAGTAGAAATTGCACAATATAGTAATCGTTAGTAATGGAAATTCGGTAAATTTGTTAACTTATATGGAACGGCTCATCAAAAACTTGTTTACGTTAGACTTGAAGACAACCATATTGTAATCAGCTGGAAAGTAGGAAAACGGAAAACAATTCCATAGGCGTGCAGTTCTAAGAAAGAAACTTTGCTCATGGAATTTACGTTTAGGTTTAGGCACAGATAAAGAGTGTGGCACATTAGTGATAGTGTTTTCTGCTAGGCGGGTGTTTCTCGTGAAAGTTTTGCGAGGGGGTCATAGATTGGAGCTCAGCCGAGCACTTGCCATGAATATATATATATATATATATATATATATATATATATATATATATATATATATATATAGGGAAGAGCGTGATCAATATCGGTGAAACAGCGTATGTCGACCGAATGACTCAATGCATGGAATAAATACCACATGGTGATTTTTCTTTCTATCTTTTTGTATAACATCATATCTATTAAATGTGCACCATTTTTAAATATAGTAAATGAATTTCAATTCAAATATACACATATTAAAGGGATTAGTGATGGTACATTATGAGTAAAAATTAATTAAATTTTAGTTTAAACCATCAGCCAAGTAGAAAAGATTATACTATTAAGAATCAGAAACAGAATTTCTTTGACATTTCCAGCCCCGTGTTACTTCTTAGTAATCTTTAATTAAACAGATGGGAATATAATAAGCATAAGAGAATAGTCGTTTTACAAGTTTAGCTCCTCTTTCTATTTTACTGGATTCAGCATTAAATAACCTGAAAAGGGTTGATATGCCGTAAAATAAAACCAACCAACCAACATGCATATTTTTTAATTAGTGGCTTATCTTTTTTACTGCGAGGCATAATATCGTTCTTTACGCTTCTTATCCTATCTATCGCCCTCTTTATCACATATACACACGTAGACACTTATGCATAGACACACATTCTAATGTATATCTTAATATTTATAAAGTTAGATATGTTTATGTTTGTGTATAGTTATAAATAGTTATATTACAAAAAAAACAAAAAAAAAAAAGCATTTCCAGACACCGGATACCATTCATAATAACTAGGGCTATGACAACAGAATATTCTTTCCATTGTTTTGATCTTCGAGTATATATCTGACACAGTTAATCAATCGTGAACCACGTAACTCTATATAAAAGGCATATAAGATATCAACGGATACACACTCGAGAGTCAGAACAATGAAACGGATATGCTGTTGTCATAGCCTTAATCATTAACACTATTATTAATTATTTTTTTATTATAAATTTTGAAATACGGCTTCTAGGCGTAAGGGGTTCAAATGTTGACTATATTGAGTTTAATTTAGTTTTATGCAAAAGGGTGAAAAAAGGATTTAAGCATTTTGTGAAAATTCAGATACCTCCCAGTTTTTTTAAATGGAATCTTTACAATAAGTATTAGAAATCTATTCTTGGATATTTCCCAAACTTCTGTTTCATTGGACCATTTAAGTTATAAATGTCTTCGGTTCGGTTTGTTGTTCTAGCTGCGATCAGACCACATGCAGTTCATTTAAAGAGGTGGTCTCCATCTTACAATGTTTATAACATTTGGCCGCCGCTACAAAAACAACACGAGGCAAAGACATTTCTAATTACAACACACACACACACACACACAGATACACACGTACATACACACACAAACACACGCACACATATATATTTATATAAGTGAAATTCTCTGTCTGTCTGTCTGTCTGTCTGGTGTGTCTGTGTGTGTACATTTCCCTACCAAACTACTCTGCCAATTTTAAGTCTACAGACTCAAGATTTGACATAAGGGGTACTGAGATTTGAGAAAATCTTTTAAATCGGTTTTAGGCTAGAAATTTGGCTGTCAAAAGGTCAAAGTTGAACGATTTGCTCTTTTTAAACTCTACCAAACTCCTCCGCTAATTTTGGGTTTAAACACCTGAAATTTTAGATGTAGGTTACTTGGGCATGGATCAAACTTTGTAATTTGATTTGAGCTCAAAACAAATTTTATGGGGTCAAAATTGGATCAAGGTTAAAAAAAATTGGCTTCAGCGGTCTCTACTAAATTACTCAGCCAATTTTTGGTCTAAACATTTGAAATTTTACAGAAAGGGTATTCAAGGATAAAGCAAGCTTTCTAAACGGTTTGGGTCGAATATTTGAGCTGCCAAGAGGTCAAAGTTCCAAAGATTTGACCTTTGCGTTCTCTAGCAAACTATTCAACCAATTTTGGGTCTAGACATTTGAAATTTTACATAAAGGGTATTCAGACATGCAACAAGCTTTTAATGAGCTTTCAGGCGAAATTTTGGCTGGTAGAAGTAAAAATTGAAAGAGTTGTCCTTTGCAGATTCTACCAAACTCCTTTGCCAATTTTGGGTCTAGACTCTTTAAATTTTAGATGTAGGTTACTTGGACATGAGTCAAACGTTTTAACACACACACACACACACACACCACACACACACACACACACATATATATATATGAAAAATTTGCTATCCTGTACTTTAAAGAACCCCAAAATGTATAAATGTATATTTTGTTAGTTTTGAAGCTATTTTGTATCGCTATCCTAGAGTAAGTTTTATTTTGTGAACACAGTTATTTGCTATTTCTCTTCTACAGTTTAATTGATTTTGGGGTTTTTTAAAGTACAGGATAGCAAATTTTTTATGAAAGCATAATTTACATGGGTCGTCTAAATGTCTACACTATGACCACAAAAGTACATTCAACAATAAAAAAAACACCGAATAAAAACAACACTAGCGAATAAATACTGGGAACTCAAAGAAAGCGGACATTCGCCGGTAGTCGAATGGAAAATAATAAGACAAGCTACCACGTGTAGGCATTTAGACGACCCATGTAAATTATGCCTTCATGAAAAATTTGCTATCATGTACTTTAAAGTACTCCAAAATCTATTAAGCTGTAGAAGAGAAATAGCAAATACTGTGTTCACAAAATAAAACTTACTCTAGGATAGCGATACAAAATAGTTTTAAAACTAACAAAAACAATAGAAAATAAACAAATAAATAAATTAAATAAACATGAATATACATAAACGATCACACATATATGTATGCATATATATATTTATATATATGTGCATATATGTATGTACACATATGTATATTTTATATAAAAAAAAGGAAAAGGTCTGCCTTAAACCACTAACCTAGTTCTAAAACAGATCCTTTGCTCGATAAAATGCATGCCCATTGGCTGATAGGAAGGGGCGCGGTGGATACTAGAAAGCTGATTGTCTAACTAAAATCCTCAATAGAAGAGGACCATATAAAAACGAGAAACAACCACAGAATTCGCGCATAAGCCTGACAAATCCTAGAGTGGATGAAACGCCGAATATTCAGTGTAGCTTAATCGCCATATATATTTATAAATTACTAACTAGTTCTACCTACGTATTGAGCACTTTTGAAGTGAATACTTAAAGTTTACGCATAAATCTATACTTTCGTATATTAATTTTATGTGAGTAAATAAAGTAGTTATATATATATATATATATATATATATATATATATATATATAGTAATTTATAAAATATATGGCGATTAAGCTACACTGAATATTCTGCGTTTCATCCAACTATAGGATTCGTCAGGCTTATGCGCGAATTCTGTTGTTGCTTCTTGTTTTTTTTTTCAGTGTAGCTTAATCGCCATATATATTTTATAAATTACTAACTAGCTCTACCTACGTATTGAGCACTTTTGAAGTAAATACTTAAAGTTTACGCATAAATCTATACTTTCGTATAGTAAATTTGTGTGAATAAATGAAATAGTTATATATATATATATATATATATATATATATATATATATATATATCTACACAAAGTTATGAACAGTATATAGGGCCCGAACAAAGCCAGACTGAACTGCTAGTATATATCATAAAAGTAAGACATTAATTTTTTGTAACACTTTCTTAAATGATGAATATTTTACAATCCGAAATTAATAAGAACATAAAAAAACGTCAAGATGAAAAAACTAATTTTTAATAAAAAATATTTGTATTTAAAACGTGGTTTCAAAGACATTTTGTCTGTTTTTTTTTTCCTCGTTTCATTTTTCATAGCATAAATCTTAGTTATAGTAGAATATCAAACTACCTTGATACATTTATGCTTTACAGATGTTATCAACTCCCCAGCCCTCGGTTGTAGAGGGACAAAAGACGAAACGTTCGTGCACTTCGATCGTAATTCTTGCTCTGATGTTTTTTTCCTAATACTTTCTCGATCGGTGACGTGATTTTTCATTATTTCAACTGCATTCTTCCATCGGCATACTTCAAAATAAAAACTATTTTGACAAGAGAGCCACCATTTTCCAAATGTCAATGGTTAATGAATGTCAGGTTGTCGGTGAGACAACATTAATGGTGGAAATTGTTGAGATTTGATTATTTAAAAGGGTGGTTCAATAAGAACTTGTTTGCATTGAACTTGAAAACAACCAACTGCGGTATTATGTTCTACGGACCGTCACATCGTCCCACCTTTAAATCATCGCAACAATCTCAGTCGCATTTAAAAAACGATATATACTCTCACCTCTGATCGACATCTTACCATCCAGACTACAAGTATTATTTAATATCTTGCTTTTTTTGACGACCCCGGCAATGATCTCATCGCATTATCCACTTATCCCAGCATAGTTTTGGATTTCTCCTTGTCAATAGAAGCAAGCAATGCCAAAGCCACGCGAAGTGTGGCTTGGGATTCTGCTATCCTAGATTAATTATAAATTCACCATCGCATAAACAACTTTTCAGAAGGCATATATAGGCTCTCGAAACGGAAGGAGGTTGTCAGTAAAATGTCGAAATAGATGAGAACGTGCGTGTTTATTTGCTTAGTTATTAAGCGTGAAAGAAACTTCTAACAAAATTATCTAAATCTCGCGCGATGAGATTTCACGTAAAAATCAACGCCTGTTCCGTCATGCGCAGACACCTTTTTTGAGACATAAATCTCATTGTTTCGCTATGGCGGCCGTCAAACGTCCGTGCAATAAAAGCATAAATCTGAAATCTTTTACAATTCGCGTTGGTTGTCATGTCAGAGTACTAATGATCTCTTGTCACATAAACACATTTACAGTAGAAACAACACGGTAATAACAAACAACGAGATCTGTTGATAATATGCTAGACTAGTTTTGTACAAGGGAATGTTTATATACAAGATTTAGATTTGTTTGGTAAAGAAAAACATAGAACTTCAAACTACACCAAGTAGAAGCAGTCGTTGTCGTAGTAGCTTTGTTCATATCGTTTTATAATTAAATTAAACTACTAATTTTTCCCCTATTTTATATCTTTCGTAATATTTCCCAATACAAAATATTATTATTAACCTTTCCAAATTTTAATGATTCTGAAGAACGCAGTTCCAACACTCAATCAACCATGGGCCTTTTCATAACGTAATTATTATCAATTCGTGTTGTGTGTCAATGTTTGCAGCATATTAATGCTTTTCAACGCTAAAAAACCGATATTGAAAGCAAGTCATTATATATGATTAGTTGAATACAAGTCACTATTTGATGCAGACTACAAGACCAACCATCAAACGAGCTGAAACAAAGGAAGCAGGGAATAAATCAGACAATTCTGAAGAATATATTCTGTAACAGTACTTATAGTGTTACATGATAAGGGCTATCCCCTTTTCATGTAAGTATATAAAAAAGAGAGATTTAGTTAAAATGAAAATGAAATAGAATAGACGAAATTCGAACCTCGTAATTTAGGTTTAGAAATAGATTACGATAGAGAATTAGCAAATGGAATGTAAAACAAACCATTGTTAAGCTTAGAGATAAAATAGTTTTAAGAAAAGAATGTGCATTGTCAATTCTGTTATGAAAATTCAATTGAAAGAATGCAACTACAAGATAATTTAATAAACATGTTTTTAACATATTGGAAATATAGGTTACTGTGAATATAGGTTAAAATTCCTTTTGTAAACAAAGGAAAAAGTTTTGGACACGCATTTCCAGAACACGTGAAAGAAGACACATGTTTTAACATGTGTATGACGTCATGGAAAATGGGAAGTTCTCGATATAGTTAGAAACTTTAGAGTTAAACAGAAGGAGAAACTGAGGGAGAGTCAGAGGGAGTTTGAGGACGACAGACGATAGTCTGCAGTTGGGATTCGAACGTCTAGAAGCGAGACGGTCACTTTTGAAACTTAGAATGTGAAGCTTTGAATTCTTGACTCAGAAAACCACGACCGGTCGGGAGAAGAAATAAACCCATCATGTGTTTTTATAAACGTCGTTTTTGTGTTGTAATTCTACCAAAAGGTAAAGTGAAAATTGTTATATATGTCTTATATATATCATGTGTTTTAAAATGTCTTTACATACATGTCTCAACACTCAAAGAGCTTCTACACTTCTAAGTATGAACATTTTAATATATATGAATCGCTTTATAACACGAGCAATCTCTCTTACAACATCTCTCTCTCTCTAAGACACAACAACAAACTTTTAATAAGACTCCTTAAATATAACAATAGAAGAGACTGAGAGAAGCAACATCACGTCTGCCCTTGAGAGAAAGTGCAGAGAAAGAGAAAAGGTTAACAACTATGACAAAAATGTTTAATTTGACCCGTTGGTTTAGTGTCTTTTTTTAAATTTGTTATCACGTATTTTTTTCACTTTTCTAAAATTTTTAGATGAGGTGTATTCATTCGTATTATTTGGATTATTCGGACTACTGTTCTCATCTTGAGTGTCATTTCCACAACGTTTCGATAGACGTAACCTTTGCCCTTCTTATATATATTTGCAGTTTCATTTTAAGCTTGAAATAGCATTTCATCAGTATATTGTGCTTTTATCTTTCCTCTGATGGGAAGAATGCATTCTTTGAAACTCCACGGATTTAGGATTTCTTAATTTTTAATTTAGTATTCGTCGTCGGATAATAAAAGTTCAGTTTGGTCCTTATATGCAGATTTTTAAAATTTTATATTCTTATATATATATATATATATATATATATATATATATATATATATATATATATATACATATATATATATATATATATATATATAGTAAGTTATAAAAATATATATGGCAATAAAATATATTTGGTAGGGATCGCAGAGGTCATTTTTTAATGTATATATATATATATAATATAAAGCTGAACGTCTGTGTGTGTGTGTGTGTGTGTGTGTGTGTGTGTGTGTGTGTGTGTGTGTGTGTGTCTGGTCACGAATAGGCTCCTATATGGTTGACTATTATAGAAAACTGATCACATATAATAATAGAAGATGTATCGAGACACAGGAATGGGTATGTTTGATCTGGCATTATAATAATTTATTAAAATTGTGGCGTCTGCGTACGCGCCTGGTCCACAAAGTATGGAAAACAAAAATTTAAAAAAAAAACGTTTCTAAGTGTTTTTGATATAGATGTACGTAATAATACTTTGATAAGTATGTTTTAACTTAAATAGGGATGGTATAATAAAATTGTGGGGTCTGCGTTCGCGCCTGACCTCCATAGAATAGAAATAGACACACAAACTTTAATAAAGATTTTTTATATCTATCTGCGTAAGTATACTTTGATAATTATGTTTCAGTTTGAAGAAATATGGTGTAATAAAATTATGGGGTGTTCGTTCGCACCTGACCCCCATAGAACGGAAATATGACACAAAGTTTACAAGATTTTTTAATATAGATCCACAGAATATTGTGAAAAGTGTTTCAGTGTGAATAGGTATTGTATAATAAATTATGGGGGTTATCTATTTTATTTTTACTTTCATCATATTTTGCTTTGGTTTTGATACCCCTCCCCCAAATTCGAAGCTATCTCTTTACAACCCTTCCATTTCATAACCTATCATACTTTCATAAATCAGAGTCCATTTTCTGTAGGCTGTTTTTGAACCCAGTCAACGACGGGTAATTTTGCTAGTATATATATATATATATATATATATATATATATATATATATATATATATATATATATATATATATATAAAGAAAGAAAATGGCGATATATACTATATACTAACATTTATTTATTAATTTCTACTTAAGCTTAAAAACAATTTGCTGAGTTTTGCATTATCGGGATCAATTTCCACTTATAGAAATGATCTTATTCTCTTCTTAAAACTTCCCTATATATATATATATATATATATATATATATATATATATATATATATATATATATATATATATATATATATATATATATATATGTGTGTGTGTGTGTGTGTGTGTGTGTGTGTGAGTGTGTGTGTTTGTTTGTTTGTTTGTTTGTTTGTTTGTTTATTGTATCTGTGTTTATTTTATTTTGCTGTTTCGAGTTTTTATATATTCCCATGGTACAGGGTTTGCTAGACAGCCTATCAGATTCTTAGTTATTCACACATCCATTTACTGTAGCCAATGAGTGCGTGTACCTATTTGCTTGTTGTTTTAGCGTGGGATTTTTCATTTCTTTGTGATCAGAAATGAGCTACTTTTAATAGTTTAATATATATATGTATATATAAATATATAAATATATATATAGGCATATATATATATATATATATATATATATATATATATATATAGGTATAATTTATGTATATATATATACATATATATATATATATATATATATATATATATATTATAATGTACCTACATTTCCATAACATATATCCGTGTTTAATGAACCATATAAAAAGACTGTTTTATGATCTTAACAACATGAATATTCCTCTACGCCATCAAAATAACAACAAAGTTAATATAGTGCAGTCATCGATGGTAGGGTAATCGATGAGCACGTATGACGTAATCTGGGTCAGTTTTGCTCTACAATTTGTGATGTTTTTTGTCTGCAACACAACTCAGTATTAAACAGTTTGCTTCCTCCATTAACGACCTCCTTTATCCCTCTCTTTCTAGCCAATATTCGGTATGATATTTGATGTCATCTCGAAGTGCGTGGGACCGGTTAACTCTCATGATAAACACGAAACACTCGGACGTTAACAGAGAAAGAAACGAAGAGAAGCAAGTATGCAAAGAAGATAAACGATGAAGCAAATATCCCAAAAATTCCGACTGCTAACCGTGCCAAGTTCAACTTTTACCTTCATTCATTCTGCAACGCTACGACTCCTAAGGGAAGACGAAAGAAGGAATGAAAGATGAAAGACGGCTGTTCTTAAGAAGTTCCCATTCTTTGAGTTTAATTATTATTTCAGCCTGTTAGAAGAGAAAATAACAGGGACGATTTTAACAAGGATTAAAGACAGAAAAGGTTTACTAAACCAAACATACAAGACGAAAAGAGTTTTTTTAGCATGGTTAAATTCAGTTAACAAGACTCGAGATTTATTCGCACTATCTTAGCTGAATGTGTAGCTTAATTGGCATATATTAGGTCGACAAAAAGTTTTGTCGAAATTTTAGATGATCTCAAATGGTCTGTATTCAAGTAAGTTTTCGTTATAATGTCTTTAATTTGGATATCGTTTTAAAGAGCGTTTTTCGCTCTATCTAAGCGTTTAAATTATAATCGTGTTAAATACAAGATGGAAAAAAATCGCACAATTTTCTTGACTCAATTAAAGCTAGGCCGAAAAGCTCCTGAAACAGCTCGAGATATCAACAAAGCGTTTGGCCCAGGAACCACTACTGAACACACAGCACAATGGTGGTTTAAGAAATTTCATGGCGGCGACGAGAGTCTTGAAGATGATAAGCGTATTGGTCGGCCATCAGATGTTGACAACGATCAATTAAAAGCTGTAGTCGAAACCAATCCACACACAACTGTTTGAGAACTTGATTTTGAATTAGACGTAACGTATACGACGATCTCCAACGAGACAAAAATATTGATAAATGGGTGCCTCACAAATTGAACGGCAACCAAAAGAAACGCCGTGATGAAGTGCCATCTTCTCTTCTTTAACGTAACAAGGACAGCCCGTATCTTGACCGGGTTGTGACTTGCGATTAAAAGTGGGCTATTTACGACAACCGGCGACGCTCAGCTCTGTGGTTAGCCGCCGACAAAGCCCAACGACACTTCCCAGAACCAAAATTGCATCAAAAGAAGGTCATGCTGGCTGTTTGGTAGTCTACGATCGGTTTAATCTATTACAGTTTTTTTTAATGCAGCCGAAACCATCATGGTGAAGAAATACTGCCAACAGATGGATGAAATACATTAGAAAATTCGACAACAACATCCAATATCAGTCAACAGAAAAGGCCCAATTCTTCTCAACGACAATGTCCGACTTTTCGCCACTTGTTGGGGATGATCTATAAATTTTAGTCTTACTGATAGTTTAAAAGCAATAAATATTTATTACTTTATCATAAACTAGCAGGCCGCCTGGCGTTGCTCGGCCGTAAAATACGCTTGAGTATGATATTTTAATTAAGGCATATGTCGTATTTATTATTATTATTATTATTATTATTATTATTATAGAGCCAATTATCTATTGATTATTATATTGTACCCAATATATAGTAAGTCCCCTCTCTCAGGCATGACTCGATTATAAAATACGCTTAAATATGATATTTGAATTTTCGCAGATCCCATTCTTTTCAATTTTTACCTCATCAGCAGCTAATTTTACCGACTAAAAACTAAATAGAATTTATACTACAAGTCCAAATTCCTTATATATCAAGTTCAAGTCTGTTGATTATGAATTGACCGTTCCTCAACCAGACATACAATGCCACACACACACACACACACACACACACACACACACACACACACACACACACACACCACACACACACACACACACACACACACACACACACACACACACAAATGTATATATTGTGCTTGCATTTAGCATTTCTCCCAATTCATGGGTTCTCCCAATTCATGTGTTGTTTGTTGGGAGTCTATAGATATCTTGCCGAGCAAATGGAGTTAAAGGTGGTTTTGTAGCTAGGTTCGAATATCTTGACCAGTAGTAATCGTCATTTCGGCACTGTTTATTTCAAAAGCATGGAACACTAGTGTCTGTCTGTCTGTCTGTCTGTCTGTCTGTATATATATATATATATATATATATATATATATATATATATATATATATATATATATATATATAGCGTACTTTGGGGTTAGTTAAAAACAAACAAACAAAAAAACAAACGAAATTTGAAGGATTTGTATGCAACTCCAAGAAATAAATTTTTAAATCGATAAAATATATATCGTTTTCTTTTTGCGAATAAAAAACAGCATGCCATTTTCTTTTTTGCGGTGAAGGACATCCTTTTATGTAGCTTAAGTTATAAAACTGCAATTTTGACCGTTAAATGACGGAATTAGAATATATTTTATGCTTGTACTAAGTCACTTTGCAAGTCGACACATTATAGGCGTTTACATTTCATGTTTTCATTTACAAAAGAAGGCAATAAAAAATTAAATAGGTGACAGGTTGGATCATGTGGAAGAATCCGCTCAGAATATAGCAAACCGCTAACGATGTTTTCTTGGTCATCTTAGTGGCTTTATTTGACACTACACATGTGTTGTCTCTCCGTAGCTCGAATCTACACGGGATAAATTATTTAATTTTCCTCCAACGGCTAGATGATGTGACACAAGAATCGGAAAGTGGAACTGACGGCCAACACCCTAGTGGAAGAGCACTCTGGCCTGTTGGTTTAGGTGCCGAGGGAAACCCCTATAATGATAGCTACTAACGCTATTTGTAAATGATTAAGACTGTTCATCAAACAATTACCAGCCGGTTTGTTGTTTTATATTTCCCATTACTTTCACTGTCCATTTTCTATTTTTTAAGGTGACTATAAGGTAGGACATATTACGTGTCCATTTATAAAATGTTTTAAAATCTCACTAACTGTTCTATTTTAAACTCACTTACTTTAGAAACCTATCACATGATCGATTCGCCCAACTCCGATTGCTCATTTCATTACTATCTGGTTAAGTTCGCAGAATTAAATATTAGATAGAAATTTATAAATATGTATTATATAAAGGGAGTAGCGGGGCAGCACTATTATCAAAGGAAGAGTAAGACAGCTCCTTCCCTTTATTAGTCTATGGTAGACCTTTGGGCATGGTTGAGAACCCACTTAGCCCCCCTCCCCCGATCAGGGCAACGTGAGATGATGGAAAGCAAATGAGTGATGCAAACAGAAATAATTCTGTTCATTGTTTTGTATTTCATTGTACTGAGTAGAAGATACCTCTGGGTACCATTGTCAGGACAATCGCCCCGTATGGGTACTGCTCGGACAGAAAGAAACTGCAACCTGCTGTCTATACAACTTCAAAGAAAGCTATGGCAATACATTAAACTCTTTATTCGAAAAACAGCGTGATTAGGGTCCCGAATCAAAACACCTCGCAGGGGACGACAGCGAGAAACATTCGTTGACAGTCTGAATACCTGGGCAACATCACACATGACCAACAATGAATTCATGAATGAAGATAGATAGAGAGAGAGAGAGAGAGAGAAAGAGAGAGAGAGAGAGAGAGAGAGAGAGAGAGAGAGAGAGAAAGTCAATGCCCGTATCAGTTGATGATGATTATATAAAGATTTATTTGACCTACGTAAATGAATTCGCGTTTCACTGATTACACATCATCATAGCCCGAAAGAATTCTATTTTTAGAACAGTTAATGGCTCTTTTATCACTAACATTAAGTCCGATTGGCAAGGTCGTAATAATGCATTATTTTAGAAAATTTAAAGGAAATTTGAAGCATTTAAACTAACGAATAGAAAGTAATATCTGACCTAGAAATTATTAAAAAATTCTAATAAAATAATTAAAGTTATAGAAGCTATTTACAACAAATAATTGTATAAATAGAGATTAAATCATTACCTTTAAAAAATTAACTGCTTCACGATAATTTCATTTATTAAAAATTTATGCAATGTTTATTTAAGTTCATTTATTTATAAATGAAATGAAATAAACCTAATAATAACCAGAAATATTGTGCTTGATTAATTTGCTTTAAAAAGTCTTTAAAACAAATTGTCTCAGGTTAGTTTTACTTGCTGACCGTTGTGAAGAGAGCAGAGACTAATTAGAAAAACAAATAATTATTTTTTCTCTAAATCATGTGTACCTATATTATGTGTGTGTTTTCGTATTCTGCTAGTTCATATTTTTATTATTACCCGACAACATATTTCGTAGATAGAGAGGCATAATAAATAAAATCGACCGTGTTCATATCACAAAGCATTAATTTGTTATTAGTTGTTTAACAAATAGTCATGCAAAGAAGTTAAAGGAATACGCGTGGCTCGGACTTTGCTGATTACTATGTATACAATATTTCAAAAGATTATTACGCATCGATTTAAATTAAAGTAACCTGTTTTGATGGTAATATAATGCGTTTATTCATTTATAAGGTTGGTGCAGAAATAATGTCGCTGATTTCATACATAGTTGAACTGGAAAAAAACGACATTATTTTTGCACCAACCTAATATATAAATAAAGGAAAGGTAATTTGTCGTCTCTATCTTTTAAATGGTGGTGATCGGCCTGGTCCAACTAAATAAAATCTTGTTCGTCTTCTCTCTGTTATTTACAAAAGTTTTAAGAAGTTAGTCAACGGCAAGCTGGTTCATCTTCTGGAAAGTTTAAGTTTCTTTAGTGATGTTTGTTATGCCTTGATCTGTTAACTGTAGTAACTGAACGGATCGAATTATGGATAATTCAGGAGAGGGTTGGGCCATTGCGATTGACATTCGAAGGCGTTCGACAGAGTGTGTCATCCAGGTTTTCTACATAAACTTCGAGATTACGGTATTGGTGGTAAGGTTCCTAACATTATTAGGTCTTTTCTTCCAGAGAATATTAAGAAAACTGACATTTTTGTTGATAGCATCACCTTCTATTCTGATATTGCTTCTCGCCCATCTTCCTCGGATCAGTCGAAATATGCAACTGATCTAGCATTTGATTTGGGGTCAGTTGTGGATTGGAGTAAGAAATGACTTGTTTGGTTTAATCCTATTAATCCTCAAGCGTAGATGTGTTTCTTTTCTTCTTGAGAGTCTTGTGGATGGCCCTCCTCTCGATGAGAAATCAATTCTAAATTTTCCTAGTCTTTATTTCTCATAAATCTTTTTCGGAGTTCATATATTAAATCCATTGCTTTTTCTGATTCTCGTAAAATCGGTTCTCTCTATCGCTCTAAACAGTTTCTCACATCTGAGGCTATTCTTTAACTCTACAAATCTACTATAAAACCATGTATGGAGTACTGTTGTCATATTTGGGCTGATGAATCTGTGTCCCATTTGAAAGTACTTGATAAATTGCAGAAACGTATATGTAGTTTAATTGGCCTTGCACTCTCTTCTTTACTACAACCTCCCTCTCACAGACGTGATGTTGCTAGTCTCAGCCTCTTTTATAAATACTATTATGGCGTGTTATTCAGAATTGTCTGATCTAATCACTGCTTCCTTACTCGTTTTACTCATTGGTTTAGTGGTCTCCATCAATTAATACTTCATTGTAATACGGCTTTCTATTCCAACTGCAAGGCTGTGGAACTCCCTTCTTGCTCACTGTTTTCTTTCTATTTACAGCATTGGTCTAAACTAAGGGCAATAAGTATCCTGTCTATTCAATAATTATCTTTCGTTCTTCTTAGCTCTTACATCAAGTGGCTCCATGCCTTGTCTCTAGCGATTTCCATAAAAATGTTCGATATTTTATTTACGCATGTACTGATGTATGCTGATATTTTCTTTACAATTTCACCCAATAAGCTGTTTATTTTGACATGACTATTCAATTATGTACAGCAGTACATCATGTAAAAAGAGCAATATATTGTTTAACTCTTGTGACGTATCCGCACACTGTAAATTTTGTTTCATTGTGAATTCTTACAAAAACTAAAAACGCCATTTTAGTTTTTATTATTGCAAATGATTTATGGAAGATAGAGACAATTTTATAACCAATCACAATTATTATTGGGATTCGGATTTTATAACCAATCACAGTTATTTGTAATATCCGGTGCATACACAGTTATCATGTCCGAAAGCCAACAATTGACTAACGTGGAAGCAAATCATTATTTCATATCCGGTTCCAAACAAAACAGCAGAGAATAAGCTTTCATTACAGTTACTGGCGAACACATACACACTAAGCTAAAACACGCTAAGATATCGACAAACACGAAAACACATTCAGATCGATGAATAGTTTCAGTTAAGGTATGGCTAAAATTAAGTAGTAATAGTAGTGTTAAGTATTGGGTTTTAACGAGAAACATAGCCAGAGGAAGTAAGTGTCAAGACGTTCAATAAATCAAATTTGACGTAATGTGGCAATAGAAAAACCGAATCAGGAAGCACGTGAGTTGGATGACGTCATCAGGGAATTCAAGAGACGTTTTAGAATCAGTTTCCTTTTGGAATCGAATAGGAAAGGAATGATGTAGAAAGATGATTATATAGATCATACGTTGTCTCTATTTTCTCCTCTGTCTGGTCCACTGATATAACAAAGAAAGAATAAACAAAATAACTAAATGAGTGTATTATATTCCTTCCTGTTAATTTTAATTAAAAACAACTGTTTGTTGTTTAATCCAGCAGGAAGAAGTTTTTATTACTTTGTTTACAACATCAAGAAATTATCAGCGCCCACGGAGAAATTAGCCATTAGTGTCAAGAGGATAGACACCGCCAAAAATGGCCGAAAAATCAAGTTGTTGTTGTTTTTTAAAACGAAATTACATTTATTAAAATCGATTATTTCTGAGTAACGTTTTTTTTCCAGAAAGATAAAACCCTGAATTTTATCATATAGAAAACAGAATAATGTAAAACTTTTTCTACTATTTTTAATTAAATTTTAAATGTTAAATTTTCCCCAAAAGTTAACAATTGACATTTTTTGTCTTGCACAAAGAAACGTACATAAATATTTAAAAAAAAGAAGGTTTTTGAAATAATTAATTTATTTATTTGTTATCTAACTAAGATTTAGGGTGATTTTCTATGAGAATATGCAAAAATATTATAATATAAGTACCTGGATTTCAAATAATTCCACTTATTCATATAGGCAACCAGTTACTTCGCGTCGATCTAGACAATGTTTACGTTTGTACTTAATAAAAAGCAAACTATGGAAAACCAAACAGGCCAAAAAAAACTTATTTTTCAGTGACGAAAATTTCAATGTATTATTAACGCTGAGGCTGGCCAGTACCAGATGGGTGACCATTTGTATGAGTTTGGTTTTTAATGTGTATGTGTGTGGGGACCAGGCTCCCCAAAATGGGGGGGGAGGCAATTTAAAGCAGAATAAAAAAATTTATTTCAGCGCGTGTGGTCCACCGTAGTCGAAAGGCGGCAAACGTTTTCAAACGGGATCGAAAAAATGATGCTATTTTTAACACAAAGGGCACAATATTTATCGATTTTTTTTGTATCGATTCTTCAAAGCATGCCCTATTTAATAATGATCATGCATTATTCGGCTCGCTAAAAAAAAATTGTTAATTTATTTATCAAAGATTTTAAAATGGCTTTTTTCATATAAATATTATTTTTTTTTTGCTTAACTTAAATTAATTATTTTACTTAACATATTCACCGAATTTCACACTTTAAAACTCAAAAGCTGGATAATTGAACACAATCGAAGTTTTGATATTCAGACGTCAAAATAAGGTATGCAAATAGTTTTTATTTTTTAAATCTATAATCCTGTCCCTTACAACAACACAATATGTTTTGTTCAGATCCAGATGATTATTTTAAGCATATTTGGAACCCCCTCAAAACAAGGCGGGGTTTTGTAAGCAAAAAAAAAAAAAAATATAAATATCGTTTATGAAAAATAAGTACACTGTTATAAAGATCATTCTTTTCTTAATAATAGCTGAAAATTTCGTATTGATTGGATAATTA